>NW_004524761.1:1194445-1196988 GCF_000260255.1 Octodon degus | reverse complement strand
TTGTTATTATCAAACGATTTACGCTATCAAGCTTAACCTCACTATCGTGGAGTTAATTTTTAAAGATTCTTTTTTCATTGGTGGCATAAAGGAATAACAGCATATACTGGTCTGAGATGTCGGGATATGCTTTATTTCAGGCTGTTTGAAGCACTATGTGCTGGACAAGCTAATAGCAGATCATTCTTATCTTTTATTAAGGCACATGAACCAATTCTTTCTTATGACATTCCCCCAAACCTGGATTTTGCTCTTGTCACTGTTTCTCAAATCCTAAATATACTTCCAACAGACTCACTTGTTAACTTCTATGCTACAAATGTCTTAGAAGTACTTGGTTTTGCTTTATTCTCAATATTTCATTCCTGAAGTTAGCATTTTGAAACAAAGAATTTTGACAAGTTGCTTGAGCAATATTTTAAGCTATTATTTCCAAATAAATTAGAATTTATAAAAACAGATCATTCAGTAAATAGTACATAGTGTGTGCCTAAGGAGAGTCACCTGAAGAGAAAACACTTTCTCAGGCTTCCACAGAGAACAAATTGGTCAAGCAATGGCTGTGACTCATCCACATGGCTGACACTGACAAAGGATCTGCAAAACTGCAGTACAGGGTTACAGGATAAATCCTGAGGGTACTTGACTGACCTTATCAGATACAAAAGTTACATTTCTTGTTATATAGGTCTTACATTATCTTGGTCTTAACCATCCAGCAGAAAAGTACAAAAGTGAGTATATAAAGTAAAGCCATGTTGATATGCCGAGCTGTGAAGGGCTCAAGTCAACTTCTGTGGATAACCCACTACTGTTGTCGACTGTGTTGGATTGCTTTGTTGAATTCACACACCTCTAGTATTTAGATGCCAACGGAATACCCATCTCTGACAGGACTACACAAAAAAGGGGATTAAAAGGAAGGACCATTTTGTATCTGTATATGCAGAATGGTTAGGATAGTTATACAGCTACTTTTGCTTAATTCAATGAGAAGAAAGATTTATACTAATAGTGTTTGGACAGGATATTCTGTCTGCATCTTATACTATGGATAACCACTAAAAAGATAACAATGTACAATGTATTAATTACTGAAACTCTCCTATTAATCAGTTTGGAAACTGTCTCATTGATATTTGTTTCTCAATAAAAAAGGGAGGCATGTTATTTGTAGGAAACAACTTACGAATAACCTTATTTGTAGATAATAAACACTGCAAACATAACTGTATAATTTAAAAGTATGAGACAATTGAACTTATTTAGTTCTGGGACAATTTTGATTAAACAACATCTATCAAGGTTAAAAATACACACATTCAAAATGCCAACTACCCAATTCTTAAATTCTTTCTGCATCTCCATAACTGTATCTGATGCTTTTCCTACAAATCTAGTTCTTAAAAATGCTAGAGAAACATATTATAGCGAAGTTGCAAAACATGCATTTGTATTATGTGTGAAATTAACCACATTTTCAGACTGCATACATGACATACATGTCAGTGCATATGAAACTGCTCTCCCTGAGCACAAGACCATGGTGAGGTATGGCACCTCCAGTCTGCTGCCCCAGGGACTATCAGTTTCTCAGTAAGCTTTAAGCTATGCTCAGAAAGTTTCTAGTATGAAAAGGCTCTTGTGTTTGGCATGAAATGGGTCCCAAAGCAAGCCAGGTTATTCTACAGTATTTAACTGGAAAACCATTTATTCCAATGCTAATAAAAAAAAAAGCCACATACTTTTTTAGACACAATATACCAGTCTTTAATGTATGCATAAATATGGGTACACATACTGCATTTTTTACCTAATGAGTTTTATTAAGAGAAAAATGGCTACATATGACTCTTTCAGCAGACTCTTGAACTCAACTCTTATATCAGATCCAATTCCATTGTACGGTTGTTTTGACAGAGCAATAGTTAAGTATTAAAAAGTTTTGTATCTTACTTTGCAGCTAAATAAGAAAACCGACAAACAAAAAAAATCTCTACAACATGATTTTAAAGTAAACACCATTTTGTTGGGTGGGGAAATCAGCAGAATAAGAGACAATTTGGTCCATTTGGGAAATTTGGTTGATGAGTCAGTGTTGAATCTAACCAAGAGGAGAAACTTAATGTCCAAGGCATCCTGTTCAGAAGAACTGAGTATTAATGGAAAGCAGTCATACATTGCCTTAACAAGAATTCTATTCATAAAACAAACTGTGAAAGACAAAGATAGTATCCAAAGATTACAATAAAAATACTGTAATACAATTGGTTAAGTTTGAAATCCTAGTCAAAACTTAACTTTTATTTTTTTCTCCTGAGGATCGAAAATTTTAAAAATATTATGTAATGCCAGAGCTTAGATATCAAGAATTTTATAAGAAATATATTTTATTTATTTCAATCTTTGTTAATGCTTGAAATCTTGCTCTGAAAAGAAAATCTATAGTTTTCTCTTCTGAACACATAAATCTTTCATCTTTGAAAACAATTTATACATCAGTCTGGCATTTATTTTTATTTAGAATGAAAGGCTCCTTCTTG
>NW_004524761.1:1186965-1192950 GCF_000260255.1 Octodon degus | reverse complement strand
GTCCTTCCATGGCTAAAGCAGAAATAAAAATCTTGGAAGCAGAAAAACTACACCATCCAATAATCCCAGCAGTGAGAATGATTCCTAACATTCCTCTGTAAGCACAAAAGAAAAGGGAGGGAGATTAGTTATGTAAGAACACGACAATCATTTGTTCTAAAGAAAAGCATTTTAAATCCATATGCAGACATATGTACAAATAATTGATTTTTCCCCCCCAGGTGCTAAATGAACCCCCATGGTGAATTCAATGATGTTAAGTCATTTCATGTGACTAAAAATCTCATTTATAACTACACTTGTCTTTCAAAATACAAGACTTCCCAACTTTGGCACTTTGACATTTGGGCCAGACATATCCTCGTTGTAATGGCTGTTCTGAGCACTGTGAGGATGTTCAGCAGCATCCCTAGTCTCTACCAAGGTGCCAGCATGTCACTAACCCTCAGAGGTGACATCAAAATTACCACCAGACATTACCAAACATTCCCTGGGAAACAAAATTGTTCCTGGGTGAGCAATAGTGTATTGGTAAAAAAAATCAATTCTCTAAAATTCAAACATTAACATGTTGATTCTCAACAAATAAGGATGAAGCCATTTCCTCAATGAAAATCCAAACCATTTTTGTTCAAAAAATAGAATGCTATAAAGTCATTACCCTGTCAAACTTCTATTACGAGACAAATAGTTGATACATGCTTTTCTCCTAACTCCACTTTAGCTTTCTAAGTATAACTTACTTAGTGTAATGAAGCCTGGTCGCTGGTGCAGAACTAGCTACAAGGAGATGCTTGGAATGCTGACGGGTCATTGTGACATTAATTCACATATGTTATGCCTTACTAACTTGCAAAATAAAGAATACAGAATTAACTACTCATAGTTCTGCATATGCCTAAAGGTCAAGAAATCTGGCATGCTCTAAAGCATCCAAAGGATAAACATAATTTCAACACTAATGACTTGAACTTTTCTGTTCTCTTTAAGGATCACAACTATTTGATCTGTTACTGTGATATTGGTCAATAAACAAAAGTAGTTAAATTTTTCATCACACATAAAACAGAAATAGTATGAACGAGTTCAAAACTTATTACTACTTTCACTGTTCATCTTCCAAAAACATATAGCAGTCCCTGTCTAAGAGAGGCATTATCATACTATCTTAGTGAATCTACCATTCCCTGTCTCATTGAATCAATGATTATCTTGAACAGAAGGTGAGGCAAACCCTATTAAATAGAATCAGTTGAATTCCATAATAAAGATTAGCACTTACTGTAAAGAACATATCACTGCAAAGCTGGAAAGTAGGATCATGGGAAGAAGACAATATCCAAGGACACTTGCTACACAACCAAATGAAACGCCTGTCATACTCATTAAGTTTAATAAGCAAAACATTCCTAGACATCCAATCGCACTGATTCCATATACATAGCCAAACTGGATTTTGCCAGCCTATGAGTAAAGAAAAATAACAAAAAGGACAAAAGTTAAATTACTCTTCACTTTATTTCACTTTAAATGGCACATGTGAAGTTACTGACTTCATGATCAAAGTCTACAGCAATAAATATACTTCATGCAGGGGAGTAAAAGAGCAGACTAGGTTTCATAGCCTTGTTAATGTTAAAGAATCACCTTCTAATACAGAGATAATTTGGTTCTCCAGCTTATTTCTAAAAGGGACTTTGACTCTAAGCAAATAAAATACAAAGGTGAAAAGCTATTTAAAATGTTTGGATAATTGCTACTAGCACTCAAAGCACCTACGTTCTCAAAATGAACCAAGGCGTCTAATTCTCATGGACATATATAGCCACAGTCTAACAGCAGAAATAATTTCATTATTCATTTTATATGGTATTAGGAAAGATAAAAGCAGCCAGGGTAAATAGGGGGCTAAGGGTCTGTGGGGAAGGAAAGAGAAAACAAAAAAGGACTATAACTGAATTATATTTTTGTCTTTCATTACTTTTCCAAATGACTGTTATTACAGTCCTTAGATAAGAAAAAAAAAAAAAAAAAAAAGGAATCAGTTTAACAATTCTGCTCTTGTAAATGAAATCACTACGGTTTTCAAACAGCAAAGATTACCTAAGTTGGAACTACCTTACTAGTCAAGTTATGTGAAAAAGTACTACATTCAGGTCATATCACTAAAATCAGTCTATGGGGAACTGTTCAAAATGTACCAGGTTTTCCAAATGTAAGACTCAATCTGGAGAGTATCCCTGTAAGTTATAATGAATGGAAAAAATTCACTGAGATTTTTGTTGATTCAAAATGTAATTGTAAATATTTGATTAAGAGCATGTGGAAGGTGGAGAAAGCTGAGGTAGTTCACTGATGAATTCATCATACAGTAATAATAACATCTCATATTTGCATATACTTTTTAACTTTTCAAGATGCATTCACATAGTCTGTCTTGTTTTATTTTCAAAACAATCCTGTGAGTGGGCAGGACACCTCCTTGTCAAGGAGCTGAAGGATTAAATAATTTAATCAAGAACAAAGTAGGAAACCTGAGCTCAAGTCCAGCCCCTCTGGCTAAAAACTCTGTCTTCTACCCTTACATTATCTATCCCTTGTAATTCAAACAGAAGATAAACAAGTGCATTAGTTATCATTATAAATGCTTATCATTTCCAAAATGATTAACATTCTTCAGTAGGTAGGAGACAGGACAAAAACTTTTGTTTTAATGTACTATAAGTTAAAATATATAGAAAAGTAGTCATCAGCAAAATAACAAAACTCTAAGCATTAAAAATTGTTATCTTTACTTTAAAGAAGAGCAATAGGGAAAAAAATATTGTCTGAAAAGAAAAGTGATAAAACACAATTCTAATGAAGTACTGAAGTCACACATATTATTTACTTATATTTTTTCTTTAATTCTTGTTGTGCTTTACCCAATAACTGGACTTATACTAAGAAGTTATACCAACCAACTGAAGACTTAAAATATAAGCAGTTTTAAAAATGGCTTTTGGGGCTGGGGAGATAGCTCAGCAGTCTAAGTGCCTGCCTGGCAAGCGCAAGGATATGAGTTCAAGCCCCAGTACCACACGCCATGCCAGCCCTAAAACTGGGCGTGGTAGTACATGCCTGTAATCCCAGTGCTGGGAAGGTTGAGAAAGGAGGATCATTGAGTCTGAACTACGTAGCAAGACCCTGTATTAAATAAATAAATAATTTTAAAAATAGCTTTTGTAACATTTGTCATTTAAGCACACACTGAGACATCAAATTAAAAACTTACCAATAACAATGTGGCTCCAAAGGCAAGGCAAAAAACCATTGGTCCTGCCAAGTCAGTTTCATTCATGATGCTGCCATCTGCTACTTTTAATGGATGTAGCACTGTTAGTGTTTTCTGCCAGATGTGGTCAAAATTGATACCTAACTCTAAAGGAAGAGAAAAGAAGTCAGCTTAGATTCGTGGCACCCTTTTAATTTACCACAATCTATGTTGGAACAGGAACCATAATGAAACCCCCAGAATCAAAAGGTTTATAAATCATATTCTTTTACAGACTTCTGAATGCCAGTCTTTGCTGTTCGTAATGTTTGCCCTAAAAGTACGTAACTTCTGGTTTAGTGGTGGAAAAGGTACCGATATGATGACACAATCATTATGTCTCAGTTATTACTGCAGTGCCAAAAAATACAGTCAAGGTTACTAGTATGAGTTCTTTACCTGAGACTACAGGAAGACTTGAGGGCCCCATGAAATTGTACACAAAACTATGTTTTCATACACGTGTAATTTTTCTTGAGTATTTATATTTCAATAAATCTTCAAAGTCTTTCTCAAAATCCAGAAAATTGCTTTATAGGTTTTGAAATAATTTGAAAATGTAATTTTTAAGTAATTTTAGCAATTCTGTTAGTATATTTCCATGCAAAATAATAATCATGCTATTTCCTTTCACTTCTTCCATTGATGGCATTTAATTATTAATTTAAAGTAAAAGTCAAAGATGGCTTTCTGACATTTTATTATCAGTTTATTAAAAAGTATGAAAAATACAGTCCCTTTTGACAGTGTTATGTATATTCTTTGAAATAGGAAGAAAACTACTTTGTAACACTATCTTTTAAAGGAAAGGACAACTTTTCGAAACAAAAATATATGTTTTCTGTATGGCTGGATACTACAAAGTATAGGTTGAACATCTCTAGTTGGAAAAATAAAAAACTTGAAAACTAAAACTTTGTGAACAACAACAGGATGTTCCAACAGTTTCAGATTTTAGGCATTTTTAGATTTCTCATTAGAGATGCCAATCCAGTTGGAAAATATTCCAACATTAAAAAGAACTCAAAATGAAACACTTCCGGTCCCAGCACTTCCAATAAGGTTTATTCAACCTGTATCATCAAATGTTACAACCAACCCTACCTTCTAATAAAGGGGGCTCATCCTCGAAGTTGTTTCCATACAATGGTTGAGGAGTAGGAGGATATGCCTGAGCTGGGTGGAAAATCTGACCCGTGTACGGCTGCTGCGGCTGCATCATGTCTGGAGGGACAAATGAGCCTGGCTGCGAGTAGTCATAGCCAGCATACTGTCTATCAGAAAAAAAGAAAGTTAAAAATTTCTCCAAAGTATTCCAATATACTGACAGTTGGTAGTCCTTAAATTTTCATTTGATAGCTACAAAATATTAGGATATCAAATTAGTTTATTTACAAATGGTGACAGAAATTACTATGATCAAGTACAATGAACAATTTATAGAGAATTTTCTGAAAATGCTAGTACTCCCCCATATAGAATTTAAGTAGTTTATGAACTATGATATATTTAGATGCATGAAGCCAACAAATATTTCAGCATCCTGTCTATTTTTCTTCCTTAGTGAGGGTATATACTGAAATGCCATGAAAAAAGCTTATAGCCTAAGACACTGAATGGAAAGCTTAGGATAACAAATTTTGCACTACAAATTTCCTATGGTTATCTGGATATTTATTAAATCATTCTTTATTCTTTTTAGTATGTCATTTTTTTTTAAGTAGGAAGTTTAAGAATCATCAATTTTAAATCACAGTGTGGGAAAATGAAACTGCTTTGTGAAAGCTTTCTGAACACTTATCAGTATAATTTGCATTTGAATAGCGCTTTAAGATTTTGAAGTCCTTGTACATCTATTGCCTCATTTATAATAACAGCACATTCTGTATCTTTTTGTTTGTTTGTTTTGCGGAACTGGGGCTTGAACTCAGGCCCTTGTGCTTGCCAGGGAAGTGCTTATTCTACTGAGCCTTCTTCCTGGCCCGAATCTGTATTTGGATAGAAACCCTTATCATACCTATTTTCTTTTTATATATCCATTTATTTAAAAAAAATTATTAGTACATGGTTGCAATCCATAATGTTTACATTCCTTGAGTGTCACTGGAACATGTGCACAGCACAGTTTAACTCCTTTATCGCTGTTCCTTCTTCCTTCCCATTTCCTCCACCTTCTTCCTACCACAGCTATTTTAATGACAAGAGACAACCAAGGACATTGAAGGCACATCTTTAAATATTTGTTTCACTATCTTTTGTGAAAACAACATCAATTAATGGGACTAATCTAATTATATAGTAAGAAATACAGAAGCAAAACATTTATTTAAAAGTAAACTATTGCGGCTGGGGATTAGGCTCAGCGGTGGAATGCTTGCCTAGCAAGCTGGAAGCCCTGGGTTCAGTCCTCAGCACCAAAAACAGAAAAGCCTATAAGCAATTCAACCAAAGAAATACAGTAAAATCAAAAAAGACCAAAACCAAACAAGGCTACTGCATAAAAGTAAAATATTTCAAGAAATCAGAGCTCTAGAAATTTTTAGTCTTTCTTTAAAAGTCTGTGGTTCCCTTTTCGAAAATTCAAGGGGCTGGGGAGACAGCTCAGTAGAGTAAGTGCTTGCCTGGCAAGTGCAAGGTCCTGAGTTCAATCCCTGGTACCACCAAAAAAAAAA
>NW_004524761.1:1169725-1186619 GCF_000260255.1 Octodon degus | reverse complement strand
AAAAAATAAAATAAAAATAAAAATCTTGAGCATGAGAAAATAAAGATGTAAATGTTCAGGTATACAAATCTTTTTGGAGAGTTAATTATGATTCTTGAAAATTATCAAACTGGTTCAACCCATGTATTAAAAAATAACATTCATTTCTCTAACTATGCAATATACAATTAACAGCTCCATTATTTTAATTGCAAAAGACTGAAAAATTGGCTACCAGTAAATATATTGTGATATAAGCATGAGATTGCTATGTACCTATTAAAAAGAATGATGAAGTTTTAAGTGTACTAATGAAAATGACAATCAAAAAATATTCAGTGAGTAAAAAAGCAATGTTTAAAATAGTGTAATTATACACAGCCATAGTGATTGCGTTTTTAGAAAATAAACACAGACACCTACTTGTCTGTATATGACAAAGACTAAATTCTACGTTGAAATAATTTGTCTATGATGGTACCAGAATTAAAAATGAGGCAATTCTTAACAGGTGTTATAAAAATCATTTCAGAATTCTATCTTATAAACACTGTTATAATACTCTGCCCTGTATAGGTATTTTTTTTCACTGTTTGTTGTATGACAATATGTTGATTTCTACCTAGGTATACACTCACCAACATGTGGGCTAACAGGGCTATATTGTTGAACTAAAGTAAGAATTTACATTGTGTGAATTAACACAATGTTACTGTGCTAACTTATCAGGTACACCAGTCTATCAAACCACAAGGTAAGCTCCACATGCCAGTGTCTGCAATGTTTTTAAGTAGACTGTATCTTTTTCTTGGAATGGTAAGAAAAAAATCTATAGCAACATAAAACCAAAATGAATAGTACAGGGCCTGGGGATATTGCTCAGTGGCCTAACCAGCTGCCTGGCAAGCACAAGGACCTGAATTCGATCTCAGGTATGCCCCCACCAAAAGAATTGGTCTTAGGAGCTCTTTAAATTCTTAAGATGTATTTAAACCTCACTCATTTTTATGAGGGTTATTATATATCAATATTTACTATGTAAGAAATTAGATGTTTAATTTTTTAAGTATTAATTCATTTAAAGTAATACATCTTAACATACTTTTACGAAAACTACTTACAAAAACAGAAAACCTGCACTGTATTACATTTTAAAAATCTCATTAGAGATTGGCTTAATGAAAGATATTCTTGTATCTGTTTCTGCATTCAATCTGTTGTGACATAATGTTTTAGTTGGAGTTCTTGAAGAAAATCTAATATTGTATACATGTAGTTGAAAACCAGTATTACAATAAGATTTTAGATAATCATGAATTTTTGATGACACATTAAAACTCAAAACAAGTAGCAACACAGAATCTGAAACAGCACTGATGAGCTTTTCTATGCCCTGCTGCAGTCTGTCTTACACTTTAAGTGGATCTTTTACTCATGTATGATTACATATCAACATGAACTGGTCATCAAGAAAACAGGGTTAGGTATGAATATCTTCCAAACATTGATTTATTTAATTCTACACTAAAAATATCATATTTGTTAACATAACCACTGATATTATCAGAAAAATGGTTATCAGAAAGCTGCTAATTTCAAACTGATGAATTCAACTTTTCCAAAATCTTTATTCTTGCCTAAAAGTCTGACCACCAAGCAACACACGTTATCAGTTGTTTTTCTTTAAGTGATACTCTCTTACTAATTTTTGAGAAAAGATATGCCAAAAACTCAAGTGTGAATGACTAGCTTGTCTATCAGCTGTATTTCAAATAAAAAATGATCTGCACTAAAAAGTAGGTGGCTCAACTTGCAACTCAAATTGCACATGTACTTTTCTTAGAGATATCATAATCTTGCTATGGAACAGTAATATTTTATGACCGTTTCCAATTTTGGCAAACAGAATATTAAAGAAGTATGTTTACTGAAGGGTCAAGATTTAATAAAGTGACAATTCTTAATGTTCCATTATGAGAATCCTTAAATGAAAACATACTTGTCTATGTTTCAACAGTGTGATAATTTATTACTACCTTGATTCACAGTCATATATTAGCAGCTTTATCAAACACTGGTTTCTGTAATGTCAGTGTAAATGTTAACATGTCTAAATGGTATATAATGTTACTACTGTTATGAAAGTAATTTCTGATCATAAAAGCTCCCTGAAAATTCTCAAGGATCCTACACTTTCCATTCCATATGGAGACCTACTGAATTAGATCCATAAATTTCAAGTAAGAAAGAGAAATACTTCAATCATCTCAAAGGTAGGTAGCATCATAACAATGTACTAGCACAAACATAGACATATACACTCATGGAAAAGAACAGAAAACAACCTCAAGCACCAACAGCCATCTATGTTTTTACAAAAAGAACTAAAAACACATATTGGAGGAGACAGCTTCTTTAACAAATAATCTTAAGAAAATTGGAAGGGGCCGGGGAGATGGCTGAGTGGAATAAGTGCCTCCCTGGCAAGCGTAAGGGCCTGAGTTCAATCCCCAGTTCCACCAAAAAAAAAAAAAAAAAAGAAAATTAGATAGCCTCTTGTAAAAGACTGAAAATAGATGCCTATCTCTCAATCTATACAGAACCAGAACAAAATAGATCAAAGACATTGATATAAAAACAGAAACTGCTGAGAAACAACAAAAGGGAAACACTCAAAGCCATAGGAATACATAAAGACTTCCTGTATAGACTCCCACAGCAAAGGAAGTAATACCAAGAATCAACAAATGTGACTATATCAAACTAAAAAGTTGCTTAGCAAAAGAAAAACAAAATGGCCAAAAACTACGTGAAAAAATGTTCAATATCCTCAGTCACTAGGGAAGTGTAAATGAAAATAATTTTGGGATTCCATCTTACCCTAGTCAGAATGGCTATCATCAAGAACATAAAAGGCAATCTATGCTGGTGAGAATACAGAAAAAGGAACCCTCCTACATTGATGGAAATACAAACTAGTATAACCAGTATGTACATCAGTATGGAGATTCTAAACATCGTCTATCTACCCATATGGTGTTAATGGTTAATTATCTACAATATGATTTCTTTGCTGATACTGAAACAATTTTCACTGGTACATGATCTGGTTGAAATGGAATTTTGAGGATCATTAGTAACAGCTTCTACGTGAATAACTGCAATTGAGTAAGAGAAGAAATCACACCTTTACGTGATACAAATATGAACAGGATGAAAAAACTCACAAACCAACCTGGAAGACTGCAATCTAAATAAAATATTTCTGTTGAGTCTAAAAATAAAGGTCATTTGACTAAATATAGGTCAGCATACAGAGAAACTCTCCGAAGGCTTTGCTGCTATAAGCAATGATTTACTAGGTGGATTCTGGCCAATGATATATTTGTCCTTTTATTCAAAGAAGTCACCAAAAATACCTATTTAAATAATGAAATCGGGGGCTGAGGAGATGGCTCAGTGGAATAAGCACTTCCCTGGCAAGTGCAAGGGCCTGAGTTCAATCCCTGGTTCTGCCAAAAAAAAAAAAAAAAAAAAGAAAAATTTCCACTTTAATTTTTCCAATTCTGCATAATTAACAGAAGTACTCACTGGTATGTATAGTAAATAAGAATTTATAAGAAAGAAAAAAGTAATTCATATGCAGCTGTCAAACCTATGGCATGTGTGGCCCAGCTGGCTGTTATGCTGAAAGCCTAAAAAGGTCTGCTACCATTGATACAGAGAGTACTTGTACATGCTCACTCCCACTGCTCCAACAAATTAAATTTCTTAAATTAAGCAGATTCAGAGAGACCATGGATTATATAAAGGCTAATAGCCTGTCTAAGGTGGACCATACAGAGGAGCTGAATTTGATTCTGGTTTTTAAAAAATCTTTGGCACTTTTCTTTAGATACATTAATTCAAATACAGGGTAGTATTGCATGTTCCTCACAGACTGACTAGATACACAACCCTGCACTGCTCTCATCCTGAGATAGTCTTCACGGGGTTTTAAACTCAGAATCCTGAGATCAGGAACAGCTAACTTACGAGCTATCTTAAGCTACATGGACATCTATTTGGGTGTTTTAAGTGAGTATATGCATATATTTATAGAAAATAGTTCCAAGTTTTGTAAGATTATTAAGGTCCAGAACTATCTAAATATCTAATATAGGAATACTTCCTCATCTAATAAATTTATTTTTACTTTTTAATAGCTCAAGATCTAAATGAGTTTTAGATCTTCTTAAACTTGGCCCTGGTAACTTCTGTGACACTGATCATAATGCTTTGTAAAAATTAAAATAAGACAGGCATGGGGGCACATGCCTATAATCCCAGCACTCAGGAGGCTGGGGCAGAAGGATTATTTCCTGTGAGACCAGTATGGGTCCAAAGTGAGCTCAAGGCCAGCCTGAACTGTATAGTGAGATCCTGTCTTAAAAAGAAAAATAAGGGCCGGCAAGATAGCTCAGCTGACTAAAGTGCCTGTTTAGGCAGAGCACAGTGGCCAGGTAGTGCTGTTCCCCTCCCCCCACCAGTATGCTGAGATGGCAAATGAGACTGGGTGTGGTGGTACAGGCCTATAATCCCAGTGTTTGGGAGGCTGAAAACAGAAGAATCACTAGGAGTCCGATCTATGTAGTGAGACCCTGTAGAACCCATACTAAACACATTTAAAAAAAAAAAAAAAGAAAAGAAGTACTGTATGAAAACCGCTGATTTGCATTTTTAAATCATTAAGCACTTTCAATCAAAAGTCAGAACGATTTAAATACCAAACAAACCGTCAAAATTTTGACAAATTTTAAGTACTTGTACAAACTACCCTAAATAATTACCTAAAGCTCCCATCCTCATCTGAAATTCCATGGAAGAACTGTTACTACAGCTGGCACATCAGGTTTTCAGAAGATACCAAATTCTAAACAGGGTAATGCCTTCAAATCTCAATCAGTGTCACAGACCTCGCCAGACCAAAAAAGACTGTGACAAAATGATACTCCTAAAAAGCAACATATTCACATTTAGTTTAAAGCAGAATCAGACACTGCAAACACAGGCTTTCGGGGCTGGGGATATAGTTCAGCAGCACAGCTCCTGCCTGGCAAGCGCAAGGTCCCGAGTTCAATTCTCTGTACCAAAAAAATAAATCAATAAACAATCAAACAAATACATGCTTTCACTGTAATGTAAACTACATAAATTGCCAAATCTGAAAAGTTACTTGCTATAGGGTCCTCCACTTCCTCCATAATCATAGGATTGTTGAGACTGGTCATCGATGCTGTAACTTGTCTGGTAGAAATCCGTGTTTAAGTTATCAAAACCTGACATTGCAAAAGACCTGGAATAGAAGAGAAACGACAGCGGTTATGCGCAAGGTCCTACTTAATTTACTCCTGGCACTCTGATTAAGGAAATATTCTCAGCAGACGGTAAACATTTCCTGTCTAGTCGTAGGCAGTAGCACTCAAAAAAGGCTTAAGGAAATTTCTAGTGTCTACTCAGAAGGCCAAGAAGATAGACACTTCGACCTCAAAGAGCTGAGACGCTCGGGCGGGGGCGAGGTCGTGGGAACAGTGGCCCGACAGCGATCTCAAATATCAGTAACAAAGACGATGCCTCATCTGGCAGCAGAGCTTCACGGGGGCAGCACGAACGTCGTCTAGTAAAATAAAGCTCACAGCCTGCCAGGAAAGCGCAGAATCCCAGACGGCCGCGCAAGAGGCGCAGGGGCCGCGTCTGGGCGAAAGGACCAGGGCGCCGCGCCGAAAGAGGGCTGCACGCTGCGCCGCACGGCTATGAAAGTATGCGACGGGCTGGGACACTCACCCGAGGCGGCGGACCAGCGGCGGCCCCAAGTCACCCGCAAATTCGACTCCGAAACGTACACCAGCCGGTCGCTACGTGTCACAGGGCCAAAGAACTGCTTCCGGGGCACGCGGGCTCGCGCAGACGCGCAGGCAGGTTTCGCGCGCTCCGGTTGGACGATGGGCGGAGCTAAGCGGCGGGAACAAGATACAGCACATGCGCAGTATCAACCAACTGGCCCGTACTGGGCCAATGGGAAGCGGGGAAGTGCTTGCGGCGCTCTAGGCAGCGCTGGAGGCCGGAAGACCCAGGCCCCGCGATTGCTGTGGTAGTTGAGTGCGGCAAATTCTACTTTGTTGGCGGTGGACCAGGAGGGCGGAGAAATGCCTAAGTTAAACCGACAGAACCCCTCTGCCGTCCTCAAACTAGCGCCGCTGGCTCTGAGTGTGATTTAGACGTAGTACTAAAGAGTTTGTATGTATTATTTAATCTTGACTGCCCAAGTTAAGTTTGTGCTCTTACTATACTTTGTTTGTTTGTACCGGGAGTCGAACTCGGGACATCCCGCTTGCCCTGCACGTGCTGTGCCTCTTATCTGTATCCTGGGCCTCTTATCTGCTTTTTATAAGTGAAACTTAGGTGTTCGCTTATTCTGTGCTAGCTGCTGGGGTTACCTGGTAAACACAAGCCAGTCCTGAAGGAGAGGGAGACTCAATACACATACAAATACGTGTAGAGTTAGTATTAGTTGTCTTAATGCCTCATAATTCTTTCAGGGAGGTAATATTTATCTAGGAAGACGAGCCTAAACACCCACTCAGAGAGGAAGGTGTTGCTAAAGAGTTGACTTAAGAAGGGGAAGGGTAAAGACAAAAGTAGGGTTTCTCCTCCTGGCGTCCAGGGGATTCTTTTCCCCCAGGATGTTTCCCAGCATCCGTGATCTGCAGGCGTTAGTTTTCAATTAGTAACGTTCCTCGCAAGTAGTACCAAAAATTTGTACTAGACATTGCTAGATGCTTTTTAGGGAATGACTGTAGCTCCGTTTGGGAGCCACTTGACTAAATGAAGCCAAGGTGATTGGAACAGCCTAGAAGGGAACAGCAGAGAAATTGGGGCCTGAACGATAGAACCAGTAAGTAAGGAAACTTGTGTAACTGCGGTGTTAATTTTAAAAGAAATGGGAAAACATTTAAATTTATGAACTGATAGGTGACAACTAGATGGTGGTGTCCTTTTAAAAAAGACTGCTTTTGGCTGCTGTGTTAAATCCCTTTCGCAAGGGGGTGGAATCCTGAATGCTGTAACTTCAAACACCCCACAATTAACCTATAAGCAGAACTGCCTTTGGGATAAGAACACTGAAATTTACGTGGGGAGCACTTTCATTATACCCTTTGTTCAGAACTGTATTCTTCACGAAATAACTCAGACTGTTGTTCTGTGGCCAGTTTCAAAGGAATGATAAAATGTACAGGTTAAAACTTTGCTTCAACACCACAGTCAAAAAGCAAAACAAAAACATTCCCTTCCAAACAAAATGTGAACAGCTCGTGGCAAACCGAAACTCTCAGCAGTATATGTGAGAGACACTTTGAGGTCTCTATCAGCGCACTTCTGAAATTCCTCATCTTTAACTATATATCACTTTTTACCAATCACTTTAGCATTTGTTTATGTAGCCATCCTGTAAAACTTTAGGTAAATAACCAGATATTCTGTTTTGCTAGGGATTATCCTATCCCATTTTACTGGGATGTCTGTTTTTCCTCAACATAACAATTAATATTGTTCCCTTTTCGTTTGTAGGAATATACCAGTTTGTCTTGATAATTTATCTGGTTATACTCTTTAATTACATTATCCATGAAATTGTTCTAGTTCTCAACAACATGCAATAATGTACCAATTTTTGTCCACTGTATGATTTTATGCTTTAAAACATCTAGTCTCCATTTTTTTGTCTGTTGCTTTTATTTCTTCCTATCTAAAGGACATGAAACTCAAACTTGAATGAAATACAGGAATATGAAGGGTAAATAAATATTGGCTGCTTAGGAATGAATTGTTGGGTATGTTATTCAGGTTTTGTTTCTGCAAAAGTAGTTATCATACTTAAGTTTCTTCTCTTCAAATTCCTTTCCTAGTTGAGAAACAAAGCAAGAAAATTAATTTACCTGATTTAACCCACCATGTTTTTTTGAAACACAAATCAAAGTATGCTATAGAGATCCCTGGGATGGGCCAGGGAGATGGCTCAGTAGATCCTGAGTTCAATTCCTGATACTGAAAAAAAAAAAAAAAAAAAGAAATCCCTGGGAGATTTTGAGAATGTCTGTTAATTTAATGGCTTAAAATGTTGGCCTTCCTTTTTGGAAAATGTTTTTGATGTCGTTTCCCTTGTATGCAATAGGCTCCAGAATGTTATAGCAAGGATATTAGAGATCATGGTTCATATGCTGAGGTCTACGGAAGTCACTGAGTTGTTTGTTTGTTTATTTATTTTTAGAAAACCTCAACAGGCCAACAGATTATTGGAACATGAGTTGGGGCCTGTAACAGCTGATTTCTGCTGTTCTGAGACTTAATTGTCAATCACCAAACTTGTAATGGAAAAGAAAAGGACATTTTAATCATGAATAATTTATTTGAACTAGCCTAACAGTCATGCTAGTATACACATTAACACTTTTATAGACATTACATACACATCCAGAGTAACTCTATTTTCTGAAATGGCCTGGTGGCACATGCTTATAATCCCAGTGCTGGGGAGGCTGAGACAGCAGGATTACTAGAAGTCTAAGCTGCGCAGTGAGACCCTTTACCAAATAAAGTAACTCCATTTTCCTAAGAATGTATGAAATTGTGTGTAGATATTCTGAAACATCTTTCCTCTCTGTTTTATAGGTACCATGTCATGGGGGACTGCCAACAAAGTTTCTTTGAAAATAGCCATTTTCCTTACCATCAGTGATACCTGCAACTACTAATTGAGGTGAAGGTTTGGCAGCTGTGTCCCTATCATGTCAAGTAATAAGATGAATGAAATTTGGTATTAGTAAAAACCAATATAATTGTTCAATGTCCATTTTCATTATTCTTCCACATTAATTATGTAACTCCACATCCCAAGTATGATAGCTCTGTTCCCCCCTGAAATTATCTTGTATCTCTTAAGAAAAGTTTAATTAAACAGCTGGCCAAATAGCTCAGTGTATTACAGCGCCTGTAAGCAGACACAGGGGCCAGGGGTTCGACAGTTGTGACTGGGCATGGTGGCACATGCCTGTAATCCCAGCTCTTGAGAGGCTATAGACAGGCAGATCACTGCAAGTCCAATGTAGTAGTGAGACCCTAAACACCCTGTATTGTCTACCGTGTGAGAGTAAAGGTTCTCAAAGTAGCTATTGACAATCTTCTGAATTTCTACTGGGTCTGTAGTAATTACCCTTTTCATTCCTTATTGCTTGGATTTGAACTTTTTCTTTCCTCTTTTTGATGAGGTTAGCTAGGGGCTTATCAGTTTTATTTAATCTTTCAAAGAACCAGCTTTTTTTTTTTTTTCAGGGATTGTATTATTTTATTAAACTTTTTAAAATTTTTTTTTGACATCATACAGAATTTTACTTAACAAAGTAATATGAATTTCACAGTATTTGTTGTAATACATGGTATTGTCTTACAACCAGCTATTCATATTACCAGATATTGGAAGAAGAAAAAACTGGAGCAATGTATAAAAAATTAAGAAAAGAAAAAGTACAAACAATTGAAAAAAAGGAGATGAAGCTAATTAGAGCATTGACTGCTTCTTTCTATTTCCATTTTTTTTTTCAACCAGCTTTTTGATTTGTTAATTCTTTGAACTGTTTTCTTCATCTCAATTGAATTAATTTCTGCTCTAATCTTTATGCTTTCTTCCCATCTTTGGATTCTGGGTTTGGTTTGCTTTTCCTTTTCTAGATGTTGGAGGTGCATCATTAGGGTGTTTATTTGTTCCCATTCTGTTTTCCTAATGTATGAGTTCACAGCTATGAATTTCCCTCTGAGAACTGCTTTCATCGCATCTCATAAGTTCTGATAAGTTGTGCTCAAATTTTCATTGAATTGTAGATATTGTTGAATTTCTTGTTTAATTTCATCTGTGACCCATTGGTTGCTGAGTAGGATGTCATTTAATTTCCATGTATTTATGGGGTTTCCTGGTTTCTTTTGTCATTCATTTCCAGTTTCGTTGCACTGTGGTCAGACAATATGCATCGGATAATTTCTGTTTTCTTGCATATACTTAAGCATGACCTATGGACCAGTATGTGGTCTATTTTAGAAAATGACCCATGTGCAGCTGAAAAAAAATGTATATTCAGCTGTTGCTGGGTAGGACACTCTGTATATGTCCACTAAGTCCATTTGTTCCAAGCTCTGATTCAGTTCTGCTACTACTTTGCTAATTTTTTGTCTGCTTGACCTGTCTTTTTGGGATAAGGGCATGTTAAGATCTCCTGTTAAGATAATGGTATTGGATATTAGACTTTTCATATCCATTAAGATTTGTCTTATATAGTTGGGTGCTCCCGTGTTTGGTGTGTATACACTTATGAGTGTTTCTGTTGCAGGCAGCCAAGTTAGACAGAAATATTATAGGCAGTCAGACAGGGTCAGGCCCTCAAGGCGACAAGATGGAAGACAAGGTGACTTTGCAACTTGGAAGAGACAGACACTTCCATATGGGCCACACCTCAAGACCAAGACAAAAAGAGGAAGCACAGCTACATACTTCCCTAAGGATGGGCATTAGGGATTGATACCCTAAATAGTATCAATCAACTTGAAAAAGCCCAAATGAGTCACTAGCCCAACCCCCGACAGGAAGAGACCCTGTTCCTTATTCCTGCCTGCTTGCTACATGACTCGTTTTCCCATTTGATACTGGATTTAATCAATTTCACCTGAGCAGTGGTGCTTGTAATCTCATTGGTTGACCATAGTTTTGTCCCACCTCATGCCCAGCTAAGCAAGTTCCCATGTCTTCTCCACCACCTTAGACCCACCTCACCACATAGTTTTCCTCTATAAAAGTCCCTGCAAGAGACAACTTCCTGGGGGGAAACTACCTGCTCGGGTCCCCCCCACCTCCTGTCCCTCTCTCGGGACAGGAGCTTTCTTTCTCTCAATAAATACATTCTGCTCATAACCTCTGTTTGTTCCTAAAATTCATTGTTCGGTTTTAGAGAACACGAACTTGTGCAGGTCAGGTCCAGAGATTGTTTTTCTCTGTCATTTGGAGGTTCCCTGTATTGTTTGGAGGTCACCCATCCAGGACCAGTTTTTCTCCCTGTATCATTTCCTCTTCCTCTTGAATTTTTACCCTAACCAGTATGTAGTGGCTTTCTTTATTTTGTTTGATCATTCTTGTTTTGAAGTTGAGACTGTCTGAGAATAGGATTGCTACCCCTGCTTTTTTCTGAGGTGCTGGGGCATGTAATATTGTTTTCCATCCTTTGATTATTATCCTGTGAATTTCTTTTTGAATTAAGTGTGTTTCTTGTATACAGCATATTATTGGATTGTATTTCCAAATCCATTGTGCCAGTCTCTTTCAATTCTGAACCCTGTAGACCCTAAAATATATTTCCCTAAAATATAAAAAAAAGAAAAGAGAAGTTTAATTGAGTTGACTATGTTAAGAAATAGTCTTCAGATTTTGCTTTTGATATTATAATTATTTTAATTGGACAATACCTTGTTTGAGGAAAATAGATTTGCCTGCAATAATTTAGTAAGAGGCAAAAGATTTATACGATCTGAAGAGAAACCAGAGTATATGCCTGCAATAATTTAGGATGCTTTTAGAGAGAAGTTGTTTTCAAGAGGCAAAAAAATTTAACCCCAATTTAATAATTATTTTGGGTGTTGTGACTTTAATATTGCAAGTACTGCTTTAAAATCACCTGGTTTCTATCCTCAGGGCTACAAATAAATAGCCTTTTGAGAATACTCCTCTCTCATTGCAAGGACAAAATACCTGACACCCAAAATGAAGGAAAGAAAGGCTTATTTAGTTAACAGTGGAGGTTTCAGTCCATACTGGGCTGGCTCCAAGGCTGAATGGCACATAGCAGAGGGCAGCAACCACAGCAAAGAGCCAAAGGGAGGAGCAGCACCTTTGGCAGCTAGCAACTCCCCTCCTCATATTGTATGCAGATTACCTGCCCCAGGATGGGTGTAGCATTCACCCTCATAATTCCAGCATTAGATCATGAATTAATCACAAACTGGAGAAGTTCATCCCAATGACTGCATGAAACTTTGAGGAATCAACCAGACATAACCATAAAAACATGTAAAGCAGATGTGTAAGTAGTTTAGTTGTAGAGATTGTAAGTATTCAATTAAACACATTTGAAATGTTACATGAATGGACATTGTTGTTTAGAATAAGAATTTCAGTGACAGCAGTAGAAGATTTCTAAAACAGAATTGGAGAACATCTGGTCTTTAGGGATGGCAAAGCCACTGGTGCCTCAGGTCAAAGTGAAGCATTTGGACAATGTCATAACCAATGCCTATTTGTATTTACTGTGCTAGGCACATTGCAGCTTTTAACTCAATTACTCTGATAGCCCAGTGAGATGGGTTCTGTATAACTCCAGTGTAACATATGAGGAAACTGAACAGTGCAGATAATTTGTCTAACATTAAGATAGGAAATAGTAGACTAGTCGTAGACTAGAGATTTCAACTAAAACAGTCTGGCCACTGAGTCCTTGTGATAAGCCACCAAACTGTTTATTGTGTTACAAAATGTGTGACAAAGGCAGTAATTATGATGAATATGCTATTTGACAGTGGTGTCAGGGGATCAAACCACGGTCCCTGTGCTTGCCTATGCAGACACTTTAATCCACTTCGCTATCTTGCCAGCCCAATATCTTCATTTTGATCAGTAAGCTCCGGTTTTAACATGTTTAAGTAATTTGGCTAAAGTCAAATAAATACGTATGTATCATGAATGTGTTTCTTAATAAGGCTTGCACTAGAGTCCATCTCAGACCTCTGTTCTACATAAAAATCTGTTTTCCATAAAAAATGTTTCAGAAATAAAAGGATGTGTGAATAAAGTTAAACAGTGTTGATACTTGAGCCACAGGAACTAGGATACTGGCATATCCATGCTTTCATTG
Organism: Octodon degus; assembly: GCF_000260255.1. Taxonomy (NCBI): domain Eukaryota; kingdom Metazoa; phylum Chordata; class Mammalia; order Rodentia; family Octodontidae; genus Octodon; species Octodon degus. The sequence continues at coordinate 1,173,654 of NW_004524761.1, read as the reverse complement.
TAACTTGTGCAGAAAACTTGACAAGAAGTACATTTCACTGCTGTTGAGCAAAAGGAAGAAGGAAACTATGTGGTAGTTTATAAACAATAATTGTAATCATCCAGTACTGGTTTGCTAGGGCAGATATAATGAAATATTATACACTGGGTGGTCTAGGCAACAGAAATTTACTCAAAGTGTTGGCAACGCTGTTTTTTTCTAAGAGCTCTGAGGAAGAATTTGCTTCTGCTTCTCTCTTGGATCCTAGTAGTTCACTGTCAGTTTTTGACATAATTTGGCTTGCAAATGTATCACGTCAGTGTCTGTCTTCATCATCCCATATTCTCCCTGAGCTTGCTGCATGGCCATGTCTAGATTTCCCTTCTATAAAGACACTGTTCATGTTGGATGGAGGCCCGTTTGAACTTCACTGCCCCTGAAAAACCATTTCCAAACAAGGTCACATTCTGATGTACTGAAGATAAGGGCTTTCACACATCACTTTTGGAATACATTGTTGAACTCAATGCATACCCTTAAGTTTTCACTTCATTCCTTTAACTAAACATAGGTCAACAGGAAAATGAACAGTAATCTGGTACTATTTCATTTTGAGTACATATCCACATCAATCTCAGTTTCTCTCTCTCTCTCTCTCTCTCTCTCTCTCTCTCTCTCTCTCTCTCTCCCTCCCAGTCTTTGAGACAGGTACTCACTATGTAGCTTAGGCTGTCTTTGTAATCATTTGTAGCCCAGGCTGGCCTCAAACTTGAGATGATCCTCCTGCCTCTGCCTCTTAAGTGCTGTGATTAGAGGTGGGCACCACCATGCCTGGGTCCATTTCTTGTCTTTACTGCAATTTGTGATAAACCTCTGGAATAAAACCCATAGGAAGGGGTCCTTTTGTTTCATTCTTTTGAAAACAATGCACATTCGGCCCAAAGTAAATTCTCTGCTTAGATTTTTCAACTTAGTCCTGTGCTTGCAGAAGGGCAAATGCTAGATAGAGTAAGATTTTCATTATTTCTAAAACTGAGAAGCCATAAATTAAAAATGAATAAAACCTTGCTAAAAGAAAATGTTAATGACTAAGAGTACTGATACTTAAAAGTGGAAAAAACATGTTTTTATATTTTGTATTTGATTTTTTTAAGTGTAAGTTGAAACTTAAAATACCATTTTTTATTTTTCAATTTTTTTCTTTGGAGATAAAAGTTACCATAACCTAATGATGATGCTTTTTATATACATAGAATTATTGCTTATAATACCGATCAAATTATTTTCCTTAAAGATTAATTTGTTTTAAAACAATCAGAGATTCATGAAATCAAATTTAGGACTTTTTTGTGTATTTAGTATAGGTCTACAAGGTCTTACTACGCAGATGGGAATTGTAGTGATCCTCCTATTTTCAGCCTGCCAAGCTGGGACTACAGGCACGCCTCATCATGTCCATTCTCAATCTCCATCTCAGCGCACCCTGGGGGGTGGGGCGGCTGACACTGTCACAGAGACCAAACCAGTCTCTGCGAAACTTAGGACTTTTAAAAAATTCTGCACATATGCATCTGGAAGTCAAAGACAAATATATTTTTGCCTTTTTATTTTACTTCAAGCAGCCAAGATGCTTTGTTACTCTGCCCCTAAAGTCCTAATTTTATACATTTTTATAAAAATTATAAATATCCTGCTGTCTGAGATAATGAATTCTTCCCTTTGGAAGGGAGTATAAACATTTCTTGACCCTTGCTAAGGTTTTATTTTGGAAAGATTAACTCTATTTAAAAGATTATTTTAGATTTATAAATATTATTTATTTACTAATTCTGTCTAAGCATTCTTTCTCTTCATTCCAAAGTTGAGTTTTGTACTAAATGTAACATTTCCCTTTCCCACTCCTTAGAAATTAAATATCTATTTCATGTTAAAGTTTTGACCAGGCCTTGGGATTTAATCTGAATTCACTGAGACAGCTGTGAAGTTAAAAAAAATAGACTGATATTCACAGAAAAGATGGCAAATGACTTAGAAAATGACCAAAACACTCTTCATTGGACTGGCATCATACAATGAGAGTATTAGTTAAAGAGAATTAAGGTTGACAGGAGAGAGTTTTTGCCACACCCTCCAATGTTACCGATGAGTGTCTGAGGCCAAGAAAGTAAAGGGCATATCATAAGCCTACAGTTTCAAGTGCTGCCTTACTGACATTTCCGATAGAGTCCCCAAAGCCTAGCCATTAGTCTGTTCTTGCTAGAGATACTCTAGCAGAAGAAAAAGGTCTCAGTCAGTCTTGTTCCTCTGTCAGATCAGCTGCTTTCTGCCTGGTCTTCAACCTCAGTAGTTTCATCTCCCTATATGAGCTTGTGAAATTATACAAAAAAAACTAAGCCTATCCACTGATAGAAACCAGGCCTCACCTCATGCTCTAGGTATTAAGACCACATCCCACACTAGTTTATTCCCTAGTGCAGTCCATCATGTGGCCTTATTTAGTATAACATGTCCTCTTCCCTAGGTCAGTGGTAGCAAATTTATGGTACATGTATTACTTGTTTTTCTTTTAAGAAAGAAAATGTGAATGTATGAGTTGTTTTCCTAACCTAAAACCTCAGTATTCAGATTTAATTGCTTTGTTGACACTTTATGATGAATTAATGGGATTTTGGTTGCTGTTTAGACACTCGTCTCTGACAGGTTTCTCATTATTGCCCTAGACTGTGAGTATATGGGATTAATGAACTGCCATCATTGCTACTTTTCCAATGTCGGGTATATCAAATGTTCTGTCAACTGGTACTATTTAGAGAGGAGGACCCTTGTTTTACCAACATTCAGTCAGTAGAAAGTGATCAGGAGACCCAGTCCTAGCCCAGGTCCGGTGAGTGTGTGGAGAGCTTCCTGCTACCCTGCGCCGGCGGGACCAGTCCCAGCCCAGGTGCAGCGTGGGCCGGACCCTCTCCCGCCCCCTTGGGCCTACCCCTACCACTCCTCCATACGTCCCCACCCCTCCCGCCCAGTAGGAATTTCTGCCCACTTCCTGGAACACCCAGACCCAGACCTAGCTCAGGTCCGGTGAGTGTGTGGAGAGCTTCCTGCTACCCTGCACCAGCAGGACCAGTCCCAGCCCAGGCGCAGTGTGGGCCAGACCCTCTCCCACCCCCTCGGGTTGCCCCCCACCACTCTGCCGTACCTCCCCACCCCTCCTGCCAAGTAGGAATTTCTGGGGACATCCGGGAACCCCCAGACCCAGTCCTAGCCCAGGTCCGGTGAGTGTGTGGAGAGCTTCCTGCTACCCTGCGCCCGCGGGACCAGTCCCAGCCCAGGCGCAGCATGGGCCGGACCCTCTCCCACCCCCTTGGGCCGCCCCCCACCACTCCACCCTACATGCCCCACCCCTCCCGCCAAGTAGGAATTTCATGCTGACTTCCTGGAACCCCCAGACCCAGTCCTAGCCCAGGTCCGGTGAGTGTGTGGAGAGCTTCCTGCTAACCTGCGCCGGCAGGACCAGTCCCAGCCCAGGCACAGCGTGGGCCGGACCCTCTCCCACCCCCTCGGGCCGCCCCCCACCACTCCACCCTACCTGCCCCACCCCTCCCGCCCAGTAGGAATTTCTGCCGACTTCCGGGAACCCCCAGAACCAGTCCTAGCCCAGGTCCGGTGAGTGTGTGGAGAGCATCCTGCTACCCTGCGCCAGCGGGACCAGTCCCAGCCCAGGCACAGCATGGGCCGGTCCCTCTCCCGCCCCCTCGGGGCGCCCTCCACCACTCTGCCTTACGTCCCCCCCCCTCCCGCCGAGTAGGAATTTCTGCTGAGTTCCGGGAACCCCCAGACCCAGTTCTAGCCCAGGTCCGCAGCGGGAAGGAGCTGAGCACAGCAGCCAGACCTAAGCCAGACGCAGCTGGATAACTCCAAACTCTGTAGAGCTCCACCTGAACTTCAGTACG
>NW_004524761.1:1147002-1162810 GCF_000260255.1 Octodon degus | reverse complement strand
TAACCACTAAGAAGAATATATGCAGTGTATTATTTGTTGAAACTGTACTTCCGATTTGATTTGAAACTGTCTCATTGCTATCTGTTTATCAATAAATCTTTGAAAAAAATGCTGAAAGATTAAATAAAATCTGAAAGGTACAATAAAAAAAAGAAAAAGTGATCAGAAGAATAGGTTTGATCAGTTTTTTTATGATAATGGTTGCTGTCAGATTCACCAGATTTTTTGTGTGCCTTTCAGTTGATAGATAATTTTAAGTAGTGGCAGCCATCTAATCAAAATCCTATTAGCATACAGGGCACATTGTAGTTTTGCATCCCAACTGTAGGACATACAATAATGCTAAAATTCTGGTATTCATTCATTTATTTAACAAATATTTATTGAGATTCTTTCATATGCCATTCACTACAGACAACAGATACCATGTTGGCGCACCTTTGTGTGCTTCAACTTGAAGAAGTTCTACTACTTTATCTCCTCTGCAGGTTTGTTTCAAGCTAGTTGCCCACAGTTCCCTGCCTGAGAAGTCTCCTGTTCCTCACTGTTTCTAGCTTGATGAAATCACCACTTCATTTCTGTTTCAACTGGGCTCAGCTTTGTTTGTTTGTGAAAAGAAAGTCTTGGACCAGGTCTGGGCTCAAATGGCAGATGTTGCTGTCTGCAGGTGAAACCTTTGCTAGATCTCCTAACTGCAATATCTACACATGGCTTCTCTATTTGGTATGGACCTTCTCAAAGTATAGTGTGGCTATGTTTGAAGGAAGAGCATCAGCCAGATATTGTATCACCATTTCTATACCATCTTTGAAAGTCATACAATGTCATACACTCTTTGTGAGCTGGAAACAAGCCTAAGGCTGGCTCATACTCTAGACAGAAGGAACTGCACTCCAACTTTTGATGGGAAGACTGTCAAGGTTATTTTTTAAATATGTTTTAAAACTACCATTTCCCAAAAGGATGCAAGTAGCAAAAGAATAACATATGTTGTTTTGTATTTAGAGAAACTGAGACTGGTAGGAATACCTCATCTAGGTATTACAGCCAAAGGAAATGAAATCATAACTCTGTAGAGACATCTGTACTACCATGTTCCTGCAGCACTATTCAGAGTAGCCAACAAAGTGTAACAACCTAAATGTCTGTAACTGCATAAAGAAACTATGATTATGTTATACACATGGAAAAATACTATTTAGCTTAAAAAAATAGAGTCCTCTATTTGTGACAACAGAGTGGAAGTGGAAGGACATTGAGTGAAGTAAGCCAGACAAAGCAAATCACTGCATGATCTCACCCATACACATACCTTTTTTAGGACTAGGGATAGAACTGAGGGCCTCACACAATTTACGCAAGGGTCCTACCACTGAGCTACATCCCCAACCTTGTATGACTCTTGTATATGGAATCAAAAACTCCTCACAACTTAAATGTATAGAGAATATAGACAAATAATTACTAGAGAAAGAAGGAAGGGCTTGGGGGATATGTAGGGCAATGTGTACAAAATAAGAGTTACATAAGATAAAACATACATAATTATGTAGGAAACCTAAAGTCTACCACAACAATGATAGTTAATAGTACTGTACACTGTACTAGAAATTTTCTGACAGATTTGAGGTGCATCTAACACACACACACACACACACACACACACACACACACACACCACAGATAACTGTTAAAATTGTTTTAGCAATTTAAATTGCTTGCCTGTAGTAATCATTTTACTACCTATTTGTATGTTATGACATACTGTAAAATAAGAAAAAAATTTAAATGAATAAAACAGTGAGTATAGGATCTACCCTTTCACACAAAAAAGTGAAAGGATTCCAAAGGTAGAATATGGGTTTTTTTGCCATAATTTTATTGATAAACAAATGGCAATGAGACAGTTTCAAATCACATTGGTAGGACAGTTTCAATAATGAACACACTGCATACTTTCTTCTTAGTGGTTAATTGCTGTACAAGATGCGGACTCAACATCCTATTTACAAACACCATTAGAACAAATCATTCTATTCATTAACAGAGTGTACCTATATATCTATCCTAACCACCCTGAATACACAGATACAAAATGGACATTCATCTGTATACCATTTTTTGTTAAGTTCTGTTATTTGAATATTATAGGTGTGTAAACTCAGCAAAATAGTCTAAAAGAGTCTAGTATCCCATAATAGCATTGGGTCTTCTGCTTAACTGGCAATGTCAGAAATTGTTGACCTGAGTCCCCCACAGCTCACCATAACACCATGGCTTTACTTCTTATATTTCGTTTTTATACTTTTCTACTGGATGGTTAAGACCAAGGTAAAGCAGGACCTATGCAACAAGAGTTGTAGCTTTTTGGTCTGATAAGGTCAGTGAAATCCCCTCAGGATTTATCCTGAGATCCTGTACCTCAGATTGTAGAACTTTTGTCAGTGTCAGCCATGTGGATGAGTCACAGCCATTGCTTGGCCAATATGCTCTCTGTGAAATCCTCAGAGAATGTTTTCTCTCCATGTGACTCTTCCCAGGCACACTCTACATCATCGATCACTTTCCTTTTTGGCCCCATAAAAGGTAGAATATGTTGATTGGTGTTTTGTGGTTCTGCAGATATTCTTACTTTCTTTTTTTGGTCTTACTGAGACAGAGCCTTGCGCTTAGTTTGTCGCCCAGGCTGGTCACAGTGATCCTCTTGCTTCAGCCTCTCAAATACTGGGGTTATAGATGTGCACCACCACATCTGGCCGACAGTTTTACAATTATATATATTTAAAGATTCTATTACTAATGAAGTATTCTGCTTTATATAGTTATTCCTCATACAGCATGGTCTCTAAATCAAATGTATTGCTTATGAATAAAACATTTGGATAAATATTCCATAACACTCTTTTTCTATATTAAGTAATACCTAACATTTGTTGTTTGCTTATTTTTTCATGATCCATAAAGGGCGATGTTCCTATTTGTTTCTAGAACTTTGTATGGGTAAAATGTTTATGCTGTGCTTATTTTGCCCCCTAGTGGTTTTTTAATGTCTTTGTTTCATAACATATTTACTTATAATTTTCAAACCTTTAGGAATGTAAGTAGGAAGAGTGTAATTTCACCCCTGCCATGTGCATTTCATTTTACAGAGGAACATAAGATCCAGAAAATTTGAAGGACTGCTTTGATGTCACAAATGCAGCTAGAGCTGAAAGTTGTAGGTTACTCTTCTCTCACATCTCATTAGAAGTAAGCCCTAAGGACCAGCGAGATAGCTCAGTGGATTAAGAGCCTGCTTAAGTAAGCACAGAGACCAGTGTTTGATCCCTGGCCCCATATACCATGCCGGCTCTGCCCCTGGGCACATTGAGCCAGCCATCGAGACCAGGTGTGGTGGTGCAGGCCTGTAATCCCAGAGGTGGGGAGGCTGAAAACAAGTAAGCACCAGAAGAGCAGGGCAATCTTACTTAGTGAACAAGAAGAGTACCTAACAAGGGGCTGGTGAGATGTCTCAGTGGTCTAAAGCACCTACTTAGAACAAGCTTAGCAAAGCACAGGGACCACGGTTCAATCCCCCAGCACCACATGCCAGCCAGCCTCGCCCCCTGGTGGGCTGAGCTGGCCACACACACACACACACACACACACACACACATAAATAAAATTTAAAAAAAAGTATTACTATAAAAAATTAAGAAGAAAAAAAGAGTACCTAACAAGTAACAGGTGCTTGGAAAATACTTGCTTCCATTTCTCAGGTACTGAGAAAAATGCTAGTATGAACATGGGTATGCAAATATGTCTATAGTCCTGATTTGCATTCTGCATTTATAACCAAAATTCTGTATCATATGGTAATTCTATTTTAATTTATTGAGAAAGTACTATTTTGTTTTCTGTAACATGCCATTTTACTTTGACAATAGAGTATTCACAGGCTCTACTTTCTCTACATCCTGGCTCTTGCTTATTAGTTTGGGATTTATTGTTGGTTTGTTTATTGTTTTTTTGGATGAAGGAAGGTAAGGTCTTATTGTGGTTTTTATTTACATTTCTCTAAAGATTAGTGATGTGGAGAATCTTTTCATATGCTTGTTGGCCTTTTGTGTCTTTGGAGAAACATTTTGTCAAGTCCTTTGCTATAAAAAGACATGATTGTCTATTGCTTTCTCCTTGCAATGTGATAAAAAGCCATTGTCTCTTGTTTGATATATTTTTATCTGAGATCTGAATAGCACTAAAATAATAATTAAAAAATTGTTCCTGTTTTGTTCTAGGCACTGTTCTGTCTCACATATAATAACGTATTTAATCCTTAAAACATCCCTATAAGGTATATATTATTACTATACTCACTTTATGGAGGGAGACACCTTTTTTTCCCTCTGTATTTAGGACAGGGACTACAGGATCTCACTATGTAGATGAGGTGTAGTGATTCTCCTGTTTTCAGCCTCTCAAGGGCTGTGATTACAGGTGCACGCCACCACGCCCAGTCTCAATTGCCATCTCAGCATACCCCTCAGGCGGGGCTTGCATGGCATGCCTGGGATCGAACCCCCACCACTGCACTCTGCCTAAGCAGGTGCTATAGTCCACTGAGCTATCTGGCTGGCCCAGGAGAAAGACACAGAAGCACAAAAAATGACTTTCTTGGTCACATGGCTGCTACACTTCAATGAAGACTGGTATCCAGGCGATTGGCTGTTGAATCTGTGTACATTACCATGGTAATTTTCCTGAAATCTCAACCAGTTACCATGCTATAAGTTGGAACCACTGGTCACCATGAACACTGACTCTCTTATGTATGGAATCCTTTAGTGACAATCTAATTTTATAGTCGTAAAAAGCAGCTGCAAGGTCTTTTTCATGATATTTTCACCTTTTAAAGCAAAATAAGCTATTAACCAAGCCCCAAGGTGGTATGCTCTGATATTCTTTTCCCTTCACACTCCCAATGAATGGCATATCAAGTCAAAATATTAAATGTATGATAAAGCTTTTAATGTCTTGAGAAACTGATCAAAGGAAGAGGTTTTTTAATTGACCTTTTACAGAGATATCATATTTTAACGTATTGATGAAAACTAGACAAATGGGGGCCGAGGAGATAGCTCAGTAGAATAAGCGCTTGCCTAGCAAGTGCAAGGACCTGAATCCAATCTCTGGCTCTGCCAAAAAAAAGAAAAAACTAGACAAATTTCCAGTCTCATTATAGAAAAGGAAGGAGATAGAGGATGATGTAAAATGCTGGAAATGGGTTGGAAAAGATAGACATGAATTCTAACGCTATGTTAACCACTAGACTATGCTTTTATCCCATTAGCTTTGCATGGTTTTAACTTCTTCACCAGAAAAACTAACAAAAGAAGATAGGAACATATTGACATCTCCATTCATTCAGTGACTCTATAGAACATCTATTATGTGTCACCCATTATGCTAGGTGCTTTGGACAGGCTGTATTACTGAACAAAAGTAAACACGATTTGTTTTACCTTGTGAAGCTTACCTTACATTGGTCATTGGTGGAGATAAACATGACTCAAATAATTGCCCATCAAATAGCTAAGTTCTTAAAATTTCGCAATTTTAAAAATCCATATTAACATAAGAATAGTTCATAACACATAAATCTTAACATGTATTTGAGAGATCTGACAAATCTCATTTATTCCTTAGTGTCATATTTCCCCCCTGGACTATTAGCCATGGATATTGCAGACCCCTTACTACAATTTTCTAGTCGTCAATGGCAATGTATTGTCCCAGTCCATTATTGTAACAATAATTACCGTGCATAATTATGCATAATTTCAGATAATAGTTAAGTCTTTAGAACTGTCATTTTTTTTTCCTAACCAGGAAGCCTAGAAAAATTAATATTGTCCTAAAGTCTATGATAACAGGTTTAATGTTAATGTTTTCTTCAAATTAAATTTAAAGATTCAAAGATAAGAGCAGAGATGAGGGGGAAGAAGGAGAAGAGAGCAAAACACAGCTTTTCATAGCTGTAACAAAATATCACTTGGGCGTCCTTTTTTTCAGATTTAAATTCTATTGGTAGGACATAAGAGAAAGATGTAAAAATGAGATAACTTCATTAAATCATTAATAACCAATACTAACAAATTTTAAATTGTTTATTTTATTACATTTTTTTTTTTCCTAAGACAATTGATCTCTGGATTGTTTCACATACCTCAGAGTTACGTTGTCACTTAAATCTTCTCTGGAATTTTTTATTTTCATCTGTAAAATCTATTCTACATAGATGCCTTTAAGTTGTGTTAAATTTTAAAGGAGGAGATTTTATGGAAATCCACCAAGAGCTCTGTTTAGAATATGGCTTCTAATAAGTATTCTGCCTCAGGTTGAGATTTCATGAAAAGATACTTGGACAAGATGTCACTGAACTAACCTCTCCTCAGCCCTGCTGAATGGTGGTTGGCTTAGCAAACAGCAGTCTTACCTCAAGAGTGTAACTGCCTGTCACAACCCAAAGAATTCTTTAACATGCAAGAAGTGAAGCAAATATTTTGGTTGGTAATGAATTTTTCCAAATGTTAGATTTCATCTGCGCTTTATTGTTGATGTATCCTTTCTCCACAAATTGTCCTTTGCTGGTACTTCTGAAAGACTAATAAATATTTGCTTTCTATTTCTCCTAGGATTTATATTATTTAAGGTAAAATTCTTGACTTAGATTTTTTTCTTTTTCTGTGACTTTTGTTCAGAAATACATGAGAAAAAGATTTAAAAATTCATTGTATGGTGGTGTTTAAAGTTATTCATCTGATGGCTGTTTAACCAAAAGTACATAGGCCGGTGGTTAATAGGCAAGATATTTCCTTTTTTTTTTTATTTTTATGGAAGGGTCTCACTACTAGATCAGACTTGTTGTGATCTGCCTGTTTACATCCTCCAAAAGAGCTGGGATTACAGGTGCACACCATCACACCCAGTCTCAATTGCCATCTGAGCATGCCCTCGGGGCAGGGGCAGCACAGCAGGCCTGGGGATTGAACCCCTGGTCCTGCTTGCAGGTGCTTTAATCTGCTGAGCTATTTGGCTGGCCCTCAGCAAGACATTTCAAATTTGCCACTGGGCAGCTAGCTCAGTAAAGGAGTACAAAAGTCTCCATTCTTTTTAATATTTCTTTGATGAGGGATGGGGAAATAGCTTGGTAGTCTATAGCACCTGCCTGACAAGTGCAAGATCCCAGGTTTGATCCCCCATACCGCATGCACAGTTCTTACTCTTTTTGAAGCTCTTAACCTATTTGCTGTTTTGAAATTTGGATAAACTCTTTGGTTTTTCTAAAGAAAATACACAGCATATTCACAGAGGTTTGCATATAGTAGCCACAAATTCATGAATTTTGTGATATTCATATGTTGACCTTAAATTAAGAACTAAAAGTTCAGAGCACATTGTGCTGATAATGAGAATGTTCATGGCATACATTTTTCTTTTCCAAGTGACTTTGTAGTCAGCCACATTATGTCATAATGCACATTTTTGCAGGTTGAGGGCATGGGTAGTGTCTTTTTCTTTTTAGCTTCCATTGCAACATGGATAGAGCACCTCATTTTAATTCACATGGTTGTCATCTTCCTTACCCTTTTATGGGGGTAAGAGAAGTAGTTTCTATCCTGTTACTTTTCTTCCTTCTCCAAAGTGACAAGATTTTATGTGACCCTTGTGCTAGAACTACTCAGTGTGTGTAGGTTGGGTCTGATAAACCACAACCTGTGAAGACAGACTGGGGAAATCCACCGGAAAGAGGCTTAGAAGAAACTGAATATTAGTTGTGGGTAACCAGGCCCAGAGAAAGAAGTGAATTACACAAACATGGATGAAAATGTCTGCATTTTCAGGAGACTGAACTCTACTCTTAGGCACTTCTCCATTGTTTCCTCTGTTTCCCTTTAACTCTTTTATACCTCTATTATAGCTTTTGTCCCTGAGCTGAGATTAGTTGTTTAATGAATTTGTGTCTCTAATTAGACTATGAGAAGTTCCAAGGCAGACTCCATGACTTATTCATTTGTACTCCAATCCTTTGTCTGAGTTTAAAGCGTTAAGAGTTAAGACTTTAGAGTCAGACTATACACTAAAACTCAGGCTCCATGTAAATATGTAGGACCACTTTGGCAAAATACTTCACTTACCTTATTCTTGTTCTCTCTCTGTCTCTGTCTCTGTCTCTCTGTCTCTCTCTCCCTCCCTCCTCCCTCTTTTTCCCTTCCCCCACTCCCTGCCCCCTCTTCTTCCCTCCTCCCTACCCCCCTTTCTGTCTCCCCCTTATTTCCTTTCTTCCCCTTTCTTTCCTTCACTATCTCCTTTTCTTTCTGCTTGATGCTTCAATTTCCTTGCATCTAAGTTTCACACTAATGAAGTTTATTGGTTCACTGTAGATAATAAATGAAATAAGATTTAGCATGCCAATAGTCACTGATAATTGTTATCTGTCATTATATCTATTATTGTTAATATTAATTGTTAAGTGAAAATGTTGCCTTAAAGTTTCTTTGTTGACCTGATTGAACAGAGCCTTTTTAGCTTAAACTACTAAGCACACACTTTTCCCTACCTGTTTTTTTGTCCTCTCTAGCCCCTTGTCATATTAGTATCTGTCCTTTGCAACCTGGTAATTAATATTCTCATTTGATTTTATTTTTAATGCACTGTAAATGCTAGTTGACATTTGATAGTTTATTAATTTATTATGTAAAATGTGAACTTTATAAAGGCAGATGTTTTGGGTAGTTTGTGTTCACTGCTATGTCCTCAATTCTTAGGGCAAAGCTTGGCTCCTGGAACACTCTGAACAGGTGTGTATATATATATCCTTACTTTTTACATGGATGAGCCTCTCTGGCTGTCACCAGGGTTACACATTAAATATATGTATCCCCTTACTTAGCAAATGGTCACAGAACTGTTTTACCATTTAGTTCCCCTTTCTTCCATTGTTGGTGTATGGTGAAAATACTTTGTAATGCTGCTACAAAAAGTTAAATGATTATAATAATGTTAAAACTGCAACTTTCAGTGGGATTATTAGCAGTTACTGGTGGAAGCCCTTTCTCTGAGGACTGAGAAGGATGACAGGAAGCAGAGGGTGAATGAGCAATATATTAACTTATGCACGTGGATGTATGAGAAACTTGTTTCTGTCTTTTTTGGGCAAAAACTTCACAATGTCTACTTTGATGCACAAGATTAGGTTCAGACTCGTTGGTAGTTGGCCCACCAATCTTCCACAGGTGCCTTTCTTGTCTCCAGCCAAACCTAACTGTACTGCTCTTTTTCTAACTTCTACACTTCTCTGTACATCCCTTTGACATGTACTTGCACACACCCTTTTACCACTACTTTCCCCCTTCACAGAACCTTTGGCTTCTGGGTTTTAGATTCCAGCTGCCTTTCAAGATGCAACTGCAATCTTATCTAGTTGTGTCATCTCCTCTGATTCCTTAACCTGCCTCACATCTTACACCCTGAAGACAGCCAGCTGCGTTCTTCCTCAGATTCCTTTAGGAAATTTTACTTCCCTTGTGGGGGGACTTAACTAGCCTCTCCTCAGTAGACCTAACTTATTTCTAAAAGTTATCTACTGAGTTACTTTGAACACTAGGGCCATGTTTTCTGTAATTTTATATAAACAGGCTTTCAGGGAATGTTTTTGTGTATAGCTACCTATTTCCATTTTTCTAATCAGTAGAGAAAAACTTTAGAACTTGTCTGATAATATGTTAAATGTAGAGAATTTTTTTAGGTCAGTACAAGACAGTTTCATAAAACATTGTGAAATGTTTTATCTTTCATAAGGCAAAACAGTTATAACTAAGGGTGGAGATAGGCTTGTATTTCTTGTGGTCATGCTGAGAAAAAGGTCAGTTTTCAGAAGGTTTGGCAAAGTGTATCAAGATTATCAAGGCAGATCTTGGTGAAAACTTAGTTTGAGGGCAGGAGACTTAAGCAATAGAAGTAAGTAATTAAAACTGAGACTCACTTCAGGATCCTGACTAAGTGCAGGGTTACTCAGGGCAACTTTCAGTTACCCTTAGTTAAGACCACAGGTCACACTGGAGACTGTGATAACACTGCCCCCTTCTGTCACTCTGGATTGTTAATACCAGTGACTTCTCAAGCCTGGCTTGATGGTGCTGACAGAAGTGCTCATTTTCAAATAAATAAATGAATAAGTAAATGAATACTTGTTTCAGTCAGATGGGAAAGGAGATGTTCAGTGAGATGTATGATTTTAGTTTATCAAGTTCTCTTTATGTATAGTTAAATTGGCTGTTACACATTTATAATGAGATACTACTTAAGCTGTGTGGTAAATAGAGATTATATACAGGGAAGTGAATAAGAAAATTAATTTTTACATTTATTTGTGTTTTAAGGTGTTGATTTCTTTCAGTTCCTGGAAGCCTTCCAATTTCTCCCCTTGGGAATTAAAGCCTTACTGTGTCATGCACTGACTCCTTCCCTAATGACAAAAACTGCCAGGTTTTCAGAGCAGTTAAAGATAGCAAAACACTTGTGAAATGATTTTTCTCAGACATTTCTGGACTGTATTGTTCATTCTTTGTTTTTTGTCAAAAATTCATTTGCATGATTCTCTAAAGTAAGTGAGGCCAGGTAGCATAGCACATTTCTGCCAAGGAATTTGGAATTTATTCTGTAACCACTAGGAAGCCAGTTAAGATACATGTACCAAAGATGACATCTTTAGGGAGATGATGCTGTCAGCTTTGTGTTTAATGAACTGGGATGAAAAAGCTGAGAAGAGGAGAACATTAGCAGGTCCCTGTGGTAACAGTGTTTTCTATACACAGTGTGTCCAAGATCCTAGCTTTTTCATGTTTTTCTGCCTTAGAATTTGCCTGACCCACTATCAGATATGACCTGGATCCCCAAAAATTCTCCTCACTGATTTCCTTACCACAAATATTGCTCCCCTAGTATTCCATTACTCCAAATCAACAAAAGTCATCTTTAGAAAAACAGTAAACTAGAATATGTCCCTTGTAACTAAACTTACCGATGACTTCCTGTCACACAATAAAATTTAAAACCTTAGCATGATATGAAGGCTTCGCCAGTCTTGAGTCCCATCTGCTTCTC
The DNA here is from genome assembly GCF_000260255.1 of Octodon degus. NCBI lineage: Eukaryota > Metazoa > Chordata > Mammalia > Rodentia > Octodontidae > Octodon > Octodon degus. The sequence continues at coordinate 1,151,665 of NW_004524761.1, read as the reverse complement.
AGTCTTATACTTTCACCTTTGCCTGCTGGACTCCAACTGGCTTTCACAGTTTTTTTTTTTTTCTTTTTAAGTTTTATTTTTAAAGTGAGTAAAAATTAGAATGAAAACAGAAAAAAATTACAAGTGATACAGAATTTCACTTAATGAAGTAATATTAATTTCACAGTATTTGTTCTAATACATAGTGTTATCTTCCAAACAGTTATCCATTTTACCAGATATATGCATGTAAAATCAGAAGAAGAAACAAAAACATAAAGACATGTATAAGAAATTAAGGAGAGGGGCCAGGGAGATGGCTCAGTAGAATAAGCGCTTTCCTGGCAAGCGTTCGGGTCTGAGTTCAATCCATGGTTCTGCCAAAAAAAAAAAAAAATAATAATTAAATAAATAAATAAAAAAAATAAAATTAAGGAGAGGAAAAGTACAATTGCAAAAAGGAGATGAAGCAAATTAAAGCATTAACTGTTTCTTTCCATAGAGCAGCAGAAATGCACAGTACAGTTGTCTAAGTCTTCCTGCTTACTTACACCGGAAAATCTTTCCCTCACTACCTCTTATGTCCTTCTCAACTCAGCAACTTTCCTTTTGAATTAGTTAATGCTCTTTTCCCAGTATCTATTGTACTCTTCAGATTCCATTTTTTCTCTTTCAGGTTCTCACACTAAGGAGACAATACCATGTTTGCACATGCAGGTCTGATTTATTTCACTTACGAGTATGTTTTCTAGTTGGGTCCATTTACTGACAAAAGGCTCAAATTTATTCTATTTTATAGCTGAATAATACTCCATTATGTAAAACTACCCCATCTTCTTTGTCTGTTCTTCATTTGGTGGGTATCTGGATTGTTTCCAGGATTTAGTTATGACAAATTGTGTGCCTATAAACATGGATAAACATATATTGCTATTATATAAGGTTTTCAGTTCTGGAAAAATACCAGAGGGGAATAGTTGGCTTAAATGGGACCTCCAAACCTAAATTTTTAAGGAATTTCAGTACTGAATTCCATAGTGGTTGTACCAGTATTCATTCCCATCTACAGTGCAGAAGTATTCATTTTTCTCTACAGCCTCTCCAGCATTTGTTATTGGTTGACTTCTTGATGTTAGCCATTCTTTCTGGAGTGAAATTGGATCTCAGTGTTGTTTTAATTTTCATTTCTCAAATGACAAATGATGTTGAACATTTTTTTCTTATATTTACTTGCCATGTGTATTTCTTCCTCTCAGAAATGGATATTCATCTCAGATGTCCACTTTTGGATTGGGTCTTTGTATTTGGGGAATCTGATTTTTTAAAACTCTTTATGTGTTCTAGATAGAAGGTCTTTGTGAGAGGGACAGTTGGCTACAATTTTTTTTCCCAGTTTGTGGGTGTCCTTACGTTGTTGCAGATTTTCTTCGATGTGCAGAAACTTTTCAAAACAATGAGATCCCAGTTGTTGATTCTTTGAAGTATTTCCCATGCAGTTTGGTTTTTGTTCATGAGCTATCTATCTATCCCTATGTCTTTAAGATTTTTACCTACATTTTCCTCCAGAAGATTTAGTGTTTCTGTTTTAATATTTAAATCTTTGATCCATTTTGACTGTAGCTTTGTGCATGGTGATAGAGGTGGATCTAGTTTTCGCCTTTGGAATGTGGAAAGCCAGTTTTTCCAGCACCATTTATTAAAGAGGGTATCTTTCTTCCAGTGGGCATATTTGGCCCCTTTATCAAGGATAAGGTGGCTGAGTGTGCTTGCAGTTGTGTCTGCATCTTTTAATCTATTCCCTTGAACTTCAGCTCTGTCTCTATGCCACTACCATGCTGATTTTATTTTATTTTTCTTTTTTTTTAAAAATTTTGTGTGTGTGTGTGTGTGTGTGTGTGTGTGTGGCCAGCTCAGCCCACCAGGGGGCGGGGCTGGCTGGCATGTGGTGCTGGGGGATTGAAACGCGGTCCCTGTGCTTTGGTTAGGTTGTTCTAAGTAGGTGCTTTAGACCACTGAGCCATCTCACCAGCCCCAACCATGCTGATTTTATCACAGTAGCTTTGTAGTATAATTTCAAGTCAAGGATTGTACCTTCCCTTTGTTTCTCAGGATTACTTTTGATATTCTGAGTTTCTTCTGGTTCCAAATGAATTTGAGGAAAGTTTCTCTAACTCTGTGATGTATACTAATGGTATTTTAATCAAGATTACATTGAATCTATAAAACAATTTTGGGAGTATGGCCATTTTCACAATGTTAGTTGTTCCTATCAAGGAGCAAGGAATATTTTTCCATTTTTACAAACCCTCTTTATCTCTTTTCTCAAAGTACTATAATTTTCACTGTGCAAATCTTTTATGTCCTTTGTGATATTGATTCCTAAGTATTACATTTTTTGGATGCTATTGCAAAAGGAGTGGTTTCCCTAATTTCTCTCTCAGTGCATTCATTGTGTACAGCAATGCTACTGATTTGAGGGTGTTGACTTTGTATCCTGCTATGTTGTTGAATCCATAAGACCCTTGGTGGATTTTTTGATGTCCTCTATGTATAGTATCATGTCATCTGCAAGTAATGACAATTTCACTTCTTCCTTTCCAATCTTTATTCCTTTTATTTGTTTCTCTTGTCTAATTGCTGTGGCTAATTTTTCCATATCTATATTGCATAGGAGTGGAGACAGTGGACATCCTTGTCTTGTCCCTGATTTTTAAGTGAAGGCCTTCAGTTTTTGCCCATTTAGTATGATAGCTGTCGATTTCTCATAGATGGCTTTTATCAGGTTGAGATATAGACCGTCTATTCCAATTCTCTATAGGGTTTTTATCCTGAATGAGTATTGAACTTTGTCAAAAGCTTTTTCTTCATCTATTGAGATGATCATGTGGCTTTTGTTCTTGGTTCTATTGATATGGTGCATTACATTTGTGGATTTTGAGTATGTTGAACCATCCCTGCATTCCTGGAATAAATCCCACCTGGTCATGATGTATATAATCTCCTTGATGATTTGTTGCATTCTGTTTGCTAGTATTTTATTGAGGATTTTTGCATGTATATTCATTAGAGAGATTGGCCTGTAGTTCTCCTTTTTAGTTGGATCTTTCTCTGGTTTTGGAATCATAGTAATACCTACCTCCAGGAATGAGTTTGGGAGAATTGCTTCCCTTTCAATTTCATTGAAGGCTTTGAGAAAAGTTTGCATTCAATCTGCTGTAAATTTCATGTACAATTCTACTGTGACTATATTGGGACCTGGACTTTTCTTTGTTGGTTCATTTTTTGTTGAATTTTCAATTTTATTTCTTGTTATTAGGTTATTCAGAGTTTGTGTGTCTTCTTGACTCAGCTTTGGCACGTCTAAGAAAGTGTTCATTTCCTCTTTTTTTCCCACCCTGTGAGAGTAAAGATTTTGGAAGTAGGCATTGATGATTTTCTAAATTTATCTAGTGTTTGTAGTGATTTCACCCTTTTTATTCATTACTGCATGAATTTGGGTTTTTTCTTAATTAGTTGGCTAAGGTGTATCTATTTTATTTATTCTTTCAAAGAGCTAATTCTTTGATTCATTTATTATTTGTATTGTTTTCTTTGTCTCCAACATTAATTTCTGCTCTAATCTTTATAATTTCCTACATTCTTTGGGCTTTGGGCTTTACTTGCTCTTCTTTTTCTAGGAGCTTGAGGTGCAGCATGAGGTCATTTATTTGGGCTTGCTAGTGTGTTCTCATAATGTGTGAATTCACCACTATAAATTTTCCTCTTAAGACAGCTTTCATTGCATCCCATAGGTTTTGGTATGTTGTATCTGCATTTTTGTTTGATTGCAATTTTTTTTTGTGTGTGAACCGGGCATTGAACTCAGGCTCTTGCGCTTGCTAGGGAAGTGCTTATTCTACTAAGCTATCTCCCTGACCCAATATTTTTTAAATTTCTTTTTAATTTTCATCTTTGATCCAGTGGTTGTTTAGGGAGTTGTTATTCAATTCCCGTGTGTTCATAGATTTTTTGAAATTTGTTTTGTCAATAATTTACAGTTTCATTACACTGTGATCAGATAGTATGCATGGGATAATTTCAATTCCTTTGCATTTACTTAAGAGTGCTCTGTGTGCTAATGTATGTTCTATTTTAGAGAATGCCCCACGTGCAGCTGAGAAGAATGTGTATTCTGTTGTTGCTGGGTGAAACACTTTGTAAAGGTCTACCAAGTTAATTTATTTGCAATTTTGGTCTAGTTCTGTTATTTATTTTCTGATTTTTTTTGCCTAGTTGATCTATCTCTTTGTGACAATGGCCTGTTAAAGTCCCCTGTTACTATTGTATTATTTTTCACTTGATTTTTCATGTCTGTTTAAATTTTTTTTATATATAGGACAGTGGTCCTACATTGGGGGCATATTTTTTTATAATTGGTATCTTTTCCTCTTGCAGTTTTCCCTCAACAAGTATGTAGTGACCTTCTTTATCTCTTTGGATGACTTTTGGTCTGAAGCTGACATTGTCAGCAACTAGGATAGTTACCTCTGCTTTTTTCTGGTTTCCTGTGGCAGGGAGGATTGTATTCCATCCTTTTTTAGTCTGTGAATTTCGCTTTGAGTTAAATGTGTTTCTTGTATGCAGCATATTGTTGGATTTATTTCTTATCCACTCTTCTAGTTTGTTTCTTTTCTTTTTTTATAAT
>NW_004524761.1:1146368-1146902 GCF_000260255.1 Octodon degus | reverse complement strand
TTTTTTTTTTGTGGAACCAAGGATTGAACTCAGGCCCTTGTGCTTGCCAGGGAAGCGCTTATTCCACTGAGTCATCTCCCCAGCCCCTAGTCTGTTTCTTTTGATTGGTGAATTGAGGCCATTTACATTGATGGTTACAACTGATATGTATTGGTTTATCTTTGTTGTTATTTTTCTTCTATAGATTCCATGCATTTTCCCTCTTTTTAATCACTTGCTCTATTTGGTTCTTGAAGCTGTGGTCACTTCTGTCTCCAGAATATCTCTCATTACTCTTTTTAGGGATGGTTTGGTGGTCATGAATTTCTTCAGTTGTTCTTTGTGATGGAAGGATTTTATTTTGCCATTGAATTTGATAGATAGTTTTGCAGTGTACGTCAACCTGGGTTGGAAGTTATTTTCTTTCAGGACCCAGAATACTGCATTCCAAGCTCTTCTTGATTTGATGGTTTGTGTTGAGAAATCTGCCATGATTCTGATGGGCTTTCCATCATAGGTGATTTGTTTTTTCTCTCTAGCAGCTTTTAATATTCT
>NW_004524761.1:1127124-1146057 GCF_000260255.1 Octodon degus | reverse complement strand
TAGCTGCTGTACTGTTATTTCCTGATTCCTTGTTAGTTTTAAGACATTTTTTTTTCTGTTCTCCTCTTTTTTCTTTTTTTCTTTTTTTTTTTTTTTGAGGAACCAGGGATTGAACTCAGACCCTTGCACTTGCCAGGGAAGTGCTTATTCTACTGAGCCATCTCTCCAGCTCCTAGACATCTTTTATTTCATGTTTATTAACTGCAACACTGTCTTTCAGGTCTGAAAGTATCTTCAGTTTCATTCAAGCAGTTTTGCCAACTTTCAATGGAATTCTTAATTTCCTGGATATCTGTTTGAATCTGTTTCATGTATTCTCATTCTTTCCTGTATTGTTCATTCGATCTTTCCATCATTTTCCTTTTCTCCTTTATTTTTCTATCTATGTCTTCTTTAGTTGTGCTGAGCAATTCTTTCACAATTGTCCTTTCTGTTTGAACCTGAGAGAATATTGCTGATCTCATTTCTTCTATAGCCTATGGACTTGTTTCTTTACTTCAGTTGCTATCATTTCAGAGATTTCAGTTATCTGATTTCCAAGTTCTTGTATGTCTTTTGCCTGGAATTTTTCTGGTGGGCTAGAGGATTGAGATTGCCTTTTGCTCCTTCATTTTGGCATTTTTTGAAGCTCTCAGTAATCACCCAGACAGAATCTCATTGACTGCCCAGAGTCTGCCAAAGTTCTTAAATGGCTCCAGGAAAGCTCCATGCCTCCTTGCACTGAGCCTACAGATTGCAACTCTCCTACATCTTGCAGGTCACTGAGAGTCCTCCTAAGTTCTTAAAAATTTGGACCCACACCAGCAGAAATTCCATGCCTGCTCGCTGGGTCTCGGGAAGGCCAGAGCTTACCAGAGTCCCGCAGGCTGCCCAGAGTTCACTAAAGTTCTTAAGTAGCACCAGAAAAGGTTTCTCTCAGTTTTTTTTAATAAGCCAAGATTAATCTCACCTGTTCCTTTGTTTTTGCCCTTCCATTTTTCTGTTCCCAGAATTTCACATAGTGTCTTAGTTACTTTTCTCTCATTGCTGAGAAAAATACCTGACACACAAGCTTAAAAGTAGGCAAGGTTTATTTAGTTCACAACTTGGAGAGATTTCAGTTCATAAGCAGCTAGCTTAAAGGCAGGGCAGCATGGCAGAGGGGCAAAAGTTCATAGCATGATAGCTAATGAGAGCAACAAGAGCAAAGGGAGAAGGAGAAAGCCTCTTTTGCTCCCTTATGTTACACACAGACTACTCACCCTAGGGCAGGTGTAGTACTCATACCCATAATCTCAGCACTAGACAGTGAACCAATCACAACCTCTAGATTCAAGCTGCCACCAGAAAGCCTGCCATCCTTGACCACATGAAGCTTTGGGGCTGGGGGTCATCCAGACACATAGCACACAGCTAGCTCCTTGCCTCCACCCACTCATGTACTGAGTATGTCCCACTCTGTAGTAGCCATTATTTTCTCTTAGCCCTTCTCCCAAACACATTTTTCATGTCTCCTCTTCTCATTCATGGTTCATATCTCCATTTGAAGTTGTCTCACTCCTTTATTTGCTTACTTACTTAGGGTCTTTTTTTTTTTCTTCCAAGAATGAAAGTATGATGTAAAGTCTCCTTCTATCTCTTCATCTCTACATCCCTAACAGATGAATTGTATAGCTTATGTTTCATCTGAGTCATAGTAAGTGTTCAATTACTTGTTGAACAAATTTTGGTAAAAAGCAAAGAACTGGATCAGAAAATTGATGGTAGAAGAGAGGACCTACTCAGAAGAATTCTAGTAAATGTAAAGAGAGGTAAATTTGATAATTGGGAATTAGAAGCCAATAGAAAAGGATTGGTATAATCTGGATGTTAAATATCTTCCAAAGGCCCATCTGTTAGAAGCTTGGTTCTTGTGGTGCATTATTTTTTGGGGGTAGTGGAATATTTGAGAGGTAGGGGATAGTGGGAAGTCCTCAGGTCATGGGGATGCATCAAAGCGGGTTATGCAACCTTGGCTTCCTCCTATTTGTCTCTTGCTCCCTGGCTCATATTCTGAAGGGTTTTGTTTGCTATACTCTCCAAGTATGAGGGGCTACCTTGCCACAGGCCTAAAGTAACATGGCCAACAAATTACGGACTGAAATTCTACTATTGTAAGGCTAAACAAGCTTTTTCTCCATTTATCTTGTGTATTTTGTTCTAGTGACCGAAAAATTGGGAATTGAGCTGAGTCTGAGAGGTTCACAAAGCTTAGAAAAGAAACCTAGTCCATTTTTTTTGTAGAATAGTTTTACAGATTCACTAATTCTGTCAAAGAAAAAAATTCAAAATTTGGCAGCAAAAAGAGTGGTTTATTAGGCAGAGGATGCACTTGAGCTGAGTATGGACACTTAGAGAAGTGAGACACCTCATTTCTTAGATCACAGAGCATTCATGCTTGTCATAAAGGGATGAAAACATGGGGAGAAGGGTCACTGTCAAGAAGGGTTCTTGCCCATTCTACAGGTATTGGCCAGAGTTGTTTTGCTTTTCTTTCTCTCTCTTTCTTTCTTTCTTTCTTTCTTTCTTTCTTTCTTTCTTTCTTTCTCTCTCTCTCTCTCTCTCTCTCTCTCTCTCTCTCTCTCTCTCTCTCTCTCTCTCTGTAATTTAAACATTCTTTGGATTCTTGCAGCCTCTTCCTTTTAACAGAATCAGGGTCCTGCTCTTTACTTTCTCAATTAAACCATGATATGGAGTTTCAACATTCCTGAGGAATTTGAGGTCTCATTAGGGAAGGTGTCTGACTTTACCCAGAGGACGTATCACCTTGAGTAACTTCAGTGGAGGCCCACAGTTGCAGTGTTCTGTTTTTTGTTTTTTTTTCTCATTAACTTTATTAAGAATCCATAATAATTTTACAGCAAATTAAAAATTGTAGACAAATATTGAAATGTGAAAGTTACAAGATGTAGACAGAGTGAATTTTAGAAAAATATTGCTGAAATAAATGCATACGATTAATAATAGATTGCACATTGTAAGAAAATATTTACAAACTTAAATGAATATAACAATAAAAATTGTTTAAAATGAACATGAAGAGGAAAGAATTTACAGATAAGTCATATAATAGTTCACTCTGTGCTAAACTCAAAAAATTCATATTCATATAATTAGAATTCTCAAAGTAGAAGGGGGTAAGCGATTTATATTTAAAGATTTAAAATTTCTGAATTTAGTTGAAATTATAGTACCATATTTGCAAGAAAAATGAACCTTTGCACAAGAAATATGAATACAATCATACCAAGATGCACAAAAATGAAATTGTCCAAAATTAATTGAAAACAAAAAAATCATTAAAGCAAATACATAAAAAACTTTTTCTATGGAAGAACAAAATTAAATAGCATCTTATTTCACATTAGAAAAAAAAGGAGCAAGTGGATAAAAAACTAGACTTATTTATTCAAAGGACTAAAAAGAAAAAAAGATCTGTGCTCATTAAATTTTATTTTTAGCGAACACACCTTTGAAAACTAAAAGTAAAATATTTTCTAGTTATGCAAACTCAAAATACTCTAATACTTCCAGACATAGCATATAGAAAATAACAAAGACCATAATCCAGAAGGCAAGAGAAGTTGCTGTATGATCCTGGGTAAAGAATAAAGAACTCTCAAAATGGTAGTTATGAAGGACTATGTACAATATAATCATATTAGATGAACCCATTTAAAAGGTCAATGAAGATTTCCACAAAACACTATTAATCTTATGTCAGGTTATAGTCATATTTTTTCGTGTGTGTGTGTGTGTGTGTGTGTGTGTGTGTGTGTGTGTAAAAGACAAGGAAGAACTAATACAGTCAATGGAAAATGGAAATATATTTTTTAAAGTTTCTAATACTAGGGAAAAATATCATACCATGTCTTAAGTAGATTTCAAGTAAAAGAAACAGTGTAAATCATAAAACAAAGATTAAAATTAAACAATATTCAGAAAATTAATTAAATATTAATTCAGAATTAAATATTTCAAAATAATATTCAAATATTAAAATTAAATTGTGAGCCCAACTAAGAGGCCAGAATGTAGTGTATTATATGTATGAATATATGATCAATTCAGAGTACTCAGTATTTGATTAGGTTAATATATACAAAAATATCAACTAAGAAAAAGTTTTCATAATAATAAAGAATTACTAAGTATAAACCATACAAAAATATTGGAATGGCAAATATGTGAGCAGCACTTCTAACAGTTTAGTGATAGGATATCGCACAAAGTTCTATGTGATGGATGTGGACAGTGTCCATGATGTGTACTAGTGGCCAGCAGTCACTTGTGGGACTGAACTACTGCTATTTCCTTGACATCCACTATGTAGACCTGGACAGAATCATGATCCAAAGGGTGCAGGAAAAGTCCATTTGTAGAGTATGGTGATGGAAATATTTTGCTGTTGTATACAAAAGAATAATTGAAAGATTACTGTTGTACACCTCCTTTTCTCCTATGTTTAATTGTTTGCCCTAGTTGGTGGTTTCTTTCCATTTGAAGTCAGGGAGTTGTGATCATTTTGAGCCCTCTCTACAATATCTTTTAGTAGTCTGTGTAGGATTAGCTTTGTCGTAATGAAATTCTTTAGTAGTTCTTTGTCATGGAAGTATTTCACTTCTCCATTATACTTGAGAGTTTTTCAGGGTATATCAGTCTGGGTTGGAATTTGTTTTCTTGCAAGAGTTGCGGTACTTTGCTCCATGCTCTTCTTCACTGGTGGCCTGTGAAGAGAAATCTGCCATTATTCTAATGAGTTTTCCTTTAAATGTGATCTGTTTCTTTTCTCTAATGGCTTTTAGCATACTGTTCCTGTGCTGAATTTCTGGGATCTTTATTATGTGTCTGGGTGTGTTTTTAATTGGGTTGATGTTATTTGGAGTTCTATATGCTTCAGTTACTGAATGTCAGATTGTTTCCCCATATTTGGGAAGTTTTCTGCTATTACTTCTGCCCATATTCTTTTTATATCATTTGTATTGACTCCTTCCTTCTCATTGATGCCTATTAGTCTCACATTGTTCATCTTTGCATCGTCTTGCAGGTATTGATTATTTTTTCCTGCATCCTAGTTGTTTTTAAGAGATCTTTTCTTACTTTTTCACTAGCTGCAATGGTCTCTTTAAGGTCAGAAAGTCTATTTTCACTTTCCCTCGAATGGTTTTGCCAGCTTGTGATTGAGGTTTTAATTTCCTTTATGTCACTCTGAAACTGCTTCATGCATTCTATTTCTTTCCTATATTGCTCATTCAAGGATTCCATCATTTTTATATTCTCCTCTATATTTTTGTCAGTATCTTCTTTAGATGCACTTAGTACTTCTTTCACTATAGTTATCATTTCTTTTTTACTTCAGAAATTAGTTCTGGTCTGATTTCCTCTATACCTTTCTGCAGTTGTTTCTTTACTTCAGATGCTATTATTTCAGAGATTTCAGGTGTGTGCTTTCCAATTTCTTTTATGCTGTTGTCTCCTGCATTTGTTCTGGGTGGGCTTGGGGCCTGAGAATGCATTTTTCTCCTTCTCTTTATCATTTTGTATAGCACTGTCTTCTAATCTTTGGTGTAGAGCTTTGGTGCATTTATTATCTTAGTACCAGGTCGAGATCTACCAGGTTCAAACTTGCCCAGGTGGTTCTGGCTGCTGTGCTCCACTTCTTCCTGCTGCAGCTCTCAGAAGTGAGCGTGCTCTGCCACTCTGGCAAGATGTTCTGCTCCTGAAACAGCTGAGTGGGTCTTGCCTCTAGCCTCTCTGTAGAGAGTTCTGTCACAGGATTCCACACTGGGACAGTTCCTGTCTGATAGAGAAAGTTCCACATACATGCCTGGCCTGGGTGCTGGGTGGAATGAGGGCCGGGAGGGACCTGGGTGGTACCACTCATTTGCTGGGCCTGGGTGCTGGAGTTACTGGAGGTTTCAGTCAATACTCAACTCGCTCCCAGGCAGAGTGACACATCCAGTCTTTTTAAAAGTACAACTTTTAGTTATAATTTTGTCTCTTTTCTACCCACCTTTTATTTCTTCTATTGTACCTCAAGATGACTCCTTGATCAGCAGAAAAAGAGGCCAATAATGCCATTAACAAAGAAAGAGAACTTGATAGAATAAGTTTGTTTTATTTGGAATGGCAAAGTCATATTTAGTTCTGAACTTTAGTGTTCAGTGCTGGAAAATGAATATGCTCAGTGGACAAGTGGAAACTGATCAAAGTAACCATTTAGATTTTGGCATCATTTGCACAAGATGATGATCTATTGAAATTGAATTAAATCAACAAAGGGAAATATATAGGAGAAATAAATGCTTGTTTTAAAATGTACAGATTTTAGCTCAAACATCTTTGTATATGTAGGACCAGACTGGGACAAGTGACATCAAGCAAATGAAAGACAAAGTCTGAGCTTTTGGGGCAAAAGATGGTTGGCATTAACAGTTTGACATCTAGAAATTATTTTATCCAGAGAAGAATAATTACAACATTGCCCTGTAGTACCTTTTGATGTGCCGCACACACCTTTTGTAAGAGGTTCTGCACATCCAAAAGAAACTCCTGTGATTGCTTTGTTTCTTTTTTTTGGATTACTTTGCTGAATTCACACACCTTCAATATTTGAATGGCAATGGAATACCTATCTCTTACAAAAGTTAAAAAAAAGGCAGATACAATTGAAGGACCATTATGTAGTGAAAAATATATATCTGTATATTCAAAATTGTTAGCATAGATATACAGCTACTTTATCTTACTTAAATGAGAAGAAAGACTTGTACTAATAGTGTTTAGACAAGATATCATATCTGCATCTTGTCCTCTGAATAACTACTATGAAGACAACAATATGCAATGTATTAATTATTGTAACTGTCCTACTAACCTGTTTTGAAACTGTCTCAATGCTATTTCTTTCTCAGTAAAATTAATATAAAGAAAATAATGAATCTGTAAGAGGTCTAGAATAAAGATTGGATGATATTTGATGTGGCTCTGTCATGTGCTTTCATGGAGCTAATAATGTAAATCAGTTTTAGAATGGGAACCTTTTGTTTATTGCAAGAGGCAATAAGCAACAGCTAAATAACAGAAAAAGTAGTCAACCAAACTTCTGAATTCTCTTTGTAAGGGAATTACAATTGTTACTCCTACTTTATAGAATTGTGGCTCCGAGAGATGATGTAACTTCCTCAACTGATACGTATTAGAGCTGGAATTCAATCCCAGTACTTTCTGTTCCTATTTTTTAAAATACTTTTATTGAGAAAGCAGTAGCAATGAGAGAGTTTCAAAACAGGTTAGTAGGACAGTTACAATAATTAATACATTGCATATTATTGTCTTTGTAGTAGTTATTCATAATATATATGATATCTTGTCTAAAGACTATTAGTTCAAAACTTTCTTCTCTTTTAACTAAGAGAAAGTAGCTGTATATCTATGCTAATATATATATATATATATATATATATATATATTTCACTACAAAATGGTCCTTCATTTATATTCCTCTTTTTTGTTTACTTTTGTCAGAGATGTGTATTCCGTTGCCATTCATATATTGTAGCTGCATGAATTCAGCAAAGTGATCCAATATAGTCCAGTAGTCTATAATAGTGGTGGGTTATCTACATGACTGGCAATGTCAGAGGTTGTTGACTTGAGCGTTTTACAGCTCAGCATGTTAATATGGCTTTACTTTTTATACCTCATTTTTACACTTTTCTCCTGGATTGTTAAGACCAAGATAAAGCAAGACCTATATAACAAAAAATGTAACTTTTGTATCTGACAAGGTCAGTCAAATCCCCTCAGGACTTACCCTGAAATCCTGTACAGCAGTTTGTAGATCTTTTGTCAGTGTCAGCCATCCTATTCATTACATTATGATGTCCCTCTGCATTGCTGTGTAGAAAACAATCATTTTTAGTACTTCAATTTCATCTCAGTATTTCTTGGTAGGACTTTTTCCTTTTCTGTTCCAGATTTGTTAATATTAGGTAAATAAATCAGGCAAACTTTATTTGCAGAAATGAAAATTGATAAAAATTGTTCCATTTTTTGTTGTTATTGTGATCAAAATTAACTCCTGTTCTTCTATTCAGTTTCCTGTTACTCAATTGCCTTAAAACACAACTACTGCTTGTACAAAGTCAACTACTTGAGCCTCAAGAAACCCTTAATTACAAGATTTTCTGGGTAACTGAAATAGCACTAGTATTTGGAATCCTCCCCCACCTCATATTTCAGTGTTAACCTAATGGCATTCCTTGTTTAGCTTGGGATAGCTTTTCCTGAAATGATCACATTAACTATTTTATTGCTCCAAGTATCACAGCATGTTACCTCAGGGACGTTCTACTGATGTGAACCTTTGGAATTTGTCCTTGTTTCTCTTCAACTGTCTTGATGTTGTGATTTTCCTCTGGGCTATAAATTTCTTCTCTTTATCCTTATATCATTTCATGTTGTAGGGAGGTTTACATTGCCCTTCAACAGTTAAAGGATTTTTGTCAGATAGTAATAGTCTGCTGATCTGGGTATCTAAGACTGTCTCCTTTGAGATAGTTAGAGACATTGCAGTAAAATCTGCTTCTTGCTATCGGGTATCTTGAGTTTTTTGTAGAATATCCCGCACTATGTCCTGCACATCTTTTGTTAGCTGTCTTGATCCTAAGAGGTTAGTGTGCATGAGTAGTGGCAAAAAAGAAGGAGCTGATGGAGTACGTAAACAGCCTGGCAAGGGCCACTCAGATGACTATTAGTCTGAATTGGCTGAGAATCAAATGTAAATTAGTTGTATGATCTACTGATGCAATAGACTTACATTTATATGCACATATAAAATATTTCTGAGATCCTTGATGAATCAGCCTGATCTGGAGCAATTCTAAATGAATTCTAGATGAGTGCCTCTCTGACTTTATACCCAGGAAATGTATAGTGATGCAAGGTAGCACTTTCTGTAGTCCATCAATAATTTATTAATAGGCTTTTTGTGCTAATCATAGTGTTCCTTAGAGTTTCAAACAGTGACTTTGTCTTTGGTTAGCTCTGTGCTTCTCATAGAACTTTTTCCAGTTTTTTTTTTTATTCATTTCCTTTTCTATGCATAAGTTTTCTCAAAATGTTTTCCTTTGTTTTTTCCTATTGGTTGTTGAGAATAAATTTTGTGCCTATTCATCATTACTTTCTCTACAGGGCCTGACATAAACTCTTGTAGAAATAGCTACAGAAATAGTAGAGTAAATGAATGATTTTAAGAGACATGGGGGAAGCTGGGGATATAACTCAGCAGTTTAAGCATCTTCTTGGCAAGCACAAGATTCCAAGTTCAATTCTCAGTACTACAAAAGAAGAAAATTGAATATTTAAGAGACATGGGGGAAAGAAGAATTTGAAATGAGCCAAAATTTTCTTTTTTCAGACTTCAACAACCTTGCTGGAAAAACTAGCTTTCTATATGCCAAAGGCTAAAGCTAGACCACTGCCTATCATCATGCACAAAGCTACAATCAAAATGAATCAAAGATTTAAATATGAAAACAGAAACACTCAATCTTCTGGAGGAAAATATAGGTAGAAATCTTAAAAACATAGGGGTAGGTAGAGAGCTCATGAACAAAAAGCAAACTGCATGAGAAATACTTCAAAGAATCAACAACGGGGATCCCATCTATTTGAAAAGTTTCTGCACATCAAAGCAAATTTACAACAGGAAATCCACAAACTGGGAAAAAAATTATAGCTAACTGTCCTTCAAACAAAGGCCATATATCTTAAATTCTAAAGACTAAAAAAAATCAGGCCTCCTAATTTCAAAGACCCAATCCAAAAGTGAACATCTGAGATGAATATACACTTCTCAGAGGAAGAAATACAAATGGCAAATGAATATTTAAAAAAATATTGCACATAATTGGTCATTTGAGAAATGCAAATTAAAACAACACTTAGATCCCATCTAACCCAAGAAAGAATAGCTGGCATCAAGAAGTCAGCCAATAACAGATGCTGGAGAGGCTGTGGAGAAAAAGAAATACTTCTGCACTGTTGATGGGAGTGCAGACTGGTACAGCCACTATGGTAGTCAGTGTGGAGATTCCTGAAAAAGCTAAGATTGGACTTCCCATTCAAGCCAGCTATTCCCCTCCTGGATATTTTTTTCTTTCTTTTTCTTTTTCTCTTTTTCTCTTTCTTTTCTTTTCTTTCTTTCTTTCTTTCTTTCTTTCTTTCTTTCTTTCTTTCTTTCTTTCTTTCTTTCTTTCTTTCCTTTCTTTCTTTTCTTTCTTTCTTTCTTCTTTCTTTTCTTTCTTTCTTTCTTTCTTTCTTTCTTTCTTTCTTTCTTTCTTTCTTTCTTTCTTTCTTTCTTTCCTTCCTTCCTTCCTTCCTTCCTTTCTTTCTTTTGAATGTAAGACAGGGTATACAGGGTGTACAGGATCTCACTATGTAGATGAGACTCATAATGATTCTCCTGTTTTCATCCTCCCAAGCGCTGGGATTACAGGTGCTCACCACCATGCCCAGTCTCAATTGTGGTCTCAGTGCAACCTGGGGGCAGGCTGGCACTGCAGGCCTGGGGTTCAAATCCCCAGGCCCTGCATCTGCCTGAGCAGGTGCTTTAATCCACTGAACTATCTGGCCAGCTCTCCTGTGTATTTTTACAGAAGAACTGAAAACCTCATGCCATAGTGATATATGTGCATTCACATTTATAGCAGCACAATTTGTCAGACCTAAATCCTAGAAAAAACCTAGATACCCATCAACTGAAGAACAGATAAAGAAGATGGAGTAGTTTTACACAATGGAGCATTATTCAACTATAAAACAGAATAAATTTGAGTCTTTTGTCAGTAAATGAATGCAACTAGAAAACATACTCTTAAGTGAAATAAATCAGACCTGCATGTGCAAACATGGTTTTGTCTCCTTAGTGTGAGAACTTGAAATAGAAAAATGGAATCTGAAGGGTACAATAAATACTGGGAAAAGGGTTACTGACTAATTCAAAAAGAAAGATTTACTGAGTTGAGGAGAAGCACAAAAGAAGGAGTGGGAGAAAGAGATTTATCTGTGTAAGTAAGCAGGATGGATTAGACAACTGTACTGTGCTTTTCTGCTCTGTGGAAAGAAACAGTTAATACTTTAATTTGTTTCATCTCCTTTTTTCAAATTGTTTTTACTTTCTCTCTTGTTAATTTCATATACATTTCTTTCTTTTCTTATTTTTACATCCATATATCTGGTAAAATAAATAACTGATTGGAAGACAACACTATGTATTGGAATACATACTGTGAAATTGATATTACTTTGTTAAGTGAAATTCTGTATCACTTGTAATTTTTTTCTGCTTTAATTTTAATTTGCACTCTCTCTTAAAAAAAAAAAGACTTCAACAACCTTTGTTGTTACTAAGTTATCCCCTAAGGACTCTAAAATGTCTCACATTAGCCAGTAGCCCTGTCTTTTTCTTGTTTTGCTTCTGAAGATCAAATACCAAGCCTTGTGGATGGCATGTGCTATATCAGCTGAGCTACTTCCCTCCAATCCTCTCAGCCCTACCCAGTGAATCTTTTGTGAGGTTTTGTTGGGCCAACTTTATTAGAGCACTTTTTGTGGAGAGCTGATGTTTTCAACACACTCCACCTGTCATCTCCATTAAGCTTATTTTTTCTTCCTTTCTTATACCTATAGACATGAATGCCTTAGATAAAATGGCAGAAAAGGGGGCTTCATGCTAATCATCTTTGGCACAAATAAAACCTTCCTTATTTCTCCGAGCTCATTTTTCAAAGTTTTCGTCTTACCTTATGATTTTATGAAGTATTCTAGCCAAGGCTAATTGTGGCTTCTTTATCCAGTTTGATGGCACTTCAGCAATCTAGTTGTACATAACTACTTTCCAGACATCATTTAAATATATGAAACATTCAAGAGGTTGGTCAGGAGACATTAGGTTGAATCCAGTTCCTATCTAATCTATAAATCTTTTTTTGTGCCACTCCATTCATTCACAGGTCTTCTTTTAGATGAATGGCCCTCAGTTTTATCGGGAAGATCTACAACACTGGTTCTATTTCAAATAATTGTCTGATATCTTCTGGCAGTCATTAGAACCACATGTTGTGTACAAGCCTGTCATTTTGAGAGACCATAGGGTAATTGTGAGATGTACTTGAAGCTCAGATCATTGCCTGTAAAGGTAGCATGCAATTTCCTTGTCAGAATCTGTGTGAATCTTCATTATACAACAAGAGGGTGGTGGTTTTGATCTCATATTTGAATGGCATGTTTGGCTCCTAAAATCTTGTTCCCAGAATGTGTTTTTGTGTCAGTCAATCAGTACCCAGCCTCTTGACCTCATGCCTGTTTTTGGAAAGGAAGCAGAGTAACTAATACGATGAAAAGTTGGATTAGTGTTGTTTGGAACTCTGTCAAAATATTTTAAGGTAAATAATAATTTTGTGGCACCTAAATACCTAAATAAAAACATTAGAATTGTAGTGCTCTGAGGGAGATTCTTATTCTAAAAATAATCTCCTGTTAATGCAAATTTCTAAATTAGGTAATAAAAACCTAAGGATCTCTGTTATTTAACCCTTCCTATTCATGAAGTACCAGTTTTCAGATGCTATATTCACAATTCCTACATTGGTAATCTTGAACTCTTCTCCCATTTGGAACTAACCTTTCAGGATTGAAGAAAATTATATTGCCACATACAATTGCACTCATTATGCCCACCTGAAATTTCTGGTTCTGTTGTCCTACTTGGCAGTTGTTCTTTTATTCAATTATTTACTCATTTATTTGTTGACTGATTCATTTTGCAAATATCATGGAATGCCTCATACTGAATTATGATTGGAAATATAGTAGTGATTTCTGCTAGGAATATGCCATTAATTTCTGTGATGCCAAACCCGAATATGAGGTATATATTGAAGATATTTAATAATAGGAGTAATGATCCTAGGTGAGTTTAATATAGTTAAAAGAGGCTTTGGGGTAAGTTAGACTTGGCGTAACTCTTATTATCTTCACAACACCTGCTGCTCAGGATTTTTACGAGAATTTAAACAAAGATAGTATGTATAAAATTAGCTGGCAGTTAAAGTCACTTTTATTTACTAATCTTATTAATTTGTCCACAAATGTAGTTGTATTTTGAGAAACATTTTTGTATTAGGAGTTTGATACTAGGGACTCTATAGTCTCTTCTTTCAGGAATCTTCTTTTCAATGACCTCTCTCTTTTCCAGTCCAGATTCAATCCTCAGGGAACACTTCAATGATGTTTTTGGAGTGGTAGGCTACAAAGGTGGTTTTTATACCCAGTTTATTTCTCTGAGACCTAATCAAATGTCAAAGTCTATGCTACTATATAGAGCTCAGTGTTTGGAGAAGAACTGAAATCAATTATCTCACATTCCCTATCAACAGCTTGTTCTGGCATCAGGCTGTTAGCTTTTTAGCATATCATTTTCTTAAATTATTCTGAAGATATCACTCTTGCTACTATAATTAAACTTAAAACATTAATTAATTGAGCACCTTTCTGGTGTTGTACCTTGTAATACCTTCTGGAGATTGTCAAGATAAATGATAAATGATTCCTATTCTACAATTTAAAAAAAAAAAAAACTAAAGACAAAAAAAGTAGTATTCTGAGCATACTTTCAATTTACTGTTTTGACTTCTCAGGTTTTCTGACAAAACAAATCAATTTTGTTCCTTCAGTCAAAACTTTCCATTCATTATTTGGTCTTTGCCTTTCTTTTTTCCTGTTGTTCTCCAGATGCAGATGCCACTGATACAATTCATTTCACCAATAAGTAAGATGTGTTGGATGTAGTTGTGAAAAATGCCTACTACAAGCAATTGCTATACCATAGCAACTGTGTTGAATCACTGTAAAAATGATGTGAGATATTTTGAATGAACCAGCCTGTTCATTCACCTCCCTCATTCATCATCCTTGAAAAGTATGGCTGCTTTCTAAGGCAGGAGCAATGAGTTTTTAAATGAACTAATTATCAATCTCCAAGGACAAATACGATTAGCGTTCTCAGTATGTTTTCTTTTTTTTTCTATTCCCCTTATTTGAGTGACAGCAGACTTAGAACAAGGATAAGTAATGAATGAAATGTTACATTCCTCATAGCAGGTAGAGAGCAGGGGGGTGGTGACAGGCCAGCTTAAAGAAGATAATGTTGCCCATTACCTATTGGATGCTTGCTGTGTACCAAGCAGTCTCAGCATACTATTTCTCATCCTTACATCAGTCTTACAGAATGGATACTTTTATTCCTAATATCTGCACGGAGAGGTTTTCTTCTGATCATATAGCTGATAAGTATCTCTTTCAAGCCCTATTTTGCCACATTCTAAAATCTGCTCCTCGGGCCGGGGAGATGACTCAGTGGAATAAGCACTTCCCTGGCAAGCGCAAGGGCCAGAGTTCTATCTCCGGTTCCGGAAAAAAAAAAATAAATAAAAATAAAAAATAAAATCTGCTCCTTTTATTGACAACTCTTATCTTAAAAATATTTTATTTTAGTTTTTGAAATAAAGGTCTTACTACGTTGCCAAGTTTGAGTTTAAGCTCACAATCTTCCACTATCAGTCTCCCAGTTAGCTGGTATTGCACACATGTGCTACCATGACCAGCTTAGCTTATTTTGTGAAACCAAAACCCTTCCATAAGCTAAAAACACACTTACCCACAGAGCAGCACCTCAGTCTTCAGTTAGGGTTTCTGAACTATATTCCCTACAAGTTTATTTAGGAGGTTTAACATATTTATTTAGGAGGTATAACAAATATATACATTTATATATGTATATATATGGATAATTATATACATTATATGTATTTATTTTTAGCATATGTATATAAATATATAAGACACTATTTAAAAAAAAATTAAAAACCCTCTAAAGATCATAGAAACTATTATAAGTTGTAAATTCTGGGCTTTTTTTAATGAGTGCTTTAAAACTTAACACCTAAATTTATTCTAATCTCAAATGGTTTATATCTGTAGAAGACTTTGTAATGACAATAAAAATGTGATTTGAAAAATGAGCTTTCTAGACAAAATATAAAAGACTGGTAATCTTTTGGCTTACAGACTACACTGTTCCTTGACCACAAGGAAGTGACATAATGTGCAGCCATGTTATGAGGAGGGCAGTGTGTCTAACTGAACGGAAGCCACAGAGCTGCATGGTGAGCAGTGCACTGTGGCTGAGCAGACTTAAAGAAAAGACTACAGGGCTGGTGAGATGGCTCAGTGGTCTAAAGCACCTTCTTGGAACAAGCTTGGCAAAGCACAGGGACCACATTTCGATCCCCCAGCACCACATGCCAGCCAGCCCCGCCCCCAGGTGGGCTGAGCTAGCCCCCCCACACACACACAATAAATAATATAAAAAAAGAAAAGAAAAGAAAAGACTAAAAGGGCAAGGGCTTTTGTGCTTTTCATAGCTATTTCTACGGGAGTGTGTGTGCCTTTGCTAGAACCAACTGTTTGATAGACAGCCTTTTTTTTTTTTTTCTTTTCATTTTTTCCCCATCCATTTTAAGAAATAGGTGTTATGTTGTGTACCTGTAATCCCAGCTACATGGGAGGCTGAGGCATGAGGAGCACAAGTTTCAGGCTAGCCTGGGCAATTGAAGGAGTTTCTGCCTTAAAAAATAATAAGATAAACAGAGATATGAGTCAATATTTCTAATAGTTAGGCTTCAGGCTGATAAAATTATAGTTTTGTAACATATACATTAGAGTTGGATTTTCTTAACTTCATAGTCAGATTATAGCCTTCTAACTTTGACTATTTGTTACAAATTCTGAAGGGAGACGTTGAACGTGACTTTGTATCTACTATAGATAGTACTGTACTACCGACAAACACATATTTATACAATAAAATTTCTAGACTCCACTAATACAGATTAATAATGTTACCCTCCTCCCTTTTCTCATACTATACATATATTTGTTTGTTTGTTTTTGAGACAGGAGCATGCTCTAGTCGAAGCTGACCTTGAACTCACTTTGTAGCCCTGGTTGGCCTCAAATTCATGGTGATCCTCCTACCTCAGCCTCCCGAGTGTTGGGATTGCGGACATGTCCCACCACAGCTAGCTCAGCAACACTTTTTTTTTTTTTTGAAGATTAAGTTTGAAAATGACAGCTTAGTTGGAAGAACTTTATCCTGCGGACTCCTATTTAGAGGCACTGTAGAGATACAAATAGCTTTTGCTTTTATTTTGATTTTATGAGAGTAGAGTTCAAGAGTATTTTCAGGGAGAGACTATGAGAGAAATAACCAGACTGAACATGTGCTACAACTTCAGACTGTTAGCTGGATCTGAGGCTAGAGCTGATGACCTGTGAGCGTCTCCTGCTTCCACTTTCAGACTGTCCAGGTTCTTTCTTGTAAAGCTGCACATCAAAGAGAAAGAGCGCTGTTTGCTGCCATCATCCTGTGTTTCTTACATAGCAAATCACTTCCTGGGATGTCTCTGAAGACTTGGCAGCTGCATTTTATCTTTATTTTGTCATCAGTCACAGGATCTCTTTAAGGGGAGACAGCTTCATTTTATAGATGTAGAAGCAGAGGCCACCTGAGGTTAAGTGGTTTCTCTGCATCATATGGGAACTATGTAGAACCAAGGGCAGCACACAGTACCAAGCATATTTTAGGAAACAAAAGGCAGTGCTCAAGTGTCTATAACCTTTAAACAGTTCCCCCCCCCCACTGGTAGGAGTTTGGATTGGAGCATGTGTTTGCATTTGATTGTTTCAGTTCAGAGAGAGATGATATCAAATTCAAATTTGTATTTCGACTACCTAGTACTGTGCCAGATCTGACACAGCCACTTAATAAATCCATGTGGCATGAAGGTATGGGTACCAGGAAAATAACCTTTTAGGTGTGGAAAAAAGATAAAGGCATTTTCATTTTAATCATTGAGAGAGTGATTTTTTTCAGTTACTACTCTGCTATTACACCTAAAACTCAGTGAGCAATGATCTTTACCTGAAATTTCATATTGGTGAGAACAAAGATTTTGAAAGTGGAACTCAATTTTAATCTTTCAAATCTTTTGTTATTTCTTCAAACCTCTATTAGGGTCTGAGAACAATGCATACAATGACTTCTACTGCTGTTGTGAATACTAATGGCACTTATTACACATTCACTGAGAGCCAGAGAGTGTGCCAGAGGACTCACACAAAATGCAATAAGTTGCACAGTGCATCTGGGAGGTAGGTCTTCTTACTGCCACTTAACCCTGGCTGTGCTGGTAGATAAGGAGTTTCCTGCCAAAGTCACACAGCCTGTGGGATGGGTCAACGAGGGCTAGGGATCATGCTGAGGACTTGATGATCAACCTCCATAAACAGGAGCTAATGTGGGCAATGGTGATAACACCAGAGTACAAAACAACAATGAGTGCACAGCACGTTAGTTTATGAGTAAGTTTATGAGATCAATTCTCTGCCTGAGAGGAAAGACAGTCAGCATAAAAGCTATCTGTGCTAGGTGAGAGAGGAAACTTAGGGGTATGTGAGGTGTGAGGATGTGGGAAGTGATCACACTATTCCAAAATTAAAATTGTCCTTTTGAGAATACTCTTCTTCCACATTCAGCTGAGGGGTGGGATAAGGTGACACAGCTTAAGGCATATTGTATCAATTTCACAATTTACTTAACACAGGTCTTGATGGGCTCTATGCTTAAATATTACAAAGAACAGGATGGAACATTTTCCCCTTGCACTTTCCCTAAGAGAAATCTGTTGCTGTCTGTTGTTCAGGCTTCAGGCTGAATGTGCCATCCCACAGTGTTTCAGCAGAACACTGCCAGAAGAGAATAATAACACTCCCAGCATTATCTGCTGACACAAAGGACAGGAACACACTTACAGCCTGGGCTTGGCTTCCTGCCTCTTGTTAAGGGACCAAAAGGCGGGCACACTGACAAACTCCCTGAGACATACTAGCATTCTCTAGCACCATTTAGATCTCTGTAAAGTTTCTTTCAAGCCTTATATATTTTTAAATCTTGCCTTTAATTTGCTTTCATCTCTGAGGCTAATGGAACATGAAGTATAATGTATTGGGGGCTGGACTTGACTTTTGAATATGCCAATAGGGACAGATTTCAGTCATCATCCAAACTGAACCCCCAGCTCTTGGGAGGTAAGAGAGGCCTAGATCTTCTTCATTTCTTTTCTTTTTAGATTTTTTAAAGGATACAAAAGAATAATAATAATAATAATAATAATAATAAACATTAGAAACAATACAATATTTCACTAAACAAATAGGAATTCAACAATGGTTGCTATATTGTATGATGTTGTTTTCAAATTAGTTGTATAGAGTAACAGATATAAACAACCAAAATTAGTTAAAAACAAAACAAAACAACAACAAAAAAGTTATAAGAATTTTTTTTTATGGAACTCAGGCCCCTGCACTTGCCAGAGAAGCACTTATTCCACTGAACCATCTCCCTGGCCCCAAGAAATTTTAAAACAGAATAAAAAGAAAAAATTAAGGATGAATTTCTCCTTTCAAAAATCCAGCAGAAGGGCTGGCCAAATAGCTCAGTGAATTAAAGTGCCTGCTTAGGCAGACACAGGGGCCAGGAGTTTGATCCCCTAGCCTGCCATGCCAGCCCCACCCCCAGGGTATTTTTTTGAGACTGGGTGTGGTGGCATGCACCTGTAATCCTACCATGTGGGAGGCTGAAAACAGGAGAATCACTATGAGTCAGATCTATGCAGTGAGACCCTGTACACACTGCATACCCTGTACACCCTGTCCTAAATATAAAAAAGAAGAAGACCAGCAGAGATTGACAGTGCAATTATCCAAATCGTCTTGCATGTATACACA
>NW_004524761.1:1124594-1127024 GCF_000260255.1 Octodon degus | reverse complement strand
ATAGATTAAAAAGTAGAGATTTCCAAAGAGAGCTAACAAAACAGTTGGTTCTTATTAACTGTTTACTGAAATAAACACTTTTAGCACAGACCAATATAATGTAACATCAAAACATAGGATTTTGTGTTCACAGTGTTTATTAAAGCTTCAGACTCTGTTTCAGGTGATACTAGTAAATCATAGGTTGCAAGATTAAGGTTGTCTGCTGAATGCTTACATTCTTCAGTCCTTAGAATGCATCTGTGAGTGTGTGTACACTCTCATTTCAAAAAAGGATCTTTATAATCGTAATAAGTGGATTTCTGAGCATGTGAATTAACAGTTCCCTGGTTCCCCATTGTAGCCAATCCTTGATTAGAGGCTTTGCTTTTGGAACAAGTGCAGACTTCCCTGCTTTGTGTTAATTTTCCAGGTTTAATTTTTAAAAAATTGTTAAAAACTGCTTGTCTATAAAATAACCAAGCCTATGCAAATTTGAGACCAGGCTGAGCAATTTAGCAACTTAGCAAAACCTTGTCAAAACCAAAACTAAAACCAAACCAAAACAAAAAACCCCACCTAGTACCAAACAACCTATCCTCTAAAAGATAGGCCAATGTATAGACCTTGCCAGTTTTAGAAATTTAGAATAGTCTTATTCTTCTTTAAATTGTAAAATCTTTTGTAAAACTTTGCAACTTAAATTATTAGAAACTACTTAAAATGACTTTTAGGTTTAGGCAAAAATTTAGCAATTTTGAAATTCTTATTTTCATTTCCCTTCCTCTACTCCTAGTTTAGAGTAGATAAGGCTGGAAACAGGACATCGACTAGACAGTAGACAGTGGCCTACATCCTGTCCTGCTGCTGTGGCTATGTTGTGCAGATGCTGCCCCTCTGCACTTCAGCCTTGTGTAGCTAACATAGGATGGTAGGATGGTAGGGTCTCATTTCTCAAGTGTCCTTGATTCTCACAAGATTGATATTTCTTTATTTTCTGCCAAATTACCCCGAGACTTTTTTTTTTGAGACAGAGTGTTGTTTGCTGTCTTAAACTCTAGATAATATAGCTTCTTCTGTCTCAGTCTTCTGAATGCTGGGGTTATGGGGTATGTGTTAGATCCCTAGAATCCCTAAATATTCCTAAAAGTAACCCTAGCCAATTTTAACACCTGAGCTCTAAAGTTATTGTTATGATGTACTGACCCACTCACAACCAAAACCAGCACATAATAAGCATAGGTTTAGATTTTTTTCTTTGATCTGATTACAATGAAATGTTTATCTTGTCATAGTGACTAGCTCGTACCAACTAAATGCAAATTATGATAAATCTTAAAGGAAAACTACATTTTGGGGTGTGCTCAGTTGCTACATACAAGTCTGCACTGAAGATTTAGGGCACTAGATGGCAATAGAAGTGCATCACATAAACATTTGCCTGCATGGTCCAGCATTGAAATCCTGGAGAGTGAGGCCAAAACAGGTTAATGCATTAGTTAAAGAAATAAAGTCAAATATAATCAGGTGTTAGAGTGTTAGCTAATATTCTGAATGTGCTCACTAACGCAGTGCTTATTGAAAGAAAAGATTGCTAAAACAGAAACTAATTTCTCTTACTTTTGAGAATATCTTCGAGGTAATTCTTGGTGCAAGAATTGGCACTAGTCACATGTATCCTATCAGACATGTCTTATTCTTATGTTCCTCTCCAGTTTAGGTTTTTACATTTTAAAAATAGCAACTGTTTGGGATAGAGTGCACCTCTCATGCATTATTCATTAGTAAAGTAGTATATTCTTATAAGGAAGATGAGCCATAAGACGCTGGGGTTCTAAAGGGGAAAGGGCTGACTTACTGTAAGCTCTTGGCTGGGCCATTATTGACTGGCAGGCTCCACTGGAAGCACTTTGAGAGTGGATTAGGTTGCCCTGGAAATGCCTTCCTGAAACTCTAATGATGCACTTAAGGGACCCCTGTGGGACAGGAGTAGAATGTCTCTTAGCAGGCGTGTCTTCCGCTGGGGTCCTCTGGGATGGCTTGGGAGCAGGCAGGGGCATGTCTAAAGAGAGGCTCAGGAAGGAAACGGCCCCAGAAAAGTCTGCAGGTGGTACTCTCACAGGTAAGCCAAGGTAAAGACGCAGGGCTAGAAACCGTGAGCCTTCTGCCGGTGCACGTTTCATTATTCATACGGAGCAGCATTGATTCCTGTGCACACTCGCGTGTGCGTGTGCATGTGTCTGTCTGTGATTATTTATTGGGAGTGGTAGTGGCAGGAAGAGGGAAGAAAAGGGCGTTTGCGTGAATATAATTTTAATCAAAGGATTTGAAAAAAGAACACTTTGTAGATTGAACATTGAGTCATTCAGTGGGATTTTTTAAAACAATCTTTAGAGGGAAATGCGCCCTTCAGCAGGGAAATTCAGTGCATCGGTTTCTTTCAAGTTTTTT
>NW_004524761.1:1090080-1124494 GCF_000260255.1 Octodon degus | reverse complement strand
TTTTCTTTATCTCACTCCTGGGGTGAAGGGTATTGCTGTGTGTGTGTGTGTGTGTGTGTGTGCGCGCGCGCTTGTGCGCGCACGTGTTGGGAGTGTTCCTAGAGGTGAAGACCAGAAAGGAAAGGCCCTTGGAAACTCGGGACAGGACAGGGAGGGAAGTGGCAGCGTGCGCGGTCCCCGCCCGAGGCGGCGAGCGAGCGAGCGCCTGGAAGTCGCGTGCCCTGCCGAGCGCTGCGTCCCCATCAGTCCTGGCAACCTGTCACCACGAGGAGGACGTGACTGCGCTGCCTCCGCGTTCTCCAAGCCGTATTCCTTTAAGATGATGTAATAGTCATTTCCCTGGATGGTTTCTTGCCTGCACTGCTGAACAACAGCCTCCGAATTGCACCGGGAACTGTGGAACCACCCAGCTCCGCCGCCCGAGGAGCCGAGCCCCGAGCCCCCGCCGCCTCTCCGCGCTTCGCTGCGCCTCGGCGGCCTCGCTCCCGCCCGCTCCCCGGCTGGGAACATGGGAGTCCGTCTGCCCTTGCCCGCAGGTGGGGTGGCTACCTGGGACCCCAGCCGGGCACCTCTGTCCGTCCTTCTGCTTCTGGGTTTTCTGAAAAGCTTTTAAGTCCAGATACCTCTTGCAACTCTCCTGTGTTAAGGATCCTTCTAAAGGTTTGATTTTTTTTCCCCCCTGGAGAAGCTTTGGTTGAATATTTTTCTCTGCTTTACTTCTTCAACCAACCTCCTCTCATCACGGCTTAACTTTTTTCTTTGTGGATCGTTTAACTTGAGATTGGGAGTGAATACATACACGTACATACATATATACAAATATACATCTGTATAAATACGTATATCTATCTGTATATCTATATCTATATCTATATATAGATATATAGACATATATCTATATATATATATAATTATTTTCCAAGAGCACATCTCTGGCACTTTCCATTGATACCTCTATCCTTTACCTGTTTGGGATTTGATGAGATCCAGATTCAGTGTGGCTGTGGATTTTGATTGTTTTGGAAATGATTATTTCTTCACAAGAACCAGCACTTACTAAGGTAAGCTCCAAGACATTGCTTTTCCAGTCCTGCTTTTTAAAACTCTCCCTTTAGAAGTTGAAAATTGCATATTTCTTTTCAATGCACAATGATAAGTAGAATTGTTTTTCATACTAATTGCTGGAGTCAGAGGCTTAGGGATAAACATAAGGACACAAAATAGCACGAGAGAAGCTACAATTTAATTGAAGGATGGCTGATATCAGTAGTTTCTGGGCTGCTTATGTAAAATAATCTCTCCCTCCTTCTTCCCTCCCTCTCTCCCTCTCTCTTCTCTCTCCAGAGGTCTCTCTTTCTCTGACTCATTCTGCATTTGAAGAAATATTTTTTTTTCTCTTTTCCTTCAGATGGACCTTTGAGTAACCGGGGACTTGGCCTGCCTTGACTAAGCTTGATGGGAGATCAGCTGTGGATGAGTTGATTACATTTCGTGAAGTAAGAGCTCTTCACCAGCCAGGGTTTAAACTACTTTCTCAGCATCACTTCACCTGTGGACTCTTCTAAATTTTGCTTTTTTGGGAGAAGAAACCAGGGTAAGAGAACATCATTTTAAAACAAGTTAGCATCCTCTCCCTTCTCTTACAAGTGGATGCAAAGGATAAGGCTGTAATTCCATTGGACTGCACCTTTAAATCAAAATAGCAGAAGAAAGGAACAATGGCTCTGAGTGGAAATTGTAGTCGTTATTACCCTCGGGAACAAGGGACTGCAGTTCCCAACTCCTTCCCTGAAGTCATAGAGCTGAATGTTGGTGGTCAAGTTTATTTCACTCGCCATTCTACACTAGTAAGCATTCCTCATTCCCTCCTGTGGAAAATGTTTTCCCCAAAGAGAGACATGACTAATGAGATAGCCAAGGACTCAAAGGGAAGGTTTTTCATTGACAGAGATGGATTTTTGTTTCGTTATATTCTGGACTATCTCAGGGACAGGCAGGTGGTCCTGCCTGATCACTTTCCAGAAAGGGGAAGACTGAAAAGGGAAGCAGAATACTTTCAGCTCCCAGATTTGGTCAAACTCCTGACTCCTGATGAAATCAAGCAGAGCCCAGATGAATTCTGCCACAGTGACTTTGAAGATGCCTCACAAGGAAGCGACACAAGAATATGCCCCCCTTCCTCACTGCTCCCTGCTGACCGCAAGTGGGGTTTCATTACTGTGGGCTACAGGGGATCTTGCACCATGGGGAGAGAGGGGCAAGCAGATGCCAAGTTTCGCAGAGTCCCCCGAATTTTGGTTTGTGGAAGGATTTCCTTGGCAAAGGAAGTCTTTGGAGAAACTTTGAATGAAAGCAGAGACCCTGACCGAGCCCCAGAGAGATATACCTCCAGATTTTATCTCAAATTCAAACATCTGGAAAGGGCTTTTGATATGTTGTCAGAGTGTGGATTCCACATGGTGGCCTGTAACTCATCAGTGACAGCATCTTTTGTCAACCAATATACAGATGACAAGTTCTGGTCAAGCTACACTGAATATGTCTTCTACCGTAAGTACCACAGTTTCTTTTTATTTTCCATGCCTATTTATAATCAGCATGAATGTGTGTGATTCCCATATTCTGTCAATATCTGAGGAACATGGTTTGAGACAGCTGTAACTCTTGAATTATAGCTAGAGTACTAGAGGTGATAGCTCAGCTTGCAAGGCTTACTTAAGGTAACTTTTATCTACTTTTCTAATAAGGTCAGCATATTCCAAGGCCTTAAAGATCATAGATGCAGATGACAATGGTAGGGGTCATCTGTGGAATGAAAAC
The DNA here is from genome assembly GCF_000260255.1 of Octodon degus. Classification (NCBI taxonomy): domain Eukaryota; kingdom Metazoa; phylum Chordata; class Mammalia; order Rodentia; family Octodontidae; genus Octodon; species Octodon degus. The sequence goes on along the minus strand of NW_004524761.1, from coordinate 1,121,674 downwards.
AATCATGTGCATCTCTTTTCTTTGCTAGACGATGAATTGTGATGCTAAGGTTAATGATTACAACTTGGCTCTTGGTTCATGAGAGTTTGGAAGAGTCAGAATGGATGAAATACTTTGGTCTGTCCTTCAGTTCAGTTGAATTTTGAGGTCTCTTAAGCTAGTTGTCTGAGACTTACTTTTTTATTCAGGGGCTCTTCAAACACAAGTGGGTGTTGCACTGAGTGATGAGGTCTTGGCTAGATGGCAGTACAGACTGCGGAAAGGCCCCTTCCTCCCCCCAAGTCTGAAATGTGCTTTTACGAGCTTTAAAAATCTGCTATTTGATTCATTTTGCATTTTGTACTGAGACTTGAGTTGTACTACAGACTTAATTAAACTGAACTTAATTAAGATCCATCTAAAAAGAACTAAATCCTTCATAATTGTCAGTCACATGCAAACACCTTTTAGATAGCTGAGGTGATAGAACTATAGACATAAGAAGTGAGAGTGGGAGAAGGGAAATGATTGTACTGATAATGTTTTAAGTAGGGATTCTTAGAGGTCAGTACGTGTGCCTAAATGAAGGCTTATGATATAGATTGTCTTGTCTTATGAAACAGCATTATTCTAAACCATAAAGTATAAGCTGTGGATCTCTGAGGGGAGAATAGTAAATCAGTTTATACTGTTTGGTGCTTGGTTTAACAGTTGATTGTCAACAGGCCTGGGAATTGGGTGAAGTAAATTCTACAGGGACTGCGTTTCCAGGTTTACATTTAATTTCCTGCATCCTAATTTTAAAGCAAATTCAGAGTGTGGGATTAAAATATTTAGATTTTTGGAAACATACAAGTAAAACTTAATGCTTGGACTGGATTTTGCCTATGGTTGTGTTCGTACATTTGGAGCTGGCATTGGCCAATGGGAAGCAGTGTTGTGTGTCTTGAGTATTTGGGTTTTATAGGGATGAAATGCATGGATTACATAGACAAGACAGCCTATGGGGAGAAGTTAAATTAGTTCAGATGCATGCTGATGTATATGAACAAACATTATTTGGTCTAACAAACCTATCAATGGTCTTTACCTATAGTCTGTGCTTTCCCCTGTTCTAGAACTTAGTCACTAGGTACTTCTTTCCTTCTGAAGGATTTCACACTAGTATAGAGAGAAGACTGATTTTTTAGCCTTTTGTGGAAGAATTGGAATCATCTATAATCCCATAGAACAAATATCTTTTCTAAACTCTGGGGGAAATTACATTTTAGAGATAGTTCAAATGTACGTTTGTGATATTTACCATGTTCTGCAGTTTCTAATATTTGAAAACATAGCATCTCAGGAAGTTTCTACCAAATAATTAAACAAAACATAGCAGTCATAACCCCCAAAGGGACCATACTATATTTTAATTCCTTGACCACCTAAATGAGCCTCTTAATCGTAAAAGTGTTTGCCTACCAGTTCGGTGGCATTTCTGCATTCATCAAAGTCTCATCTGCCTAACACCGTGGATTGTCCTGAAAGAGGCTCTGTTCTCCTGATCATGTAATTGTTTCCTTTGTTGGATTGCTCAGAGGTTGCTGAGAAACACTTTGCTTTCCATCTCTCTGTGGACAGGCTAGAGAAAACACAACAGGGATTTCATACCAACTATATGCATCTTACAAATCATGTACTTCCCTTTTGCACCCAACATCCAGAGCCAAGTATTAACTCTTCCCCTATCTTAGGACCAATAAAACTGACAGCTGGCTTTCTAGGGTGTGTAACAGCTTCCGTGCAGCTGCTTAGCCATAATTATTTAATTAGAAGCTGCCAACTGTGCCTATATAAGCATTAATTCATCAAGCTGTTGTGCTCAGGTTAATGGGCCAAAACCATGGGAGGTGCTCTGAAGCAAGGGGTTGACTACATGCCAAGGTGCTTTTTACAGAGGAACACAACTTCCTCCTGAGTTTAGCAGAGAGGAAAACACACACACACACACACACACACACACACACACACACACTCACTCACCCTCGATCCAAAGAATTAATTCCAAGCAATCAAACCCCAGAGTAATGCAAGATCTCTTTGCCTGTATCTGTATCATATTAAAAAATGAACAAAGAATTTGGTGTGTGGTAGTCATGTCACGGGACCCTTTTCTCTCTGTTTGCCTATTTTTTCATCTAAGTCTTCCATGGGGAATTTGGGAGACCCAAATCTACTTATCAGTCATTAACATTTCATATTGTTATCTTATTTAAATTTTCATGCTGACCAAGATTTGATGTAATTTTGGGTGAGTGTTTTGTTTATGTAAAAGTATAAACAATTAAAAAGCTGACTGGTATTTGTTTGTATTTAAGAGAAAGGTAAGAACTGTGTTTGACTGCATCACTCACATATTGAAATATGATATGTGAGATACTGTGGAGTATGCCTCACTTATTTGTAACAAAAAGAGTTAATGTGAGTGCCTATAGAAACAGAAGAAAGTACATCTGTTTCTTTAGAATTACCTCACAAAATATTCTAGGTACATCCTTTGCTTTTATTTAAGACAACAAAAGTTCCTTTTTCTCCATATCTAGCCAACTGGCAAAATAATACCCGCTTTTTTTTTTAACATATTACATAGATGATGTCATAAACATCAGACAGCGCTTCCTGGTTCACATCTAAATAGAACTGCTGTGAAGTAATTTGGAAAAGAGAAGTCCTCAGTTTGAACTAGATACTCAGTAGCCATCACACTGCTTAGGAACAAACTCACAGGTGCATGGAAATAAATGTCCTCCTTATTTCTGGATCCATCCTCTAAATGCCTGAGTGGAAAGATTGTCTTTGGTTGAAGAGAATAATACACATTTACTTAAGCCTAGTCAGGAGTAAGCTACTTCAGATGAATGCCTGAAAGCACTCAGAATTGAAGGCATTTGCCTCTAATAAAACTGTGATAACATGACTAAGGTAGGTAGTTAAATGCATGGGACACATTCTTTTAAGAATATTCACTTTGAATTCTATGAATTGCAGAAACAATTACCTGTTCATCGTCTTTTCCACAAATGGCTGCTTATAGGCATATAGCCTTCTTTTTCAGATTTCCTTAAAATTTAAAAGCATGCTTCCATTTGAAAGTCTCTAAATTACATATGCAGTATATATTTTTGAGCCTTTTCAATAATATAATATGTTGGCAAAAATTATATTAGCAAATTACTTCTCTCTTAGATTTCAGCTGCATGACCTTCTATTGGAAAGAAATATATGGTTATGTCCACTGTGAATAATTGATTCAATACTGACCATAAAAGCATCAACTAAAGGGTCTACCTTCATAGGAAAACAGGTGGAAGTACATCTGTCCTTAAATGATTCTAGCTCTTTTTTCTCCTGATTATTTGAAAGACACCAATAATAACTTCGATTTTTATTCCCCATAGAGTGATGAGGTTGGCACATTCACAATGAAACAGCAGAGTGTAGACAAAATCGTGAGTGCTGTGAGGGTTGGTCTCTGCCAGCACTTCCATCTCCTCTTTTTTGTGGCTTTTTTGTCCTCTCAGCTTGGACACTATCTTTGCTTTCTGTTCCTAACTGCATCTCTTAGGTTTTCTCCCCATGCTATAATCAGAATTTGTTGTCAGGAATACAGCTCTATCATTACTCTTAGAATGAACTGAAGGCATAGTGTTACATTTCACAGAAGTATTTGTGCAGAGGGACATTTTTAATAGTTGTGGATCATGCTGCCGCCTTTAACTCTGATGGGGCCTCATCCTGAAGTCAACTTAGATCCAATGCCCACGCAGATATTTCCTAGTTATAACGCAGGGGTAATGATGCAGTTTTCAATAATTTATTTAAAATGCTGTGGATTGAGAATTGGGACCATTATCGGTACAATATGACATGAGTGTACTAGGAAATATTTGATTTTATTGTCTTTATGTCCATGTCAAATAATAAGATCTATTACCTGAGCTCAGTTCCCTGTGGGAGATGACTAAAATAGTTTCTTCATGAATGTGTAGGATCACTGAGTGAATGTGGCAGAAAAGACATGCCCATATATGAACAGAGAGGGAGTGAGAGGTCTCTGAGATTATAGCCCAGTTGCAAAAGTATACATGATAGGAAAGAGAGGGCTGGATGTTCCTAACCCCCAATAAGGTTTAGATCTTGTCAAGAAAATTTGAATTGGAAACATCTGAGAATCCACGAAGCACCTCCAAACACCTCCAAAGGGAAACATGGAGAGGAAGGATTGTAAGAGGAGTGCTGGTCCAAGGCACAGGAGAAAGATCTTTCACAGATGAGTAGACAAATGCTCAGTTTTATCATTATTCTATATTGTTTCTTTTTGGTGTGCCATTACTATGGCTTTCTTTAAATCCTGCTTTTCTTAATAAATCAATTCATTTTTTGTTATAGAAAATTTTCTAATGTAAGCAAATGTAGGGACAGTAATACAGTAAAACTCCATATAACTCACAGGTGCAAGAATTGCAGTTACCATTACAAGACAATCTTATTTCATTTAGGCTTTTATTTCTTTCTTTCTGCCCTGCATTATTTTTTTACACTGCATTATTTTAAAGCAAATTACAGATATAAATTATTTAATTCATCCAAAATACTATTGTATGTATTTCTAAAATATAATACATTTTAAAAGTAATGTAATATCATTACCCCATAGTTTTTTTTTTCCATTTGTGTATTTGGTACAGGGTCTCATTATACAGCTTGGACTGGTAGTAATCCTCCTGTTTTCAGTCTTCCCAGTGCTGGGATTACAGGCATGTGCCTCCACACCCAGACTCAGTTGCCACCTCAGTGTGCCCCAGGGATGAGGCTGGCTTGGCATGTGGGACTGGAGATCCAACCCTGTTCCCCATGCTTGCCAAAGCAAGTGCTTAGTCCACTGAGCTGTCTTGCCAACCCTACAAAATTATTGTTTATTTTTTTGATACTGAGGATTGAACCCAGGTCCTTTATATTAAGCTACATTCATAGCCCTTATCTTTAAACAGGGTCTCATTAAGCTGTAAAATTCTTGGGCTGTGCTGGAACTTGCAGTTCTCCTGTCTCAGCCTTGTAAGTGCTGGCTTTGCAGGCCTCCAGCACCACTCTCAGTTAATTCTTCACTATCAGGAAATAATTAGTGACTGTTAAAACTTCCCTAATTTTCTCACTTTTCTTAAAGTTGGTTTAACTCAAGATTCATCTGAAGTCCATTCTTTGTTTGTTATGTTTCTTTATTTTGTCATAATTTTAAAACTATTGCATTCATATATGCAATGAAGAAGTAAAGTGCATCTCTCATACTCGTGTTGATTTTAACAATCTATATGTTTTAAGAAACCAGGTTGTTTGCATGCCATCTATACTACATTCTAGGTTTTGTTATTCTATCCCTATGATCTCTCTAATATCATTGATACATCCCCCCTTCCCTATAAACGTGTTAGATATAGACAGAATTCTATAAACTTGATGATGTTCAGTTTTAGTAATTTTAGGAAGAAATTTTCATTGCTAGTGAAAAGTACATTTTTAATGTGTATTGGATTGAAATGCCATACGCTATGGAGGGAAGGTAAGGACATTTTTACTGTTAGCTTTTTCAGGTTCATCATATGAATAAATAGTAGTTGGATAAAGTCTGATTTCTTCATTGTCTGAGTTGATTCTTTTGAAAAAAACAAGTGATGTAAGGCCCTATTCTCCTTCCAGTCTTTCAAGAACTGTCTGGAATTCCACAATAGTTCTCAACATTGGTCTGGTCTGCCATCAGCAGTGCAGTGAGCCCCCAGGATGAGATGAAGGTCTTGTTGATGGTGAGCAGGAATTATTATGGGTGGGAAATTTCAAGTTTTGCCTATTCTATTTTTTACATTTGGGAATCTTTGGATTCCATCAGCTGTGCTGATACTCCACTGAATTCACCATCTGTGTTTTCCAAACCTCCTCTTTTCCTATGATTCTTATCTCAGTAAATAGTATCATCAATTTCCCAGTTGCCTGAGGAAATACAAAACTTGAGTGGCACACTTCACTCTTCCTCCTCTCGAGTCACTTTCTCTAATCTCCCAGTCCCGCTGGCTCTTCCTCATACCACTCAGGTTTATCCACTTTTTCCATCGGAGTGATCCTACCATGGCTAGGTCACAAGCACTGTTTTTCAAGATTACTGCAAAGAAACTCAACTTGTCCTCCTCATTCCACATGCACAATTGTGTTGTTTTGATCATTTCCCTCTGCTGCAAATCTTTAAAATTTGAGCCTGACCATGTCACTCCTCTGCTTCAAGTTCTTTACACTTCAGACCTGCTTCTGTATAAACTCCTTGACATAATTCACTGCCCTATATGAAATGACCTCTGTTTCCCTTCTCCAGCTTCTATTGTTGCTATCCCACTCTTGGCGTTTGAACTTCACCATAATGAACTTCTTATAATGTCTAGATATTGTCATACATTTGTTAATTTTATTTTGTGTGCATGATGGTCCTTCTGGCTGAAACTCTGCCTCTACTTGCTTTTTATTTTTATTTTTTTTTGGCAGAACTGGGAATTGAATTCAGGCCCTTGTGCTTGCCAGGGAAGTGCTTATTCCACTGAGCCATCTCCCCAGCCCTTCTACTTGTTTTGGTTAACAAAATCTTCAGATCTTTCCAGGAAGTAATATTTTCTAGGAAGCCTTCCCTAATCCATCATATATGGATAAGGCACTTCTTGTCCTTATCTCATAGGACCCTAATTATATAATAATGTGTTATATTAATATTAATTCATTGTATAGCACAGATAACAATGTGCAATACTTATTTGTTACCTTTCTCTCCAAATATGAACTTTGGAAAGATAGACACTATGCTTACATAATGTTCAGTAAAAGGTCTGGTGTGGCATTTACCACAAATATGAGGACTGTCTAAATAGTTCTCCAAAAATTTTTTAAAATGTGAACTGCAGTATTTTGTGATGGTCATAAATGCCACCGCCTTGAATACACCATTGCATTGTTTCTTTATAGAAGAACTAGGAGTCAATGATGGTATGATTAATGCTTTAAATAATGAAAATGGTATGTCCTTACTTTCTCTGAGTGCTAGGCATTTTACATACAAATGGAATTTTCACCAAAAGCTAGTGTACTCTTAGCACCTGCCCAAAGATTGCAACTCTAGGGAACAGAGAAAAACACTTATCTGCAGCTAAGTCTCCTGTGGTCTCCTTTTAGTTGATTCATCCAAGCAAGAGAAAATTGAAGCTGGGTGGGGCAGGGTTTAAGGAAAAACCCAGGAGGGACTCAGGATTCTGAAAAGTGCTACAAATTTGATAAAATATCCCCCATAGGACAAGAGCTGTACTTGAATACAAAGTGCTCTGTGAGACTTGCCGTCTTACTTTTCTTACTGCTAAAGTGTTCCATTTCCTACCCTCTCTTCCCATAAATGTTAATGATCATTCCCTTAATGCCAGAGGCAGCATGATGTGGGAACTCAAGCCTGGATTTTGAGCCCCAGTTAAAGTGTGGTATTTGCCCAATAAAAAGGACGTTCAAGTTTGCATCCTAACTATGCTATGTACTATCTATGAGATGTTTAGTACTCATAGATAGTACTATCTATGAGTTACCTTCTGTCTGTGCTCAGTTTCCCTATATAAAGTGAAAAAGAGAACAGTGACATTTGAATCACAAGGTTGTCATAAGATTCAAATGGGTTGTTGTATTATAAAGTACTTAAAATACTTCCAAGGTCTCAGTAAGTGTTATAGAAATGTTAATAAGTACATAGACCCCAGGTAATAATGACACAGTCACAGTTTCTTTCTTTGAGTAACTTATCTCATTTTTCTGATAGTCTGTTGATTACTGTTTGATCTATCATATCAAAATGAGGGAACCAAAAATATCTAGATGTTTACCTGATCAAAGGAAATTTTGACTATTTATTTCAATGGTTTGGGAATAAACATAAAGATAAATATAAATAAACAAAATCTTCAAAAGGCTTCACAATAAATGTGGATATGTGAGATTACTATGTGCTAGAGAGAGAGAGAAAAAGAGAGAGACAGAGAGAGGGAGAGAAACAGAGACAGAGACAAAGACAGAGACAGAGATAGAGATAGAGAGGGACAGAAAAAGACAGAGACAGAGACAGGGAGAAAGAGGGAGGCTTCAAAGTTTAGTAACTCTGTATCTTCTGGCTATTGCACAATGGAAACCATTAATAATGGCCCTTATCCCCACCTGCTTTCAATGTGTGGCTTTTAAGAACCTATGATAATGTTTGATGGAACTTAAAATTAAGAATGGTTTAAATTATATATGCAGTCACTGTGGAATTAGAATAACCTTTTATGAATCTTAGCCAGGATAGTTTTCTTCATGGTGACAGAAAATGGTTATTGAGTATGCCACTGATAATAGAAGCATTTAAATGATTCTAGAAATGAAAACAAGACATTTTGTCTCATACTGTGTATACCTGGGCATTGTGGCATTATGAGGAATAGGGTTGTTAACGGGGGGCTGTTACCATATGACCCAATCAAAAGCTGTCCTATGTGAAGAAATTCATGCTTTTCTATTTTATTCATCAACCCCATTTTCATGCAGAAAGTTACAGTAATTTCCTCACCCCCAAATTATAGCAATCTTTTATTCTGAGCAAATCTGATATAATGTGATTATGACCTAGTTAGTTGCTTTGATGAAAACAGAAAGCAACATATTATACATAATGTGTTGACAAGCTTAAAGAGACTTTCAGGCTGCTGTATATTGTGCATAGTTCATATTCACACTGCCAACTAATAAAAGAAAAGGAAGCTGAATTCTGGTAATATTAGTGTGTGTGTGTGTGTGTGTGTGTGTGTGTGTGTGTGTGTGTGTAAGAGGGACCCCTAGGAGCAACAGAGAAATTTAAGTGATTAGGATAAGGGAAACAGAGAACATGAATATTTGAGTGTGGCAAAGGCATAGAATTAAAACCAAGAGACTATTCTTGACTCAGAGAGATGTTAGTGTTGTAGAGTTCTGAAAAATGCCCCAAAGAGCAAGAGCTGGCAATCAATGCAAAGCACAGCAAGCACTGGTGTGAGACGTCACTGCTAATTTTCTTAGAGCGTAAGTGTTCCTTCTATCAGTGGAAGACGTTTTCCTATGGGCGTGTGACTGAACTTTGTGCTGTAACACAAATGGAAAATAGGATTCAGTTTTCATTAAAATGCGTTCTAGTCAGTTAGGGGAAATGTCTTTTTTTCTTTAAACTTAAGGATACCTGGATGGAGTTCGATTGTGTCAAGCTACAACAATACAATCAGAAGATATTAATTCCTAGCTGTCCAATAAATGTATACTTTAGAAAATGAACGGGTTTGCACGACTTCTGGACAGATAGTTATGTGTCATGGAGAGGTCATGATGCAGATATGATTCTTTTAACAATTTTAGATGCTACTTTGGATCTTTGACATTATAAAATATTTATTGTATTTGAAGAGAATTTACTGATTCATGCTTTGTGATGCTCTGCCTTATATGAAATGCCTTTTTAAAGCATGGTCCACTTGAGGTGGGTACAGAATGTTAAATATGGATGCAAAGAATCAGGATTCTGATTCACCAACTCTTTGTGTTAATAATTTTCTAGTACTTCTCCACAATCTGCCAGGGAAGTGATTAACAATCTGTACAGATTTCATTGATTGGGAGCTACAGGTACTTCAAGCTTTCCTTCATCCTCACACTCCTCCACCTATACAAAAATGTAATCAAATATAATCTTATTTTTAGAAACTTCTTAACATCTCTTCATTAGAATGTTCTTCTTCAATAGGTAGATTTAAGTCTGGCTTCAGTTACTCATTCAAGGTTCTGCTTACTACCTTCTAGGCTTACGAGTGAATGCATGCATTGTGATCTTGCTCTGCTCTTTTCCTTTGTATGTGTTAGGTTTCTGAGCATCTCATAGGCTGGCTCAGATACTTCTAGGCCTATATGCTGAATTCCAACAAGGCACTCAAAACCACATGGAGTATTGCATGGTATTCGTATATGGGCAGTATCTCATGGACCTTGAGGTTAAACAACAAATTAGATTAGTAAATGGGACAGTTCAATCTGGCATAATGGGGAAGTGTAAACTGACAGGGGAATAGAGAAGAAGCCGGTAATCTGAACTTGAAGTTTCCCCAAATTAAACTAGATTCAATATTCATGATCAGTAAAACAAAAATCCTTAAATCTTTAATGCATCTCTTGACTTTAAGAAGATACTGACTGATGAAGTCATAAAAGTTGCATCCTAGAATGGCTTAGGAAAATCCTAAAATCATTAACAATTCTTTTGGTTCTCATTTGTTTTCTTTCAAATACGAGTCATGTGAATGATTTTAATCATGCGAGGAACCAACATCACCTCTTTTAATTCAGTTCTCTCTTTTATTGAAATCCTTGTCTTGTAAAAATATATGTACAAAATTGGCATCCAAATGATAGGCTATATGACTAGTAATTAATTTTAAAGGCACCTTATAATTGTTTCTGTGGTGTCCTTTCATAATGACTCTCACAATAGTATGTGTCATTATTTTCCTTTGAGGATTTCTGTTTTACCTTGTCAGTGTTATGCAGAAATCATTTTCAGTGACTAACACAGTGCTGACCACACAGGAGGAGCTTGTTAAACATTTGCTCAACGAATGAATAAATTCATAACACCACATTTCAAAGAAAGGGAATGTGAAATGTAAAATTAATAAGATTTGCTTTCTATTTTACTTGATATTTATTTTTAATCATGGATATACCCTTTGAGCAACAGTAAAAATATGATTGAATACACTAACAGCATCAAACATGCCTGGATATAAACTTTAGCTCTGTCACTTTCTATCAAGACATATTCAAGAACGTATGTTAATTCCTTTGTACCTCATATCATCCATATTTAAAAGTAAGACAAAGAAACTTCTTTCCTGGCAGTGTTGTAAGATCTAGGTCAAGCTCCACCAGTCTTCCTAGCTATGTTTATATGTGTAACCAGGCATTTTATCTACAGGAGTTTCTTAGTTCCTTTTGCAAATAGGAGTGTCTGTATCCCTAAGCAGAAGCTGAGAATGTAGATCCAGTAGAGTGGACCCTGGCTACTACTGAAGCAGAAACCACACTGACAACTTTATATATATATATATATATATATATATATATATATATATATATATATATATATATATATATACAAACACACACACTCATGTACACACACATACACAGAGTTACATATAGATTTGTCTAGTATAATAGAAACAAATGAAAGAGAAAAGAAGACGACTTATACCTAAAAGAAAGGATGAGTAATATGAACAGGAGTGAGAAAAATTACTTTGCAATGTCACTTAACCTCTCCACCCCTGGGGTACCTCAATCATATATATGACAAGGATAGTGAGCCTACTTAATTATCTCATAGGATAATTAGCAAATGATGTGGCATGTGTGAGGTGATTTCTCTGCCTGATTAAATGTCTGCTATTAAGGCAAATTTTATCTTAGCTTGACTGACCATCTAGATAATGTCTTAAGGACAGATAGCTACAACCAAGGAGAAAGCAATTAAATTTGCTCTTTTAAAAGTTGTCTAAGCATTTAGACATCAATACTTAAAAGAGACAAATAGGTTTTAATAGAATCAAGGCTCCAGCCCTGTAACTACAGAAGTGCAAGTGGGATACAATGTTATGTTGGGTACATTTTGTTTCCTCAACTTGTGTTAATGGCCACATACAGAGGTTGTGCTGGAACTGGCTGAATGGATAGAAACAAATCCTTATCTAAGTCCTGTAGAATGTAACATTGGGTTGGAGCTTCAAATATATCTTACGTTCTAGGAAGAGTACTGAATTGATTTATAAAATCAGGGCATCCTGGCTGGAGTGAGGGGAATGTCATGATTCAATGACTCAGTTTCTTGTCTGTGTCAACATATTGTAAATGATGTCCGAGGTAGAAGCCAACATATACAATCTTTTTAAGATGCACTTTTTTTTTTTTTTTTTTTTTTTTTGGTTTAAATGGGAATCGGGTGGTGGTAAGTCATTCCCCATCACTTCTTTCCTTTCCTTTCTTCGTGGTAGTCCTTCAGGAAATTCTAGGAAAGCTAAGGCTCTTTGAAGAAACTTAAATGTGAATTTTCCTTTTTAAAAAATAGGTGTTTTCATTTTTGGTTAGTTTCTTAACTGTGTGTGGACTTTTACTTGTTTTATTTTTATTTGACTTACATTTAGTTCTTGTTTTTTAAATTTTTGTGTGCTGTACAGAATGACTACAGTCCTTGTACAGCTTTGGCCAGTGTGCATCTTAGCTCCTTGTCATCCCCTTTCCCTCCTCTGTCTTCCATCTCCTGGTCCTGCTTTCATTTGCAAAGGATCTAGATTGTTATTTTCTATTATCTTTTAGTTTTTCTTTGTTTATATTTTAGGTGCCTCATATAAGAGAAATCAGGTGATATTTGATCTTGTATGTCTGATACATTTGATTTCTCTCACGTATTTAGTTCTCAAAACAAGTCTGTATGAAGGTAATTAGCAGAAAAATTAAAGAGCAAAAATAGGGCTAAGTACCTTAGCAGATTAAAGCACCTGCAAGCAGGCACAGGGGCCTGGGGGTTCAATCCCCAGGCCTGCTGTACCCACCCTGCTCCCAGGGCATGCTGAGATGGCAATTGAGACTGGGCATGGTGGCATGCCTGTAATCCCAGCTCTTGGGAGTCTGTAAACAGGCGGATCACTACAAGTCTGATCTAGTTGTGAGACCCTGAACACCCTGTAGACCCTTTCCTAAAACAACAAAAAAAAAAAAAAAAAAAAAATCCCAGCAAAAATAGAGTAAGTTTACTTTCGCAAATTTAAAAGAAAGTTAGCTTAGTTATCCACTTTATATTCTTTTGTATCAAGGGAAGCAATAAAAGTTATTTTGAAAATAGGATGTGGAGAATTGTTTCTAAGACTGACTTTATGTATTCTCTACCTGCTAGTTTGAAAATGTTTTCTCTATTGTTAATAAAGCCTAAATTTTGTATTTTCTGTTAGATCATTACAGCATATATTTCCTCCAAAGAGCTTTAGAATCTATGGCAAAGACTTTGGTTATAATAGTGCTTTATATTCTGACATGAAATCTTGATTATAAACCAAAATAACCTATTTGGGGAGTGTTTGAATGTAATCTTTCATACCAGCCATTCTTCAAATAGAAAACAGCAGGAACACTTTCTTTTATCATAGCTTGTGTATGTTCATATTTTTTCATAGCTTGTGATTTGCCTTGGTAATTTCCTTCCTTTTATGGAAAAACACATTTTCTTCAAAATAACCAGATGCAGTATAATAAAATAATTAACTGACTTAACTTGCTACTGCAGTCCTCCTGATGTCACATAGAAATACATATAAGTATACAGTACCTCTAAATTTTAATATATTCACAATAATCATAAGTATCATTTAGTGAACTCTGCTTCATGTATTGCAGAAAATGTTTCTCAGTTAGTGCTAATGAACCCCGTATGAGGAGACACTGAGGCTCAGAAAAGTTTAGCTTATTTTCTATCACACTGTTAATGATTGGATCAGCATTTCTGTGTAGGAAGAACTTAATCACACCCTTCTGGGTTTAAGTTTGAGAAAACTTCATTCATTCGTGAGAATGGAGAGCGGTGGGTGGAGGGAGATGCAGCGTGGCCAGAAGGCTGAACCGTAAATAACTCTCTACATTCGAGGTCCGCGTCACTGCCGTTATCTAATATTTGCCACAGCAGAATAGAGACCCAACTGCTGTGACCCTTCTGGGATTCTTTGCTGTCACACCACGCCTTAGAGATGCCAGGTGGCGGTGCTGTCTTTTTTTGAGCTGTCAATCAGCATTTCAAAGGAGCCACCTCACAAGATTAAATGAGAAGCCCACATAAAGAGGCTGGCAGCGTGCATGGATGGTAGAAGGTTCAGCACAGCTGATTTCCTTTCTCTTCTTCTTCAGATGTCGATTCTATGAACACGATTTTCCCATGATATAGCTTCAAAAAAAAAATTAAACCAGATTGGGCCCAATTCTGCAAATCTGTCCTCAGTTACCCACACAGCACTTCTGGGATACAATCTCTTCTCCCAGGGACTCCTACACAGTATTATTTTTAAGAATTTGATTTTCTAGGTACCACACACATGAAAAAGGACAAGATTTCATCGTACAAAAAAAGATATAAAACACATTTGAGATGTAATAGGGAAAATTTATTTTTGTCTTCCTGTACTCCACCAAGTACCTAAGCAAAAATAAATTCATTAAGTATAAATGCATATTTTTATTTAAAATGATTATCAGTAGTTTCTGCTTTTAGAATTATTGGCAAGATTGAGGTAAATGAGATATTTTAAACAATACAAACTGACAAGAATAGTTGGTTCCTGGATAAAAGGTACATTTAGGCATGAATGTATAAAACACCTGAAACTCTGTTTAAGTCATGAATTATTCTGAAAATGGGCTTCTCTTTTGGTACACACTTTTCCAATTTTGCATTTGGGGAGTATTATTTGGAAACATAATTTTGGGCTAAATGTTTTATGTTAATAATAACAACTTTCTATTACTTTTAAAAACTCAGTCATTAGCAAGGTTACAACCAAAAACGAAAAAGAAAAATTGGTTCTTAAAATCAATTGACTGTCATCCCTTTCTTTTCTGAATTGTGATGAACATTTTAGAACCTTAGAAGCAGGGAACAGACTTATTTTTCCTCATTTCTAAATTATTCCTTCATTTACTATTTCCTTTTCTCTAAAATGAATCATAGCTACCACAGACTGTGCAAATCACATTAAATGCTTTGATAAATGCTTTATAGACAGCATGGTGTTCTCTTCTGCTTGGAATAATCAGGCACCCCCATAGTATGGTGGCTGAGGCAGAATGACTGCAGAGTCCAGGTCTAGTCTGCACGACATGGCAACTTAGCAAATCAGCCAGATCCTGTCTCAAAGAAAGAACAAATTAAAAAGCAGGGGATGTAGTTCAGTGTGAAGGTTTGGGTTCAGTTCCCACTACCACCCCCAAACTTGTATGCATGCTGTCTTTGGAACATGAGAATGTGTCATTAGAACAATCAGTAGTGAGGTATTATATTTTCCTGTTTTACCAATGAGAAAATTAAAATCAGGAAGATCCTTACACAACTTCACAGCCAGTAAATACCAAAACCAAGATTCAGATTCTGGTCAAGTCTCTCTCACTCTACACATTATAAACATTTCTTTAATTCCAATGGATTGTCCTTAAAATATAGAACGTTTCTATCCCCAGTTGAGTGTTTTTAAAGCATTTAGAATAATCAATAAAACATAGTGAGCATAAAATGGGTATTGTTCCTTTGGCTACTATAAGACTGAGCCTAGGGAAATTCTGGGTTTGCTTCTCAGAAAAAATATTGAATCTGTATGAATATATACTAATATCTAAGATTTATGAGAGTGGTTTATCTCTTCTAGGCGATGTGCTGAGAATTCTATGTTTTATTCATTTATTCAAAAAATTTTATTAAACATCTAATATATACTCAATAGTATTCTAAGCATTGAAAATTCAGCATTGAATAAAACAAATGTAATTTTCTGTCTTCTAGGAGCTTATTCTAGGGTGTATGTGGAGTCATAATAAAAAACATAAATAAGTAAAATGTAAATTGCATCACATAGGCAAGGAAACTGAGAATGAAGAGGGATAAGTTTGGCAGTATGTGTAGTAATTTCCAACAGAAAACAGGCCAGTCTTCATTGAAGTGGTAAGACTTAAAGGCCTGGAGGAGATAGGAATTCAAACTGTAGGGCATCTCACAGTTGGAGAGTAAAACACGAGCCAGCGCCATGAGGTGAAAGTGCAGGGGTCTGTAGAGAAACAGTGTGGGGTGGCAGTGTAGCTGGAGCAGGTAAGGAAGGTTAGCAGTTAAGGAGGTCAGAAGGGTACTGGGGTCAGCCTGTGTGGAGACTTGTAGACCTCGGTAAGGACTTTAGCCTTGGCTCTGGGTGAGAGGAGCAGCATTGTTGAGTTGGAAGCAGATCAGGGACATGACCTGTCCTATTTTAAAATCTGCCTGTCGTGTGGTACTGGAAATTTGACCTATATTTTCACAAGCTAAATCTATTCAACTCTGGCTGATGTTTTTAAAACAGACTGTGGAGTCCAAGGAAATAAGCAGGGCTATGAGGTAGACAGCTATTAGAATGATCTTATTGGGAGAAGGTGCTGGCCCAGGAAAGGTCAGCAGGAGTAGAAGAGATGAGAATGAGCAGACTCTGGGTATACAGCATGGTTGTGTTCTGTGAGAGAAAGAGTGTCTCCAAGACAGATAGACACAGACAGAAAGACAGGCAGAGAGGCAGACAGATAGACAGACAGACAGACAGACAGACAGACAGACAGACAGACAGACAATTTTTGTGGTACTGGGAACCAAAAGCTCTCTTTCTGAACTATATCCACAGCTCATTTTTTTTTCTTGAGACAGGGTCTTCCTAAGTCACCAAGCTGCCTGGGCTGGCAAGCTTGTGATCCTTTTGCCTCAGCCTCCCAAAGTGCTGAGGTTACTGATGTGCAGCACCACGACTAGCTGGCTGCAAGAGGTTCATCTTAAAGGAGTTGGAAGAGTAGCATTACTACTAATCTGAAAAGGAAAACTAAAAAAGAACTGGCTCTAGAGGTAATAGAGGCCTTCAAATTCTGGATTATTAAGTTGCAGATGCTTATTAGAAATCCGGGGAGATGGCTCAGTAGGATAAGCGCTTGACTGGCAAACACAAGGATCTGAGTTCAATCCCCGGTCCACCAAAAAAAAAAAAAAAAAAAAAAAAATTCATGTGGTGTATCAGGCAGGATTTGGGTCTGTGACTGAGAAAGCTTAAGATACAAATTTGTAAGTCGTCAACCTACAGAAAGTGTTTCAGTAAAAGGACTAAATGATATGCAGTAGAGGAAAGTAGATCTATGAACTGAGGCCTAAACTCTCAAGTGTTAAGGTTTAGCAGAGGATGAACTTGCAAAGGAGACACAGAAAGAGACGTCAAGTGGGAGAAGAACAAGGAAAGTGTGGTGTCCTGGAAGTGAAGTGATGAAAATACTTCAATGCTGTGTTTGGTGGTGCATGCCTGTCACCCCAGCGCTCAGGAGGCTGATGCAGGAGGATCCTTGCGAGTTTGAGGGCAGCCTGGGCTACATAATGAGTTCAAGGCC
Source organism: Octodon degus (assembly GCF_000260255.1). Classification (NCBI taxonomy): domain Eukaryota; kingdom Metazoa; phylum Chordata; class Mammalia; order Rodentia; family Octodontidae; genus Octodon; species Octodon degus. The sequence goes on along the minus strand of NW_004524761.1, from coordinate 1,104,397 downwards.
AACCATAGAGAGACCCTGTCTCAGCTCCCCAATGACTCAAGTAGAAGGGTATGATAACTGGGTCTGCACGGATGAAAGAATAGGTTCTCTGAGAATTGAGGTCCTTTGGGTGTAACAATGTGGTTATTGGTGACTCTGACTATTATAGTGAGTTGATGAAAGCCTCTGTAGCACTTATGTTAGAGACAGTGGGAACAGAGAAACTCAGAAAGTGAGAATAAATAGTACATTTAACATTTTTCTATGAACTGGAATAGAGAAATTAGATGGTAGAGCAGAGAGAGAGAAAGGACTTTTTTAAGATGTTTCTAGAAATGTCATGTTTCTATGTACATAAGAAAGACTAGAGGTTAGAAGAAAATCAACAATGAGAGGGGAGGGGAAGAGAGAGGCTAGAGTTATTTACATGGATAAGTTTGTCAGTTCATACACAAGAACAGGATATAGAAATATGAGCTGGATAAGTACTAGATATAGTACATGTAATATTTGTATTTGTATATACATGTATATCTATATATCTATATCTATATGGAAGTACCTGAGGTTTGATAAAGAAGGGTATTTATAAAATAATAATCTGGTACTGTCAAAGAGTGAGTGAACTGGGGATATACATTACTGACCAGAGGTATAAGGACTTAAATGAAGTGAATGGCTGCAAATTTAAAATGAAACATGGAACATGGTTGTCTCTTTATCTCTAGCTATGTCCAGATGCATGGTTGCAAGTATGTTATGGTTTATATCTACATGTCCCCCAAGAGCTTCACGCACTCATAGGTGGGGCTTTTGGGAGGTGATTGTATTATGGGAACTGATAGCTGACTTGCTGTTAGGAGGTGGGGTTTGGTTTATTGAAGCAGGTCATTGAGGTCCTACCTGGAAGGGTGTATCTCTCTTCCCTCCTCCTCCCATCACTCTCTGCTTCTCAGCTTCCTTGAGGTGAGCGGCTTTGTCTCTACCATGGTCCTCTGTCATGGTGTTTCTTCTTTGGAGCTGGATGACCATGAATAAATGTCTCCTCCTTTAAGTTGGGGATGATGGATATTCTAAGTGACTAGGAAAGTGACTAAGACAAGATGGTGTATAGATTCAAATATAATCTTAACCATATGCATAGGGTTTTGCAAGCTGAGGCAGAAGAGTTCATGTTGTATGGGAGAAAGTTGTTAAAACAATAGATGAGTAAGAAATCCAGTGAGGACATAAAGGAAGTGAGGGACAAGGAAGAGGTATAAAGTCAGTGATGTTAAGATCCTTATGGAATCAAAGATGTGTTAAAAATATTAGTGTTGGAGGAAATAAGCTGGAAACCTGGAGAAAATGGTAACTGAATGTGAGTTTATGGAGGTTTCCAGTAAAAATGATATAGTTCAGGGTATGACCATGAAAGTAGATGAATAAATAAGGATTTGATTTTTGCATGAGAGGAGTTAGAAGTACTTGGAGAGAGTTAGTGTGAGTATTCAAAGCATGTAGAATTATTTGTTTTCATAGTGATTCTGTGACTCTCATTTTAGAGAAAAAAAAATTAGAAGTTGGTAAATAGGTACAAGTTTCCCTAAGTAGAAGATGGTCCCCAAGTTGTCTGGTAACATTGGTATTTGGATCTGACTTGTCTCATCTTTTAGCCCATTCTGCAAAATGCTGTCTGTATAGTATGTTTTACCACCTTTATGCCCTGTACAATTAAAAAGTTCATGAAGGGCTGGCCAAATAGCTCAGTGATATAAGGCACCTGAAACCAAGCAAAGGGTTTGGGGGGTCTGTCCAGGGCCTGCCGTGCCCGCCCCGCCCTCGGGGCACACTGAGATAGCGATGGAGACTGGGTGTGGCGGCATGCACCTATAATCCCAGCTCTTGGGAGGCTGTAAGCAGGCAGATCACTATGAGTTCAATCTAGTAGTGAGACCCTGAACACCCTATACACCCTTTCCTTAAAAAAAAGTTCATGGAATTTGCAAATAGCTCATATCATTTTATCTCTATTTCTATCTCCATGTCTATATATAGCCTATGGATTAGACCCAGGCTCTCACACACACGCTAAACATGAGGTCTATCACTGAACTACCCCACCAACCTCCAAATATTGACTTATCAAGTGCCCACTGAAGAGCAGTGCAATCTAGTGCCCTATGTTCTGGGACTACAATGCTAAAAGTACTGTATGGAATTGTAAGTTAAGAATTCATTTCCAGCTGCATTATTATCTCTGCCAGTATGAAAGTATTTGAATAATTATTTGAATATTTTATTGCACTTTTTCTTATTATGTTATAAAAGATGAGTAGAGAATAGAAAATGAAAGTTCTAGTGTTGAGAATAAGGACCATAGATCTTATAAATTTAATATAATTGAGACTAAGATGGAAATCTTAGGTGAGCTGAAGTAGGGAAATCTCCAGCCTTAAGTGGATATCATTGGATTTAGGCCATTTGAGTGAGTTTCCAACTAGAAAAAATCGTTTTTAAAAATGTACAGATTGTGGGAACTATATTTTAAAGATACTGTTTAGAAAGAGAGGTATGATTAGGCAAGGTATTATTTTTATTCGGTAATGCCAGTGGGATAAGGTGTAAATCTATAGTTTGATTTATGCAGTTATACCTTTATATATGACTTCAGGGACTTATTATGAGTATATGGAACACTTTTATAATATTGCAATGGTGCACATCTTGGCAAAAATAGAAAAGAAAGTGTTTAGTTCTATGAAGAACAGACAAGAAAGTCTTTGCTGAGGAGGCATCTCTTAAGCAGTCACATACAATGCTAAGAAGCTTGTAGCACACATAGTACAAATAATAGTATTTTCATGCCTCTGAACTAGCTTTTGTCAAGTAAGTAAGCCAAGTAGGGTGTGACTTACTCACAGTTTGAGCATAAGAGCTGAGAGAGGCTCTGCCCGGAGAGCTAGGGACAGAGGAAACGATGAATTCCTACATGCTAAAGAGAGGTGTAGGCACCTAGTGGCCACAGAGTTCTTATTTGTGTCTTCATTCTGTCATTATTGCTTATTTAGTGCTAGCTAATGCTAGCCCTGTTGTCTGATGTTTCTATAACACTTTATGATGTCCAACTACAGTTCAGAGTACCCTTTACAGGCTCCTTCTTGTAAATTTTTTATTTTTATTACTGAAGTTTTTTGAGATGAATACATACTTCTCAGATGAACAAATACGAATGACAAATAAATATCTGAAAAAATGTTCACCATTACTGCTCATTTGAGAAAGGTAAATTAAAACAACACTGAGATTCTATCTCACCCCAGAAAGAATGGTTATCATCATGAAGCCAACCAATAGCAAGTGCTGGAGGGGCAGTAGGGGCAAAGGAATGCTTCTCCACTGTTGGTGGGAATGTAGACTGGTACAACCACTATGGAAATCAGTGTGGAGTTTCCTTAGAAAGCCAGCACTGAAGGACCCATTCAACTCAGCTATTCCCCTGCTGGATATTTTTCCAGAAGAACTGAAAACATCATATCACAGTGATATATGGGCACACATATTTATGGCAGTGCAATTTGTCACAGCTAAATCTTGGAAACAAATGCCCATCAGTGGATAAGAAAGATTTCCTTGCAGCCCTCCTTTTTCTCTAATTTTGGTCTGCAAACTTAGGTTGTTAACCATCCAGAAGACAAGCTTGTTGTTATTGCCATACAGCCTAGGCTGTCAAGCTTAACCTCACTATCTGTCTGAATATCAAACATCTTAGGCATAACATGGAACAGGTATTTTGCATCAAGTATTGATATGTTGAACTTTAAGTCCCTACAGAATATGATGAAAAAACATTTGAAAAATTAAAATATATTTTAAAAATAGGCATAAAAATTGTATAAGTCTTAAGTTTACACATAAGTCCAGAAATCTAACTATAGTCTTCCAAGGTCAATTAAGACTCAGGACATATGAGAACTTGTACTGTAATGTCACATAACTCAGTAGTGTCCCAAATTTTCTGATCAAGGAGATTATGGGGCCAAAGAGGAAAGTGATCGATGCTGTAGAGTGTGCCTAAGGAGAGTCACATGGAGAGGAAACATTCTCTCAGGCTTTCACAGAGAGCACATTGGCCAAGCAATGGCCGTGACTCATCCACATGGCTGACACTGACAAAGGATCTACAAGCTGAGATACAGGATCTCAGAATAAATCCTGAGGGGATTTCACTGACTTTATCAGATCCAAAAGCTACAACTCTTGTTGCATAGGTCTTGCTTTATCTTGGTCTTAACCATCCAGAAGAAAAGTATAAAAATGAAGTATAAGAAGTAAAGCCATGCTGTTATGTTGAGCTGTAGGGGACTCAGGTCAACAATTTCTGATATTGCCAGTCAAGCAGAAGACCCAATACTAATATGGGCTATTGGATTCTTTTAGAATATTTTGCTGAGTTAACACACCTATAATATTCAAATGACGGAACTAAACAAAAAATGGGATACAGATGAATGTCCATTTTGTATCTGTATATTCAAAATGGTTAGGATAGATATATAGTTACATTCTCTTAATGAATAGAGGGATTTGTTCTAATAGTGTTTGCAAATAAGATATCATGTCTGCATCTTGTACAGCAAATAACCACTAGGAAGAGAGTATGCAATGTGTTAATTATTGAAAGTGTCCTACCAATTTGATTTGAAACTGTCTCATTGCTATTTGTCTCTCAATAAATTATGGAAAAAAAAACAAACAAAAAAAGACAAAAAAAAGAAAGATGTGGTACTTTTATACAATGGATTATTACCCAGCTATAGAAAAGATAAACTTGAGGCTTTTATAGGTAAATGGATGCAACTAGAGACCATATTCATAAGGGAGGGCTGTCCAGATAGCTCAGTGAACTAAAGTGCCTGCTTAGGTAGAACACAGTGGCCAAAGTTTGATACCTGGACTGCCATGCTGGTCCTTCCCCCCTTGGCCTGCTGAGACAGCGATTGAGACTGGGCATGGTGGTGCCTGCCTGTAATCCCAGAGCTTGGGAGTAAATAAAATTTGAAAGGTAAAATAGATACTGTGAAAAGAAAATAATTCATTAAAGGGAAGGAGCAACTGGACTGAGAAAAAAAGCAAAAGGAAGAAGGAAGGGAAGAAGATATATTTATATAAGTATACAGGAGAGCTTGGATAATTGTATGGTTGACTTCTGGTAGTGTATTTCACTGAGCTATCTCCTAGGCCTGATTTCTGCTAGTGTATTTCAAAGAGCAGTTGATGCTTAATTTTTTTCTTCTTTTTAAAAATTTCTTGTGACTTTTTAAAACCAATTTTGCATGCTTACATTTGATAATCTAAACAATTGAGGACAACACTGTGCAATGTAACAACTACTGTTGAATTCTTTTTATTTTGTTTAGTGAAATTCTCTATTGTTTCAAAAAATTTTTTTTACTACTTTTATTCCCTGAGTCTTTCTCTTCATTCAGTAATGTTATATTTATTGTGTGCCTACCCTCTCTCTCTACTTAGTGTATTCTAAATACTTGGAATTCAAGGGTTCAGGTTTTCTCCTCCCATGAAACACACATTCATAGTCAGTAATATAAATTGATATGAAAATTGATATGCATAATTTGCCACACTAAAAAGACAGAAGTGGAAAATATGGCAGAATTTATATGTGTAAATATACATGTGGCACCTACTTGTACTTTTTTAAAATCAGGTATTGAAGATTCAAATTTTAAGGAAGAGCTCTGCAGTAATTAAGTATATTTCACCTTAAATCCAACAAGAAAGCCATATTTTCTTTTCACTTTAGCACTGGTAATTTGGAGTATCTGGTACTAGCTAAAAATAATTTTGTGATTGGGTCTTGTACTCACCATATATGGATCATTCTTCATCCAGAAAGTGCCCAGGTGTAGCTTCATTTTCCAGATACCCTGATGCGGAATAAAAGTTTTAATCATTAAAGAGGAGAAAAAAGAAAATTGATGTATAAATATATTATCTTAAAATTTATTTTTCATGCAAATATTATTGCTTCCTTATCTGTGGCTCACAACTTCACCGCTTGGCTTTAAACTAGTAGTAGAGTCTAAGTTGCATATTCCAACTCTTCAAGTTAGATGGATCAAAACAGCATTTGTTTAATCCATGTTCCATGAATAGCTCCTATGATTTGCATTAGGCTGAGCTCTGAAGTTTTTAAGTCCTTCCTTATTCTGTGCTGCACCTTTGCTTCTTCCTGGTATTAAGAATATCCCCAAATTAAATCAGATTAACTCTTCCTTAACAAGAGGCAGCTATTCTCAAGTCTTTGCTGCCAATCAGTTGAGAATCCTTTTCTAGTTAGATAGTTTGCTTGATGGAAAATGACCATGTCTCCACAAAACTGGTGGGTCAAGGGCCGGTGAGATAGCTCAGTGGGCAAAGTGCCTGCTTTGGAAAGTGCAGGGACCAGGGTTCGATGTATAGTCCTGTCTGCCCTGCCGGCCCTGCCCCCAGGGCATGCTGAGTGGATGACAGAGTTCAGGCGTGGTGGTGCACACCTGTAATCCCAGTGCTGGGGAGGCTGAAAACAGGAGGATCATCATGATCTGTGTAGTGAGATCTTGTACCAAATACACAAATGGAATGAAACAAACAAAACAACTGGTGGGTCAAGATCAGAGTATCTTCAGGAGAGCTAGCCATGTTAACTACAACTTAGAGTATGGGAAGGCTGGAGATGTTAATATTGGGCTCCTGTTTCTCCCTGGTGCTTGCCACCTTAAGGCTGGTGTCCCTACTGCTTCTGTTTCTAGAGAGGTGGAGGTGGCAGCAGCAGTACCCGGAGAGTCAGTGTGGAGCAAGGGTGTGGTAGTGGATGTGTGAACTAGAAGTCCATCAGGGTGGCCTGGAGAGCAGCTGCAGAGTAATGTTTCATGTGACCAACTTGTCACAGTCCATCCTCAGGGAACCAAGAGAAGAAGAAGCAAAGCAAGAGAAGGAACATGGCAGCTGTTCAACAGCCTCTCTCAGCAAGTCATAGGGAAACGGAATTAGGCGCTTCTTGTTTCTCTGGACTTGAATGATCCTCTGGCCTGATAGTCTGGAAAGGATGGTCTGCTCTTTCTTTGTAGGTGCACCCGTGTGATCTCTAAGGTAACATTGTTTCTCAAATTTGTTTCTGGAGTGTTACATGTTTCCAATAATGCTCAAATAACCTGTTAACAAAAAAGAAAGTAATAATGAATATTTTTGAGCACTGATGAGTCCATTAGATCTATTATCTGAACACATAAAGTAACAGGCACAGAGTGACTGAGCAGATTGCCTAATGCCACCCTGTGAGTGGTAGAGCTAGGATTAAACCCTGGATTTCTAGAGCTTGGGCGCTCAGCCTGTGGGTGACAAGTGACCGTGCTGCTATATATCCAAGCTACCAGCCTTTTTCTTTCTAGAGAGTTCCTTTCAATGAAGTCTAAGATTCTGATGTTCAATTCAAACATAAAGTGAGCCATGTATGTAATTTTAAATTTTATAATACCAGCAAGAAGTAAAAATAAACATTAAATTTGAATCAAACACTTTAATCCAACATTTAAAAATATTATGTCAGCATAGTTTTTATTTTATTGCTGTCTTAATAATTGTGTTGCTTCAATTTAAGTTAAAATCATAAAAATTAAATACAAAATTAAAGACAGTCTTTGAGCAGCACTTGCCACATTCTAAGTGCTCTGGAGCCACCGCAGTGCCTGGCTGCTGACTTGGAAGTGGCGCTCTGGACAGGCCCAGTGGAAGATCCTTAAGTTGCTCACAGCCATTGGTGCAGCTCTATCTAGAGACCTTGAAATCTGGGAAATTTTTGTTTGTATTTTTGTTGTTGTTGTTTTGTTTTTAAGATAGGCCCTCACTACCAACCCCAGGCTGGCCTTGAACTTACAGCAGTCCTCCTGCCTCAGGCTCCCAAGAACTAGGATTATGGGGGTGTGCCCTCATGCCTGGAGGGGAGTTGTTTTTTAATGAAAGAGTGGAAAACATACGAATTTTATTTTAGGTAGATTGTCTCTCACCCATTGTAGAATTGTGTCTTCTGCAGCGTGGCAAATGATTTCCAGATACCTGTGACATTTCCTTCTTGGGTGGGTTTTCAGGTTCAGAGAGCTACACAGTAATAGCAGTTGGCAGCTGTTAAACAGTGAGGTCAGTCATGAGCTAGCTTTTTTGGTTGCTCTTAAGAGGCACAGATGAAGGCTGTAATCCTTATTATTAAGTTCCAGGAGATTTCTGATTTTCCCCTTTTGAATTTGTTGTCTTATGTTGAAATTCATGTAGCGAGGACTTCAAGAATCTTACTTCTTATGGGGCTGGTGAGATAGTTCAGTGGTCTAAAGTGCCTATTTAGGCAGCCACAGGGGTCCACAGTTCAATCCCCAGCCACCACATGCCATGCCAACCCCACCCTCAGGGTGGGCTGAGAGAGAAAAAAAAAAAAAATCACAGGGAATCTTACCTCTCAGAGCTTCCTTCCCAAGCTAGGGAAGGAAATGAAAAAAGATATGTGTGAGGTTTGCATGGCAGTCCTTGTTAGAATTCTTTTCTTCTTTTCCTTATTCCCCCCATTTTATTTCATTTTATTGTAAAATATACAGAATTTAAGGACAATGGCTTTGGGCTCTGCTTATCAGACTCTGGTCCCCAAAAGACTGCTATTACATTATTTATTTTTTAAATTAAATCCATTGTTACAATAGGGTTTCCCCCATTTTATATCCTTTAGATCTTCCATAAAGAGGTCTGGTAATGAATACAAAGGAACACAGCTTACTCAGGAAGATAAAGCAGAATTGCCCAGATGGTTGAATTGTACTGACCAGCTTTATCTGGCTACAATAAATTCCCTGCTGCCCTGACAGTCAGTACTATGGAAGGGGAGAAAAAGAGAGGAATAACAAATGTCCCATAATTAGTCCTCACTATTTAATTTCAGCAGTATCTGCTTTGTACCTAGGAAACCATACTATTTACTAGACAAAAGCCTCCCAGGATTAAAACATAATTGTAATATTTTCTTTAGGAAAAAAAATAACAGAAGGAGGAGATGATCCATTCAAAGAATACAATGTTGAGTTGGTGTGTTTGCTTTTCCACAGGAGCATCCCATTCTCAGTCATCAGAGGCCAAGCAGGTGCTGTGTCAGCACTCACATCTCAGTAACAGGGAGTAGACCAGATAGTTTTACTGCTGATGTTACCTTGTTGCCTTTGGAGAGTCCAAATTCAAATCAAGATGAACTGTTCTGGTCTCCCTATTTAAAAGAAGCATAGGCCATCTATCTCAAAAGCATTTCTCCCCACACTCATTTCATGAGACAAAGTTCTTATTTTAGCTTTCTTGTGAGACATTTACTATTTAATAGGCCCACACCCTTTTTTAAAAAAGTTGTTTGCTTTGGTAAAATTGTGTCATGTTTATCATACATATTTCCCTATCCCCAGGATTGTAGACTACTTAGTAACATTAGCAGCACTGGACTCAATGTGGTAATTTATAAGTAAGTTAACTTTAACTCCAAAAGCAAGTGACTATTGGGTGTGCTGGTGGAAGGCCCTAGACTTGAAATTGAAAGGTTATAGTTCAGACCTAGTTGTGCTTCTTATTAGCTTGGGGAATCAAGGCAAGGCATTAGACAAACTGCATTCAGATTTGCTTGCAAAAATGGGAATAAATCCACCAATATTTCTACATTCTTGTATGTGTTAAATAAGCTAATATTTATAGGAAAATACTGGGAAAACTCTATAGCACTGCATAAGTGTGTGTGTGTGTGTGTGTGTGTGTGTGTATGTGTGTACATATATACACCATGGACATTATAATCTGTAGACAGAAGTTATTATGGTCAAAAATGAGTTGCTGAGAAGGGCTAGAAATAAATCCTCCCTAAAGAGACCCTAGCCTTTTCCTCTCTCTCCTGATGAAAACAGAAATATACAGCTAACTCTGTCTCTTCTAGATAGAAGCTAAAAGCCTCCCAATAAGCAATAAATAAATGATTGCCAGGAAGTGTACACACTAGGCTCACTAAAGCCAAGGTCAATTTCTACCCTATGAAAATATACAGACACACCCCGTTGATGGAATAAAATGTTCTTAGCTTATGCTTTTAGGAAGAATCATTTTGCATGGATAGAAGTCTTGTTTTTATGCACAGAGCATGGGCTCCTGATTCAGTTGATCTAACCTTTCTACAGTCCCTTCCTTGGGAGTGGCTCGCTTTAAGGTCTTATACTTCCCCCTCTTTGGAGTCTCTATGTGCCTCTTCCAAAGTGTGGCTTCTGTGTCCATCATTAGGAGAGGCTGAACACTTTTTCCTACATAGTCCAGGGAACTTTGGTGAGATTGTGTACCTGTTTATTTCTGTGGCTTTTGTTTAGCTGGAGCCAACACTGGAGTCAGGTGGATCAGGTTCAAATCCTCACTCTAACACTTAGTCCTTGTTTGTCTTTGTGCACACAAGTAACAAACTCTTGAGGACTCAGTTTCCTCATCTACTAGTAGAAACTAAGGTGAGAACAGTATCCATGTTATAAAGTTAGTGAGAGGCTTAAATGAGTCAGGATTTCAGCATGGTTAGCAGTGTGCTTGGCTCATGGTAAGCCCTCAACAACGTTAGCTTTTGTTATTGTTATTACTTATAAGAAAATGGGAGATTTTAAGAAAATCTTCAAAAAAAAAGAAAGAAAATCTTCAGATATAAATTGCTATTATAATATTCTCCATTCCTTATCAAATTTTAGACATGTCTTTTGAGAACCATTACTGATAATTCATGCCTATGAAAATAAACATAATTCCTTTTAAAATCATTTTATAATGTCCAATCTCATTTTAAATGGTACAAGACCCAGGCTAGTGAGATAGCTCAATGGACTAAGCACCTGCTTAGGCAAGCTCAGGGCCCAGGGTTTGATCCTTGGCACCACATAACACACCAGCCCCACCGCCGGGTACGCTAAACTGGTGACTGAGTCTGGGGATGGTGGCGCACACCTATAATCCCAGTCCTGGGGAGGTGGAAAACAAGAGGAAAAAAAACCCACAAAACAAAAACAACCTAGATGGTACAAGACCCAAAATAGGAGTTTAGAATACTTGAGAGTATGAAAGTCCTTATTCTGTCTCTGTTCTCCCAAATCTTATCACTTTCCATGTTTGGAGTATTGTTTCAATATATTTACTAACAATTTGATCAATTTTACCAAAGGGTCTAGAATTTTTTTAAAAAAAAATAGTGTAGAGCTTGGCAGTGCTTCTGCTACAGCATTGAATTCATTAAACAACAAAGCATTTGCTGGAATCCTCATGCATGGTGACTGATACTAGATGCTTACGACTCATAAAACACTTTTTCTGCCTATGAGGCGCTGATAATCTTACAGAGACACAAGCATATGCACAATTACCAAATAATTAATAAGTGCTATATCTGAGAGCAGAATTTGAATGCAAAGGATGAAATCAAGCCTGACTATTGGGTAATCAGGAAGTGCTCTGGAAAGGAGGCAACATTTAAGCTTGACTTTTTTTTTTCTTTTCAAAGTTTTATTGATAAACATATAGCAATGAGACAGTTTCAAATCAAATCGAAAGTACAGTTTCAACAAATAATACACTGCATATATTATTTTTAGTGGTTAATTGCTGTACAAGATGCAGACTTGTGATCCTACTTACAAACACCATTAGAAAAAATCATTCTATTCATTAAGAGAATGCAACTATATATCTATCCCAACCACTTTGAATACACAGATACAAAATGGACATTCATAGTTATACCCCAATTTTTTTTTAAGTTCCGTTGTTGAATATTATAGGTGTGTAAACTCAGCAAAATATTCTAAAAGAGTACAGAAGCCCATAATAGCATTGGGTCTTCTGTTTAATTGGCAATGTCAGAAATTATTGACGTGAGTCCCCCACAGCTCAACATAACAACATGGCTTTACTTCCTATATTTCATCTTCATACTTTTCTACTGGATGGTTAAGACCAAGGTAAAGCAGAACCTATGCAACAAGGGTTGTAGCTTTTTGGTTTGAGAAGGTCAGTGAAATGCCCTCAGGATTTATCCTGAGATCCTGTACCTCAGATTGTAGAACCTTTGTCAGGGTAAGCTTGACTTTTACAGATAAGTAAGAGTCGGCTCGATAGACGGAGAGGGGAAGACGTCAAGACGCCATGCAGAAGGAGCTGCATGTGCAGGGACACACAATACTGAAGAGATAGGTTCGCAGAAATTTATGGAACTAATAGATGATACATCTAGAACAAAAGATGGTAGAGGTTGTGTTACTAATTGCATATAGCTCTAAGTCATGGACACAGCTCTCCCATAGTAAAAAAGTACAGATATAAAGTATGCTCAATTTATATTTTGTAACATAAAGACTATGGAAGGTATAATTCTAGAGAAACTTGCTTTTAGGATAACAAGGTAGACTGAGTAATTGTAAATAGGCATTCGATCAAGTGGCTCAAAAAGCACATTGACCTAATTTGGCAAGGTGGGGAAGATCATTGCTAATGCATTTAGAACACTGGGGAAGCATCATGGGATAAAGATTGGTCTGAGAGGAAAGAGATTTGTTCTGCTACTAACTGGATAGTTACCTGAGAAAATTGCTTAACCCCATAGGCCTCAGTTTCTTGATTTGTAAGGTAAGTGCTTTGGATTAAGTGATCTTAAAGGTTTCAAAATTTAAAGATTTACTATGGAATTAATGGCTATCTCAGCTCTAAATTATGTTTTGATGCCTTGCTTTATCACCAACTGAAAATTCCTCATGATTAATAATACATGCTGAGAAGTCAATGATTAGCCCTAGGAAGACTGAAACATTATGACATCTCCGTGTCAGTTTCCTGCCTTCGTTGTTTTCCTCATAAATTCTAAGTTCTTCAGCGTCAGGGACCCTCTCCAGAATATTTGGCCTGCACTGAAAGTCTGGTTGCTTATGGCTGTGCCAGCTACATCCTTCTGTTTAGTTCTAATGGTGATGGTCATTATGCTTTAAAATAATTTCTGACCAAATTATTTTGGCTCTGGTTTCTTATCCCTTTAAGGAATGATCATGATTCAGATTATGAGCCATGAGGCTACTGTCCTTGCTATCATAATTGTGATTTGGCATATTGATATAGTATTAAATTCCAGTTGAGCAGATGGTGCCAGGATTTAAACTTATGCTGATCAGATGGTACAAATAGTGAATTTATCAGTTGGTTATTTTTATTTGGAGCAGGTTAAACATTAATGACTTAGTATCTTTTTTTTCTTTATGATACCTGCCCCTCCCACAGGATTATAAATGGTTTCTCCTAGTGCTGATCCTTTGATAGGCAGCTTTTGATATTCACAAGTGCATTTTCCCTATTTTTGGCCCAGATTACCACACTAAGTGTATTATACTGTATCTCCATTTTTTTTAATTAAGAAATGCACAATAGCCCATACTGTTGATTAGTCTGGAAGAGAAAGATTTATTGTTGTCTAATGCTTTTAATTATGCCTTCTGCTGACCCTTAGCCTCCAACCTCAGTGTAAATTTCAGTTACACAGCAGAGCTTGGTACATGGGATCTGGAACACATGTGCTCTTTTTAGAGAAGAAGAAAACAAAACAGAGCACTGGAAAAATTGGTGATTTATCTGGGGTCACATTGAAGAGTGAGAAGTGTCAAGACCACTATGGTGTCTTGAAAATGCTGTTTGGAACTCTTTTTTCAGACTCTACAGAGCCTCCTGGAACTACCCTGCTTGCTTAGCATCAGATACTATTACCAGTGATTGGCAGTTTTTCCACATGGAGAAATCGATGCCATCACTGTGGAGAACAAGCCCTCTGCCAACTTTCTGAAAAACCACAAGTTCTGCAAACATTTCATAGTTCTGATTCTGGAGGTTTATGCAACCAGACGACTATGGATTGAAAGGAGATATTGTTGCAGGGGGCGGGGAGTTAGGAACAAGCATCAAAATGTTGATTTTGAACCTAGAATAAGAAATGAAATAGGCCATAAGATGTTGTATATAGCTGAAAACAATTCAGGAAGGAAAATATTTCTGATAGATTTCTATTTCTCTGAAGATTTTCAACTACTGACTTCTCAGTGTCCCATAGGAGTTTAGTCAGATTTTCTTCATTTTGAGATTCAATGAGCTCCTCTTTCATTTAGGAGCATGAAGTTTTTTTTTTTTTTTTTTTGTTTTTGTTTTGTTTTGTTTTGTTTTTGGCTTGATAGCTTTATGTCAAAGCATGTTACTACTATTCTTTTCTTTAGAGGAACTGAGAGTTGCTTAC
>NW_004524761.1:1053612-1089980 GCF_000260255.1 Octodon degus | reverse complement strand
TTTGTAAGTAGGATCACAAGTCTGCATCTTGTACAGCAATTAACCACTAAGAAGAATATATGCAGTGTATTATTTGTTGAAAGTGTACTTTCGATTTGATTTGAAACTGTCTCATTGCTATATGTTTATCAATAAAACTTTGAAAAGAAAAAAAAAAGACTGAATCTTGCCTACATAAACTACTTCATCTGGAGTGGGTGAGGTTTCATCTCATGTTTTTCTACAATCACTAAGTTTTATAGACCCATCACAATGGATTGGACATAGCTCCTTCCTCCTAAGAGTGCCTTTAATAACCATGTTTTCTGTTTGGAAGAACTGGGTTATAAAACGCTGAGAAAAGGAATGATGTAATAAAACAACTTATTTAAGGTTTTTGAGCATATTCTTTTTTGAAATTAATTAATTAATTAATTATTTGGTATAGGGTCTTGCTATACAGCTTGGAGTTCTAGTGATCCTCCTGTCTCAACTTCCCCAGTGGTGGGATTATAGGCGTGTGCCACCACCCCAGGTTTCAGTGGTCAGCTCTGCGTGCCTGGGGTTCTGGGGCTGGCACAGCATGCAGTACTAGGGATCAAACCTGGGTCCTTGCTCTTGCCAGACAAGTGCTCAGACCACCAAATTATCTTCCCAGACCCTTGGATATATTCTCTACTAACATTTTTTTTTTATTTGCAGAACTGGGGATTGAACTCAGGCCCTTGTACTTGCTAGGCAAGTGCTTATTATACTGAACCATCTCCCCAACCCCACTACTGACATTTTTTTTTAAGCTCTATTTCACAAATAAATATTAAGGGCCTACCTTAGGGATAAAGCTAGGGCAAAACATGTTTGTCTGAAAGGAGTTTACTGTCCAGGAGGAGAGACAAACCAGTAGGTAGGTTATCCTGTCCTTAGGCTGAGATAGTTTGTTCAGTACTGTGATAGGAACAAGTATGTTGAGCAGAGAGAACACACAGAAGAAACCCATGGGAGACATTTGTCAAATGAGAAAAAAATCCTAAATTACAACTTATTAGTTTTGTAACTTTTGGCAAATCTGGAAATCAGTTTTCTCATCTGTAAACAGGCAAGTAGTACTTTCCAGATAGCATCTCAGAGTTTTTATGAAAATCAGTTGAAGAATTAACATAAATGGACTGAGGAAACAAGATACCCTATAAGGGTATTGTTAAATGTGTGATTTTCCTGATAATGGTTAATAACCACCATGGTATCTTTATACAATTTACTATGAATTTTGAGTAAGTTTCTTGAGAGAACAGTGTTTAGCAAAAAAAAGTATATATATATATATATATATATATATAGATATATATATATAGATATAGATATAGATATGGATATATGTATATATGTATTTACATATATAGAGAGAACTCCATGAATGGCTTTAATTTTAAATTGACTCTTTTTTTTACAAGACAAAAGCTCAGAGATGGTGGCAAAGAATCTAATTTAGTTTGCATTTGGAGTTAAGAGGATTCTTAAAAGTTTTTAGTTGTTATAAAAGGGCTTTTAATGATATAGCTACCTTTTAAAGTCTTATTTAAATAAGTGTTTGAATTCTCAATGACTAAATCTATGGTGTCACCATATTACCCTAGAAACTTTTAAAAATATCTGAATTATGAAATATCAATCCTTTTTGAATGCCTACACTGTCTTCTACATCAAGGAAATTATAAGAAGAAATGAAGTTGTTCTTATTACCAAGAATCATCTAGTCCATGTGGTGAAAAATGAGTGCCACATAAAATAACTACAGTGAACAAGAGACATTAATACCCTAAATTACATTCAAAATTGGAGTTTAGAGAACTTACAGGTTTATGGAAGCAATAAGAGTCCATTACCACTTGAAGGATGGATACTATTTGGATAAGGCTGAATGCATTGGGAATTATTAATCTATACATATGAATGGAAAGGTGTAAACATTGAAAATGAGCAGAATAAATAGTGTAAGTTTTTGGAATAATGTTAATCACTTCCATTTGTTAGGTGTTTTTCACATGGCAAACATTTGCTGAGATTTTTGTATGCATTCTCCTCTTAGTCATCTTAGCAACATCCTGAGGTTGGTATTATTAACATCCCTGTTTGACACATTGGGAAACTTAGGAAACTGAGGTTCAGAGAAATTAAGTAAGGTAACACTAGACATACAGCTATTACATGGTTAAAAATTAGGTTTTAAACTCAGCTATAGTTGAGTCTAAAGTCCGTGTTGTTATTCACATTATAACTTCCAATCCTATTTTCATCAGAAAGCTTTGAGAAAAATCTCACATCTATTGAAAACTTAGTATTTTTAAAACCTTTCTAGTATCTCTATAAATTATAATCTTTCTTTTTCTACATTATCATAAAATATAGTATTTTTTGCTTTACATTTTAATATTTAATTTATTTTTTGATTTATTAGTCTAATAAAAGTTAAAAACAATTGCAAAATTCCTATGTCCTCTTTTGACAGCCTTTCCTTGTGTTAATTAACATACAATATAGTAATACACCACTTACCAAAATGAGATTAACCTTATTTTAATACTGTTAGATAAAGTATAGAACGTCTTTTTTTTAATTTTTTATTTTTTATTTTTTATTTATTAGAGAGAGAGAGAGAGAGAGAGAGAGAGAGAGAGAGAGAGGTGTGTGTGTGTGGCCAGCTCAGCCCACCAGGGGGCGGGCTGGCTGGCATGTGGTGCTGGGGGATTGAACCGCGGTCCCTGTGCTTTGCTGAACTTGTTCTAAGTAGGTGCTTTAGACCACTGAGCCATCTCTCCAGCCCTAGAACGTCTTTGAATTTCAGCCATTTTTCACATGTCTTTTCTGTTAAAGGGTCGAGTTTATTTTCCATACTGCATTTAATCATCATATCTCCATATGTCCTCCAATGTATGACAGTCCCTAATCTTTTATTGTGTTTCAGGACCTTGGCACATTTTAAAAATAATTTATTTATTTATTTGGTACAGTGTCTTGCTGTGCAGCTTAGACTCGTAGTGCTCTTCCTGTCTCAGCCTCCCCAGTGCTAGCATTACAGGTGTGCACAACCATGCATTATTTTGGTGGCTGGCTTAGCTCAGAGCCAGCACAGCATGCAGTACCAGGGATCAAACGTGGGTCCTTGTGCTTGCTAAGCGGGCACTTAGGCCACTGAGCTATCTCCCCAGTCCAGGACCTTGAGACTTTTAAACAGTATTCATCAGCTATTTTTTCTAATAATTTTTATTTTGTATTTCCTTTGACTAGATTGAAATTATGCATTATTGGGGTGGATGTTAGAAAGCTGAAATGCCCTTCTTGGCACTTCCTACTGGGGGTACTTGATATCTATATGTGATGATGCGCCTAGATTATTTCAGCTATTGAGGAAATAAAAGAGATGTATGTCCAAAGGGAGTAAGAGCGGGAAGTGGTGAACTCTCCTCCCTGTCCTTATTATGCATAGTCAAAACTATTACAGTGTAGAACAGGCCAGATGTCCTTTCTCCAGTCATACATGGTATCTGAGATTTATTCTGAAGGATCTAGAGGCTTTATTAGAATCTGATTTTCTGCTTTGAGAGCTTAAGTACGGTGCTGCTGGACGAGAAGGACACCAAGGGAGTGGAAAAGCATTCCAAATAATACAGTTTCTCTCTGTCCTTAGTCCTGCTTTTAAACAGTTTTTAGGAAAATGAAAGGGCAGGGTTGAAAAATCTGACACACAGCTTTTATTATACTTGAGGTAGACAATTTGTATTGAAGATACTCATGTTGGTGAATAACAGGATATTAAAATAGAATTATTCTTTTTACAGAAGCCTTCGGATTTTCCATATACTATAGACTGGAAATTGCAATCAGGTCAATTAAAGACAATATTTAACACTAATTGCTTGATCACTTACTTTGGTAGATGTTTTAATTTTATATGAAGAGACAAATAAAACTTACGTGTGTGAATAAAAAATGAAAGGATTGTAAGCATACAGACTTCACTGCTATCGTTCCTCTGTTGAATACAGCGATTTTCTGGTTACCTGATCTGAGATGAATCCTACCTAAGTCAGCAGCAGAAGCGAGTACAATACAATAATTCAGGACACCATGTTTTGCCTACAAAGCATAAATATTTGAACATTTGCATTATCATTTCTGAATGAGTGGATTAAATAGCTATGAAATATTAACTCATGTTCATTCAGGTATGATTGCAATATTACATCCAATCTTTAGCCCCCTGAAAAAAACCCCACACAAATCCCTGTGTTCTATGAAACATGAAAAGAATCTCATTGCAGTGCCTCGCTACATTTAACTGGTGCCAGGGCTATGATGCGATGTGGCAACCATGCAGTTGAGAATTGACTGCTTCCCTCCTGTTCTTGAGAGGGACACTGGGGAAATGCACCCTACTCACTGTCTCTAAAAATTATTTGTCAGTTTAAATTTATAAATTCTGATATAGAGCTAGCTGGTGGCTTAAACAGATTTTTTCCCTGTCTTTGGGGAGACTGAAATGTACATATTATGTAGTTCCTTTGGGATTCCCAAACCAGAGCATAGGGTGAAGTGTTCCCAGGGCTTATTTTTTAAAGTTTATTTTATTGAGAAACAAATATCAATGAGAGAATTTCAAAACTGATTAACAGGACAGTTTCAATAATTAATACATTGTACATTGTTATCTTCTTAGCGGTTGTCCATAGTACAAGATGCAGACAGAATATCCTGTCCAAACACTATTAGTACAAATCTTTCTTCTCATTGAATTAAGTGATAGTGGATGTATATCTGTCCTAACTCTTCTGCGTATGCAGATACAAGATGGTCCTTCCTTTGTATCCCCTTTGTTTGTTTAGTCCTGTCAGAGATGGGTATTCCATTGGCATCTAAATACTATAGGTATGTGAATTCAGCAAAACAATTCAACACAGTCTAGCAGTTCACAATAGTAGTGGGTTATTCACAGAAGTTGTTGACTTGAGCCCAGGGCTTCTTTAACTTGATGAACTCAGGACTCTGATTTCTTTCTCACAGAACCTCTTCTTCATGTCTCAGTAATCTCCTTTGGGATGAATAGGCATTCAGTGGCTTCTGTAGAAAGAGGTGTTTAGGCTGAATGACATATGAGATGTGTGAGTGTAGGGCACAGCATTTTGCTAAGACCTACTTTCTGCCTACATGTATTTCAGTTCAGTGGCTTGATGTAAGCATGAGGAGCTTCAAAAGCAAGTTGAAATCCTAATTGCACTGTACACATAAATACAGAATAAGTGAGTGGCAAGCTGAAGCTTATGTAATGAAGAATAAACACAAGCCAGGATCAATAAAGAGAGATTGGCCAGGGTTGCTATGATGATTCCATAATATTTGATTAATTGATTTCTTTTCTATTATTGTACTTCTCTGTCAGGTACTTTCCAGTCAAGTTGACATATGACCTGGTATTCCTCAATTTTCACAAAATAATCATTTAAAAAAATATGTGTTCCTGCTTGGAATGGGAGAAGCACCTTCATTTTCACAAGTAGGTGCCCTTCTCAATGGACCTTTAAGGATACACTCAGCTCCCAGCTCCTTGTCTTCCAATCACATCTGCAAGGAATTTGATGGGTCAGAATTTCAGCCTGAACTTTATATTATTTTGAGTTTAGGACTGTTTATGAGACCACAAAAATTCCTTTTGAGTGTAGTTTTAAGGATCCAATGATATTTAGTAGTGAATATGAAGTTCTTTAGAGCACATGATTTGTTAAGTTAGTAATATTCTTTTGACTTCTCATGGGTTGTGAACATTGGAGATAATGATAAGGTTAGAAAGCTTTGCATATAAAATAATGATAAATATTCTGTGATAACTGATTCAGACCCTCAGAAGGCTGTTATGATTTTTTGTTTATTTATTTTAATGAATTTTCATCCATTTATTTATGTAATGTAATTGCTGAATATCTTCAGTGGGGCTGTACTGTGTTGAGCCCTGAAGATGGAAGAAAAAAAATATATATGCAATTGTCCTCAAGAAACTTGGTCTATTAGGGAAGTAAAAATTAACTGTAGTGGGCCAGGGAGATGGCTCAGTGGAATAAGTGCTTCCCTGGCAAGCACAAGGGCCTGAGTTCAATCCCCAGTTCTAAAAAAAAAAAAAAAAAAAAACAGAATTGTTTCAAAATTTGGGGGGCTGTGAAGATGGCTCAGTGGAATAAGCGCTTCCCTGGCAAGTGCAAGGGCCTAAGTTCAATCCCCGGTTCCACCCAAAATTAACTATACCAGCAAACAAATAAATGTAAAATCAAAATTGTGATAGACACTTTGAAGACAGAGTGATATTACTCTAAAGGAATATAATGAGGAAATGAAGGGTTTGACTTTATTGAGAGGTAGAGACAAACATTGCCACAGAAGTTGTGGCTACTGAAGGATTAAAATGGTAGAAAATAACACATGGAAGATAGAAAATAGTTCAGACAAAAGGACTAACTTCAGCATCAATCTGGAGATATAGGAGAAGAATGATATGAATAAATACCTTTGGAATTGTTGAACGGCAAGGAGCACTGAGGAAACAGAATGTCAAGTGGGGCTGAGAGACAGACTGAATCTGGAACCCCCAGAACTCCGTGGGCATGGCCAGAATTCTGTAGTTCAGCTCAGGGGCAATGAGGAGTCCCTGAGATGTACAGAGGAGTGATAGAGTGAGTGAGAAAGCTCATTAATAGAGATCTGTTGATGTTTTGGCAGAGTTGTCTTCTTTTTCTTGGGGGGATATCTTCATCAAGTTTCATAGCAGCTAGCCAAGTCTTCCATATCTATTGCTGTTTTCATGGAGAATAATTTATTGTGAACTCTTCCATTCAGATGGGAATTTTTAAGATTTACCTAGAAGTGTTTTCACTCACAGCAAAACAAAAAAAACAAAACAAAACAAAACAAAACACTGAAAATAATTCCAGGTAACATTAAAATATTGTCAGCCCGTGCCCATTTGCTGAAGGAATTAATGGTGGCTATTTTGCAAAAGATGTTATGATAAAAATAAGCTAAATTTGGATTTGAGTTGCATCCACTAAACAATCATTTAAGGAACAAAATACTGCAGATATCAAAAAAGTGGAGTTTCTTCTTTTAAAACACTTAAGTATGATATATGCATATGTGGATATGTCATCATGATATCTCATCATTCTGTAGCAAAACTATTTAAAATATAATGGGTTCAACTATATAATGTAGAACTTTGATGGTGTGTAACTTTTGTTAATGTTTTAAATATTTGTTTTGTGTTAACTTAAGATGAATTGGGTATAGGGTATGAGAACTTCTTATCTCTTAAAAGAAACCAAATCGCTAGTGGCAACTGAACAGTGACTGGTGTTATGGCTTAGATCTAGAATGTTCCCCACCTTCTCATGGGCTCAGAGGTGGGGCTTTTGGAGGATGGCTGGCTCATGGGGGAACCGCAAGCTTCTCACCTGTGGGTTCAGCTGCATGTGCTGCTGGGAGGTAGTGTCTGGTTAGAAGAGGCAAGTTACTGGGGTGTGACCTAGCAAGGTGTATCTCCTCTGTATCTTCTTCCTTCTCTCTCTACCTCCCGATCACCATCCTGTGAGCAGCTTTCCTCTGCAACAGACCTTTCCACTGTAGCTTTTCTGTGTTTAAGTTTGCTGTCCATGGAATGAAACTTCTGATACTGTGAGCCACAGTAAACCTTGCTGTCCTTAAATTGTGGTGCCTGGCATTTTGTCTAGCCAATGAAAAAATAACTAAGCCAACCAGATATTATCATAGTGTGCTCCCTATACTGATTTTCCTTCCTCCCACCTCACCCTTCTTCCTCCTCCTCTTTTTTCTTTTCCTACACTTTTCCCCTTTTCAGGTCACCTGATTTCTAAGTCTTCCCTTCAGTTCCTGTATCATGCTACTTAGTGTCCCTACATGATTTCTTCCGGGGAAAATTTGTTAGGCTGAGTGTGAACTCTGCGTCAGTTATACATTGGCTTGTCTCTCAGCAGCACCAAAAAGTCCACAGTGTGATCTTGAGGAAATCATTTAATATTTTTACAGGTCCTTTTTCTTTACTTCAAATATGAGACAATGATATTATATAGAGATATTATGGGAATTGAATTAGGTTGTTAGGTAATTTGTTAGCTTAGCTTTTGTTAGATTGTCATTTTAAAGATGAGTATAACAGTATTGTCTGCCCCTTACATCACTATACAATGTGACCAGCTACCCTGATATCAAAAAGCAGGATTTGTTTGCATTCTAACTTGTGGCTGACTGCTTTGGACCATAGAGCATGATGAAAATAGTAATTATATGTGACTTTTAGTAGTATTTTATTTAGGAGCTTTAAGCTGCTATGCAAGAAGTCTAATTGTTCTGGAGAAGCTCAGACACAGAGAGGTCATGCAGAAGCCTGGTCATAGCTCCAGGTGAGGTTCTTGTTCGCAGACAGAATGACCTGCTGGTTGTGTGAGGGAAGAGACTCCTGAATCAGCTTCTTCCCAGCAATTAGGGTTTCCCAGATGAGACTTCAGAGATCATATATATGATAGATAAATTATCCCCATTATAACATTTGTTCCTAATCATAAAACCCGTAAAAGTGGTACAATGGTTGTTTTATGCTTGTTGTGAGGTATTTGAATATTAATAGCAACTTGAACAGTTTTCAGTAAGATCTAGGCATGAGTGTGATTATTAATGTTAATAAATGTAACATAAAACATTTTAAATAGTATATTATCAGAAAAGTAAATAAACCAGTAAAAATAAACTAGTCTTATTAATTATAAACATGCATAAGATCTAGAAGATGTTGCAGACTAATTCTTCATTTTGCTCTCACGTCAGTGTTCCCATTGGTAAACTTCCAAGAATGTCTTCCACAGACCTTCCTCCTGGTTCTCTCTTTAATTTTCAGGTTGTCTTCTTGGCCTAGTACATTTCTTCTCAAACCACATAGTGTGTACAGAGTTCTGGGCTATTTCTATGCTCAATGCCACTGATCTTAGGAGGAAGTATGTGAATTTCAGATTCTTCATTTATGTTATAAATACTTCCTAGATTTTAGTTATATGACACTGAAAATGCAGAACGAATGAAAAACAGATAACCTTCTCTTTATTGAGTTCACGTTCTCGTTAGAGGAATTTGACAATGGGACAGATCGGTAATTAAAATAGAAAGTACATATAGAAGTTCTATGGAGAAAAATGAAGCAGAGATTTGAGATAGGGAGTGTTGGAGGCAGTGGATGCATTTGGAGAGAATGAACAAGGATGACCTCACTGAGAAAATGGAATTTCAGTTCAATCTTAAAAGAAGCAAGAGAAAGTACCTTAGGAATATACAGAGAGTGTATTTGTATAGAATAACCAGAAAAGCAAGGGATTGAGGTTGGATTGAGCATGGGGATTCAAGGAATAATGAGAGGAACAGTGTAGTTGGAGGAGGAAGAGGGACAAATGGCAGGAAATGAGAGCAGAGAGGTGACAGAGTTGCATAGAAGCAAAGCCCACCAGGATACCTGAGCTCTTTGGTTCTGACTTTGAGGTGGGAGAATGATGAGCACCTTTGGGCAGAGAAGTAATATCTGACTTGCATTTTAATGGGCTCCCTCAGCCAGCTGTGTTGCAAACAGAAACAGAGTGGGAAGCAGGGAGACCAGTCAGTGCACCATTTCAGTATTCTGCACAGATACAATGATGGCCATGGTAACAGCAATAAAGGCCGTATAGCCTCGCTGATGAATAGAATGAATCAAGGAGGCAGTTGTGGTGTGTGTCCTAAAAGCTAGTAGCTTGTAATGACCATTTCTGCAAGAGAGAAGATTATGGGAGGAGTCGGGTTGGTCGGCATTCTCAGTTTTGGGGATGTTGAATTTGAGATGACTGTTAGCCTCCACTGTGGGAGGAAAGAATGTGAAAGGCACATATTACCTGTCCTCATAACAAAACATTTAGTGTGTTAATGATAACAAAAACTGTACTTCTTTCTTGCCCATAGCAAAGATCCTCACTGTGTAAGTCAGCATAGTACATTCTTCTTAAACTATACAATAGATCTTTACTCCATCAAGAATAAATCCAGACTCTGTAT
Organism: Octodon degus; assembly: GCF_000260255.1. Classification (NCBI taxonomy): domain Eukaryota; kingdom Metazoa; phylum Chordata; class Mammalia; order Rodentia; family Octodontidae; genus Octodon; species Octodon degus. The sequence goes on along the minus strand of NW_004524761.1, from coordinate 1,079,873 downwards.
CACAGTTCTCAGGACTCCTCTTGTGTACACTGCCTATCAGCATAGCTGTGGTACCCTCCTTTTCATTCATCATGCTACTAATGTAGGGGCTTTGTTTTTTTCTCTTGTATGTGCCAAAATTAACTTGCTCTGGGGGATCTGCAGTTGATTGTCTCCCATTCTTGAATAATCTCTCTCTCTCTCTCTCTCTCTCTCTCTCTCTCTCTCTCTCTCTCTCTCTCTCCCCCCATCTCAGTCTCTCTCTCCCCCCTACCTTCCCTTCTCTTCTCTTGCCTTCCCTCCTCTGCCCTCTCCTCTCTTTCTCTCCTCTCTCCCTCCCTTCGCTTTCATTTCTTTTTTGTTTTCATTGAGTGAGGGTCTTGCTATGTAGTTCATATTGGTCTTGAAGTCACTATTAGCCAAAGCTGGCCTTGAGCTCCTAGGATGTACATCGATCCTTCTACCTAAGCCTCCTGAGTTCTGGGATTACAGATGTGCCTCCTCATGCCAGCCTTCTCTGTTCTTGTTTATTTGTTTATAGGTGACAGACTGCTTATGATTATTCAAATCACAGCCCATGTGGTGCAAACTCTTGTAATTGTTACCTTTATAGCACTTATCTTCTAAATTTATTCATTTATTTATTTGCCTGTTTGCTGACCATCTCTATTCTTCCCCTCTCCTCTGGTATCAACTTGTTGGCCATATATTACTAGCAATGTCACATAATCTTGGCAAGATTAGGCAGAAAGTAAACATTTGTTAAGTAACTGAATGAGAGTAAAAAGGAAAAGATTAATTTGAGGTAGAAAACTCTATTCTTTTTTAATTTTAATTTTTTATTTTAAAGAGAAAAATGAAAATTTCAAAACAAGACAGTAAGAGGATAACAATGGTTAATACACTGTGCACTGTTATCTTTAAATTATCTACTCAGAGTACAGGTTATAGTCATTTAATTTTCCAAACAATATTAGCAGACCTTTCTTTTGAATGAGCTGAGAAGAGAGATGAGTAGTAGAATGTCTTAACTATTTTATACAATAGTGCTCCATTGTGTAAAAAATACTACATCTTTTTTATCCATTCCTCAGTTGATGAGCATTTGGGTTGTTTCCAAGATCTAGCAATTATAAAGTATGTTGCTACAAACATGGGTACAGATATATTGCTGTGGTATGTTTTTAATTTTTTTTGGAAGATACCTAAAGGGGAATAGCTTGGTCTAATTTCTGACTTAAAATTATACTATAATGCTACCATGATTAAAAACAACATAGTGCTAGTATAGAAACAGGCCTGAAGGTCAGTGGAACAGATTAGAAAATGCAGAAACATCTTAAGACATACTTAGCCACCTTGTTTTTGACAAAAGTGTGAAGCATATTCACTGGAAGAAAAAATAGCCTCTTTAATAAATTGTGCTGGAAAAACTGGCTTTACACATGCTGAAGATAAAAATTGGGCCCATGTCTTTCACTGTGTACCAAACAAAACTTGAAAGAGATCAAAGATCTAACTATTAAATAAGAAACATTGAATCTGCTGGAAGAGAATAGGTAAAACTCTTGAAGACATTGGTGTATGAAAAGACTTTGTGAATAAACCCCTGATTGCACAGCACCTATCACAAAGAACCAACAACTGGGATTTCATCTTATCAAAAAGCTTTTGCACAGCAAGAGAAACCACCAATGGAATGAAGAGACAACCCCCAATGTGGGAAAAATGTTTTCCAGCTGTTCCTCAGACAAAGGATTACTATCAAGAACATATAAGAACAGGCAAGATAGCTCAGTGGACTAAGTGCCTTCTTAGGCAAGTACAAGGACTGGGGTTTGATCCTGGGCACTGCATGCTTCACTGGCCACACCCCCAGGGCAGGTTCAGCTAGCAGCTGAGTCCGGGCATGGTGGCATGCCTGCAATCCTGGTGCTGGGGAGGCTGAAAGCAGGAGGATCGCTACCAGTCCAAGCTGCCTAGTGAGACCTTGTATCATCCAAATACATTTAAACAAACAAACAAAAATAAAGAACTCAAAAATAAAATAAAATAAAATAAAATAAAAATCAGACCTCCAAAATTTAAAGACTGAATACTAAAATGGCATCTGAGATGAATACACACTTCTCAGATGAAGTACAAACAGGAAATAAATACATGAAAAAATGTTCAATATCACTCATTCAAAATATCTAAATGTTTTTTATAATAAAATTTTTTTAAAGATAAATATTTGTTGACTATGATTTTCACCTCTGATGATTAAATAATGCATTTTAGGTTGTAAACCTTACATTCTACAAAATTGATTGTCTGGGCTATCTCCATTTTACATAAGAAAATGAAGCTCATAGGGACCAGATAAGTTCAAGTTTGCTCCTGAGAGTCTAAATTGTCCTTGAACCAAACACATCTTGACTTTGAGTACTGACTTCGATGCCCTCTTCTCTCCATAGACCATGTCAGGTCTCCACAATACAACAGGCTTTGGTCCTTTCAGAGCAGCAGCACATAACCAAATAGGTCAGATAAAATTAGAAGTGGTCTCAAATTTTGCTGACTTGAGTCTCTGTCCATTTTTAGAGCCAAAACCAGATTTATTAATATCTTCTATCTCTGGAATGTCAAAATAACTTTGTTTAATTTACACAGATACTTCTCAGACTCTGGCTATTAATATAACTGGAAACACAAGAACTCTACCAGGAAACAACCTGCTTCTCAAATTTTTACAACATTTTACAGTCTCTGGGAGCCTCAAATCTTTGAGAAGGCTGAACTAATGCCTGGTTTCAATATTTTTCACCAATCACAGCACTTTCTGCAGTTCTCATTGCAAGGAATTATGAGTCATTTCCACCTCGGGATATTTCTGGTAGAGGTGTACATGGAGACTCACTAAGCATGAGCTCTCTCTGTAGTTGTCTTTTCCTCTGTTGACCTATCCATAGATACATCAATGTACACTTTAACAGAGGAGGTGCTTGGAGGGGGTGTGGAGAGAGAGGTTGGCTGCTGCCAGGTTTTGTGCAATCAAGAAGTCATAAAATTGATATTTTACTTTGTAGCTTTTAACCTTTTTTTCCACAAACATTGCATTTGGTGTTTATAGGCATAGTGTATCCTGTGTGTGGGGTGCTCAGAGAAACAAAATCTACTCTATACTCTAGGAAATATTTAGTGGAGAACTTTTAACTTCTTTTGAAGTCACTATCATTATAATTATTATATATATTTAATTTTTAAAATTTATTTGATTTGGTACAGGGTCTCACTATGCAGCTTGGACTCATAGTGATCCTCCTATCTCAGCCTTCCTAGTGCTAGAATTACAGGTGTGCACAACCATGCCTGGTTTCATTGGCCAGCTGTGAGCACTTGGGGTTTGGGGCCAGTATAACATGTGAGATTGGGGATTGAACCTGGGTCCTTGCACTTGTCAGGCAGGTACTTAGACTGCTGACCTATCTCCCCAGCCCATATATATTTTAATATACACTTTAAAAGATATATATTTCCCCTCTGCTCTCCCTAACTGACTGCACTTTTACCTTAAGGACATACCTTTAGTAAAATTGTAAAGGCAGCTCCGGACATATGGTGAAGTGGCACCATTTGACCAGAGTTTGAGATTGTGGTGAAGAAGTCTTACAATGTAGGAGATAATTCTGGAAGGGTCAATCGAGGTGAATCTTGAAGAGTTTTGTGTGTTGGGTTGAGGAATCTGTCTTGGAAGGTGGACCTTCATGAGTTCAAACCCCAGTCCCATAGTTTCCTGCTATTTGACCTTTGACAAATTATATAATCTCTGCTCAAACTTCCTCATTTGTAATAATATTATGAACAAATGATCTTACTGTTAGTATTACGAGATATGGCATCTTTATTATAAGCTGAAAACCTGACAAATCACTAAATAAATGGCAGCTGTTCCTGTTATTTGAACAGAACTGAGCAGTTGATTTACAAGTGGTTGGAACAACAGATAATCATTTTTATGCCGTCTGTAACTAAAATGGACATACCAATTAACTTTGAGTAAGACACCTATACAATGTGATATTTCAAACCTTTCTTCCAATCCCCCAAACTTGGTTTTTCTCCAAGAGAAAACAACTTCAATAGTCAACTGCAGGCTGAAGGTGACTTTAAGGGTTTTTATGTAAAGTGCTATTCACACGTATAATTTTCATACACAGTTATATCCATGGAGCTTATAATTCGTGATACACCAATATAGTGCATGTGGTAAATCTCTTCCTGAATAATTGTGTACATGTTAATTTTTGTAAACAATATTTTAAGCACAGGGAGAAGTTTTTCTTTAGAAAAACACTATAAATTAATTTTTAAAATGTAGAAGTGATAAATATCCCAGTTTCATCTTTCTTTTTTGTTACCTTTATTGAATATTGTCAATAAATGAAAGTTGTATATATTTAAAGAATACAGGATAATGCTTTGATCTATTTATCTTATAAAATAATTAGCACATTCAAGATACTACAGCCATCTCCTTATGCTGTTACTTTGTGTGTATTTATTTGTTGAGAACAGTTAAGATCTACTGTTTGCAAATTTGTTGTATACAAATAGGTTGTATATACTACAAAGTTATATATAACTACTAGCCAGCATGTTGTATACTGGCTTTCCAGGACTCACCCATCCTGAATAATATACTTATTTTATCCTTCACCAATAATTAAATCCAAATGTTCACTTATTTCAGTGAGCATGAATCTGCATACACAGTACTCTCTGTGTGATGGGGAGGCTTCCTCGTGCTATCTTGTCTGGCTTGGGAACTGCCCCGGGGGTTGGTGTGGTGCAGCGGGCTTCTGCCTGTGTCTGTGTCCGCCAAGGGGTCAAGGCCGTCGATGCTGTCTCTGGGCTTTGTATCTTCCTCTCCAGTGCTGCTCCCCATTCTGCTTCTCTGCTTGTGTGGACTCAGCATTGTCTTCCTCATGGTGTTCCAGCCCTGGAGCTGCCAGCCCAGCTCTGAATCCCTGAAAACATGAGCTGAATTAAACGTCTCAACCTTTAAGTTGTGGCTGTCTATTACTGTCTCCCAGCAGCAGGAAAGCTGACTGACACATACTGAATAGCACTATGGAGAGGGTAGTTAAAGCCAAATCAATCAAAGGGATTTTCTCCTTTTCTTTGTCTCCAGAAAGACTACAAATATTTGAACCTGCCATTACTAATTTTCAATGCATCAGTTTCTTTAAACACAAGTAGTTGACCTTAACACTTTTCAGGAGAACACAAGTAGATAAATGATACACAGAGATGACTCTTCAGAAAAAAATAACTAAAAAGAACCCAAAGTGTTCGCCTTTGATTAGTATGTATAGGCAAGGATGACAATTAGCATCTTGTCTCACTATTTTATTTTCTCAGCGAGGTTCTCTCAGACCACAAAGAATCATTTCACTGAATTCTGAGGCTTTTAGGAAGATTACAAGGCCCATGTCAGGAAGCCTAAAAAGAACATTTCGCTGGAAGTTGTGTACAGCTATTTTGTGTCATGCCTGGTAAGTCTCCATGTGGAGGCTTGAGTGCAGGATGCTTCTTTCAGCTCTGCTGCCTCTCAATCAGTGACCACCCAGGGCAGGTTCTCATACCTTGTCTTGTCCTTCTCCTCCCCCTACATCTTCTCTCTCCTTTCCTACCTCGTTATAAGTTGATCTCTCCTAAAGTAGGAACTCACTTGGATTTTTTTGTCTTATTTTTTTTAAAGTCAAACCTGTGGCAAGGCATTTCTAATTATCTTAATAAAGTAAGAGATGATGATGTATCTGCTTAGGAAAGGATCATCAGCTACACACAAAATAATTTATGATTTTTCCAAATCAATTCCCCTTTTCATTGTTATTCTTATCCCCAAACAATCATGTTTTCTTTTTCACTATAACTTATACATAGATACATATCTACATGTGTTGCATATTTCTGTAATTCATAATTACATATTGCATATGGATAATCTAAATATGCTTTATCTTCTAGCCATGTAATGCTGGAATGTGAATACCACTAAATGTTTTCTATTATAAAAATGTATAGAAAAAATCTGAAAAGAATACAAAATATTCACCTTTGATTATTACAGGCAAGAATAACAACTGGCATCTTATACTACCAAGCACCATATTTATGTGTCTTGTATCTTTGTGAGTTCCAGATGGTGACTAACACAAAACAGGTGCTTTATGCAGGTTTGCTTATCAAGTTAACTGTATGTTTATCAAATAAAGTCCCTTTTCTTTCCTAACTTTATTTTTTGGTTATTATTTTTTTAAAAGAATACAATATAGTGCTAGAAAAAAAACTGCATTAGCAATGATACAAGATTTCACTAAACAAATTTGGATATAGGGTCTCATTACCCAGTTCTGACACGCAGTGATCCTCCTGTCTCAGCTCCCCCAGCACTGGAAGTATAGGCATGCATTGCCATGCCCAGTTTTGGGGCTAGTACAGTGCCCTGGGGCTCAGGGGTCAGCAAGGCATGTGGTACTGGAAATCAAGCCCAGGTCCCTAAACCCAGGTGCTTAGACTGCTAAGTTATCTCTCCAGCCAAGTCCTTTTTAAAAATAAGAATAAAGTTCATATAATTTCACTATGTGGATGTCTTCCTTTTTGTTTTAGAAGTGAAGTTGTTACAGATATGTGACTATAGAAAATACTATCATTATTTAAGGAAAAAGAGGACCACATGGGCGTCTTCCTGTAGTTTTCTAAAGATGTTATGCCTGTTTAGTGGAGGACTGATAGCAAGATTTTTTTTCCATGTACTAAAGTGTGTCTTTTATTACAAATTGAGGTTATGGCTGTTTGAAGGTACCCAAACCTCTGTGTGTGTGTGTGTGTGTGTGTGTGTGTGTGTGTGTGTATCTTCTCACAAATTAAATGTAATGAAATCTGGAAGCATTCTTTACTTTTAGAACATTAAAGGATTTTTTTCCTACAAAAGTTTTGGGTTTTTTTTTTCAGAGATTAAAGAAAAAAGAAGTTATTTTTCTGTTTTTACTAAATCACCATCACACTGATTCCCACATGGGCCTTGGGGAAGAGGTAGCAGAGGCTTATCGGAATCTCTAGAGTAGCAACCTGTTGTCTGCAGACCTGTGTATCTAAGGCTGGGATTACAGGTGTGCTCCACCATGCCTGGTTTTGGTGTGTGGCATGGCATCCCTGGGGTTTTGGAGCCAGTACAGGATGCAGTACCTGGGATTGAACCCTGGTCCTCATGCATGCCAGCCAGGCACTTAGACCACCAAGCTATCTTCCCCAGCCTGAAAATTCTATTTTTTTGAGGAAATTCCACACTGACATTCATAGAAGCTCTACCATTTTTCATTCTTACCAGCAGTTGTAATTTCTCTAATTTTCTCTCACATTTGTGATCTGTTGTCTTTTTTGATAACATCCATCATGATTTGTGTGAAATAATATCTCATTGTGGTTTTAACTCACGTTTTCCTCATTGACACTGAATATCACTTTATATACCTATTGTTCATTGGTATTGCCCACTTGTTTTCATTGGAGAAATGTTGGTTCAGTTTCTTAGCCCAATTGTTCAAGTGCCTAAGTGCCTTTGACTTTTCAAAAAAAAAAGTTACTTCTTGGTAGTGGAAAGTGAGTTTAATTCCAAAATCACTTCATTTTACTTCAGAAAATCCAGTGGTATATAAAACTATCAGCGTTTAGCAAGAAGGATCTACATCAGTGACATAATTTTAAAGATAATAAAAGTCATCAATGTTGTGTGATGATAAACAGTTCTTTATGATACTCAGTGGAGATTTGGAGAAATTGAGTGAGTTGGATAAAGTTATCCAGCTCCTATTGGCAGACTTGGATGGAGCAGCAATTCCTGGTATTCACTTACCACACAGGGAGATAGTAATACTATAAATAACAGGTCAGTATGGTATTAATTTTTGCTTCTGTAAGTTGTATTGGAATTCCTTAAAGCCTCTACTTGCTAAAAATAGAATGAAATTATGTTCATCATGTTGCTGCCATTTGATTTAAATCCAGGAAATTTGGCTCTAGATACCTTATTTCTTAAACTGAACTCTACTTGTCACAAACTGGGCACACATAGCCTGAGAGAAATAACTTCAGCATAGCTTGGACAAAGAGCAAACAAAACAAAACAGAACAAAAGATGAAATGATCATCATTTATAGAAATACAAATGTTATATTCTACATCCTGTCTCTACTAGAGTCTAAAAACCAAGGAAACTCTTCACCTTTTGCAACACTGGTGCAAACATTTCATTCAACCAAAGCAATGGGCTTAATGTTTATTTTTATTCTCATTTAAAATATTCTAAGGTCTGGTGCTAAGGGAAAGATTGTCAGAACACTTGTTTGGGTTGAATCTGCTTGAGTTCACCAATGAGCATCACCTTCACCTTCCATCGACAGAGGTTTTTTTTGTCCTGTGCTGTAGTAGCAAGGATGGTGTCAGGCAAGAGCAACAGTTGAGACCTTCCGAAAGTCCCCAAAAGAGTCTTTTAACAGTGACAATCTGTCAACTTCCTCAGGCCTGCCCTGAAAGGTGTACCACAATAAACATCTTAACAACACTACAAAAATAGCACTGAGTCCTGAAGAGTCTAGTGACCAAAGTGAGAAATTTGAGGCTATTCCTCAGATTGATAAAGAAAAAAAAATCACTGGATTTTAAAAATAATGATTAACACATGCTAATTAAACAAAGCAATAGGTTTTACCATAGCATTTCCATACATGAATATATTATACTTTGATCATATTTTTATCTTTCTCACCCTCCAATCCTCTTTTCCCACTTCCTACAGTAGTTCTTCTTCTACTTTTAATTGTCTTATTTTTCTTTCTACTTATGGGGAAAAACATATAGTACTTGTCTTTCTGAATCTGGCTTATTTCACTAAACATGATGACATTCAGTTCTATCCATTTTTGTGCAGGTTACAACATCTCATTCTTCTTTTCAGGTGTCTAATACCGCATAGTGTATATGCAAAATATTTTTATTATCTATGTACCTGATGATGATTACCAAAACTGATTTCTCTTCTTTCTTAGCTATTGTGAAGAGGACCACAATAAACATGGGTGTTCAAGTATCTCTTTTGTATGCTGACTTCATTTTCTTCAGATGCATACCTTGAGGTCAGATGCTGGACCACCTGTTCATTTTTAGTTTTCTTGAGGGACTGCCATACTGTTTTCTGTAGTGGCTGCCCTGATTTACATTACCTCCAATGGTGTACAAGGGTTCCTTGGTATTTATTAGAAATTTTAGGGCTTTAATCCTACTTCATGTGACAAATATGAACAATTATAAATCAATTAAATATGAGGGATTATAAATTAGATGAATGAAAAGATCAGTATGATTAACATACTTTATACAGAATTTGAAACAAGATTTAGTGGTATCTTTAAGTCTTGTGTTAATAGTCTGCTGGAGCAGGGAGCAGTGTGGAATCTGAATATGTAAGGTAAACAGTATGACAAGTTTTGGCTTTGTAGAGGAATATGTAGATCATTATCACACAGTTTGTTGTATTTCATTTATGTTTCTACTATATATTTTGAATTACTTAGATATTTATCTACCTCACTATCCACATTTTAGGTCTTAGAGAGCAAAATGCACTTTGTTTATACTCATAACCTTAAACACACATAGTGAACAATGGGATGAAAGGAATTATTTCTACTCTAAAACACTTCCTCTACCATCACAACAGAAGAGCTTTAATTTCACAAAACTGTAAGGGAAAGTTTTTTGTAAACATAAGAGCAAGATTAACTGCTGTTTTAATCCATAAGGCAGGGTCGACCCAATTGAGAACTCCTATTACTAGTGAGCCACTAAGAAGACAGATGTAGTTCATATTCACAGATTGTAAAACACTTTCAAAGAATAATGTCTTCTACTGTGCAACAGAGTACTCAGCAGAGATTTATATATGTCTCAGTTACACTTCTGTCATTGCGGGGACAAATACCCAGCACCCAAAATGGAGGAAGTAAAGATTTATGTAGCTCACAGTTACTGGAGGTTTCAGTCCACATTCAGCTGGCTCCAAGGCAGAGTGGCACATGGCAGAGAGCAAGCTTTCATGGTGGAGGCAAAGAGCAAGAGCAAAAGGGAGGGGTAGTAGCAACAATGGCTATGGAGAGCAAGTCTGTCTCCCTTAGGCTGCATTCAGGTTACCTATCCCAGGCTGGGTGTAGTACTCACACCCATAATCCCAGCAGCACTCACATCCATAATCCCAGTGGATCATGAGTTAATCACAAACTCTAGAAGTCCACCCCATGACTGCATGAGGCTTTGGAGGGACAAATACACACAAACCATAACAAGATATACTTTCTTGTTAGACTTTTGGAGGTCAGCTTATCATGCTGAGTAGTAATGTTTAGGACTGACCTCTGGGACAACATGGCATTATCTACCTACCACACCAAGCTAGAACACATTAAAATCTAGACTTCTTGAGGCATAAGACATGTGCAGGACATTATTCTATGTATACAAAGACAACATGATAGGTCCTCATGGTACTGAAGCTAGTCATATTAAGATTGCAGCAGGAAATGAGATGAGAAGTAGTTCTGTATGAAGACAGTGTCCTATATCCACTGGGTCTTCAGTGAGCACACTGTAGTTCTTGCTCTCAAAACCCAAAATTAAATGACCTTATGAACTATTAGACATATGTTATAGCTGATCATGTGTATTTATCATGTTATTAAAATTATTTATTAGAAAAATAAAAATTGAATACTAAACATTCCCTAAAAAGAGAGTGTATAAAAGATGCTAAGTTAGGCCTGTCTTCCAAGGACCTTTTGTTTATCTAGAAAAGCAGTGTTTATAGAGATCTCTTCCTGGTCCTCTTCTCAGTTGGGAAGTTTATATTTATAATCTCAATAAGTTATTGGAATCCCATCAAGTTAATTCCTATCTACCATACCCAGTGCAACCCACAGTGTCAATAAAGACACTAAAGGATATTTGTACTTATGGGAGTCCAGGGGTCCTAAATCCAGCCATGATGATGACTAGCCGGAGCAAAGGCCTCAACCCAGGGGAGAACCTGGGTTTTATTCATTCATGAAGAAAGGAGTGGCTTGAGGATGAGTGATTGAGAATGGCAGGAAGTAGGTGAGTGCTGTGAGCTGGGCGAGGTAGGTGGCCTGCATTTACCTATGTGATATGCAGAGAAGGATATGCAGAGAGTAATCTGCATCACATGATTGAGACAGTATTAATGTTTTGGTGTCTGGTGCTTCAGCTCTGATGTGTAATCTTTCAAGCCCTAGGAAGTCATATCCTCCATCTCGTGGCTCAATTCCTGCCTACAGTGTGGCTCTTAGTTCTGTCTCTGTCCAGCTCACATTAAAGAGCAACAGGTGGGGGTACCCAGGGAAACATGCATGCCATCTTCAAAGACTACCACCAACACCTCAGTTAGACCAATATACATTGCTTAAAGCCAGTTGAAGAGATGAGGAAAAATCCTAGCCAGCTCTGTACATATGAATACATGGAAATAGGATTAGGCACAACCAAAATGGAGACAGTTGCTCTTCTTTCAAGGAGCATTGCCCAGGTGGGCCTCCACAAACGTTTAGTTGGTTTAAATGTATAATCAATATATTGTTACACACTGTTCATTAAAACATTAAGTGACATGAGGTGTTTTATATATATTTACTATATAATTAAACTAAATCATAACTATAATATGTACAAATTCATAGAAGAAGAGATCACAATGCTTATTTATTTATTTTCAGTGTGTTTGGTACAGTGTCTAACTATGCAGCTCAGACTGGTAGTGATCCTCCTGTTTTGAACCTCCCCAGCACTGGGATTATAGTTGTGCACCACTATATTTGGTCTTGTGGCTGGCTCAGTGCTCCCAGTGGCAGGGCTGGTGCAGCGTGTGGTACTTGGGGATCGAACCCTGGTCCCTGCACTTACCTAAGTAAGCACTTAGTCCATTAAGCTATCTCGCTGGCCAGAGATCATATTTTTTAAAAAGTCCTTGTGTACTTAATTCACTGATATATAAATATTAAATTTAAAAGGAGGGGAAAAATAAAGAAATTGTTCATTTTTCTTGAATACGTTATGCCAGGGTCTATAGTACTATGATTTTGCTCTTGCTTTCTTCATGTAGCTCTACAAATTCAGTGGCATTACAGTGTTCTAAAAATGTGGAAATAGAAGCAAATTTTAGTTATTCATTAGGAGTCGGATGACTTTAAGCAGTGGAGCTGCACTCAAATCCAAGTCTATCAGTTTCAAAGCTCTTAGCTCTTTTCCCATGCTACATCCCTGCCTAAAAACTTTAATGAATTATACAAGAAGGTACTAAGCATATTCTTGTGAGAATAGCCAATAGGTTAGCGGGTTAGATAAAAACACAGATACTGCCTGTTATGGTATCTATCTAGATATTCCCCAAGCCTCACACACTTATAGGTGGGGCTTTTGGAAGCTGAATGGATCATGGGTATGTGACACTGCGGTAATCCACGTTGGGTTTATAGCTAGTTGTGATGCTGGAGGAGAAGCCTGGAGGAAGGAGATGGGAAATTGGGGGTACAGCCTGAAAACTATCTCACTTTCTGTCTCTGTCCCTGTTCCTCTGTCTCTGTCTCTATTTTCTCTATCAATATTGATATCAATATCCTTCTGCCTCTGATTCCTTGCTGCTTCCTGCCTGTCACGCCATCATGCCATGAACTGTTTCTGCTCTGCCACGCTCATCTGCCACACCTCCCTCCCTTAGAACCAGCCAGCTGTCTGAAACCTTTACAAACTGAAAACTAAGGTAAACCTCTCTTCCTTGGACTTGTGAATATCAGGTAGTTTGGCTCAGCAATAAGAAAGTAAGCAAGACACTGCCTGGTTAGTATAAAATTGAGATGCTCTAAACAAAACAAATGGCATACCCTAATTTTTAGGAGGACCTTCCAGGACCTCGATGTAGTTTTGAAAAAATAGGGTATTCTAAGAAAATGACTAAGTTAGTAGCTGAATTTGGACATGTTCTGTTTAGATCATGTAGTTAGGCCCTTTATATGCATCAAGCCTGGCAGTTTGTACTGTTCATGAATTTTTATTTGTATTCATTCTTTTGAGGAGCATTTTTGTTTTCAGAGAAGAGTACGTTTTTCTTAGGGTATATTGATGTTGGAGGGTTGCTGGTACCCTGAATTCCTTTCTTTGAAGCCAGTTCCATCAGGTTCTTTGCCAAACAGGTGCAAGCGGATGACTGCCAGAAGCTAGCGAAAACCTTGAAGTCATGAAGCCACTTCTTCTGAAATAGCAAATATTTTCTTAAGTACCTTAGTCTCTATTTAGAATGCCTTGCCCCACTAATGGTTCAACTATTTTCAATCATGTCATAAAGTTCAATGCTATATTATCAAGGCAATTAATCAATAAAGGGAGATAAAAGTTTACATTTCAGTCCCTAGAGACTTTGTATTGTCTTTTCAGCCAGTGTGAAGTAATAGGTATTTCTTCTATTTTTTAAGACAATAAGAAATAGTAAAAAAAAAAAAAAAAAAAAAAAAAAAAAAAAAAAAAAAAAATTATGCAGAATTTCACTAAAGAAAATGATAGGAATTCAACAGTGGCTATTACATTACATATTAGTGTCTTCAAATTAATTAAGTTTACCAGATATAAGCATGTAAAATTACTCAAAAAATTAAAAATAAGAAAGAAAAAGTATCTAAATATTATCTGCTCCTTTCAATAGACAAGCAGAAATCAACAGAACAGTTATCCAGGCTCTCCTTGTATATACATACACATTCCTTTTTTCCTTCCTTCTTCTCTCCTTTCACCTCAGCTCTATTGTTCCTTCCCTTTGGACAGTTTCTTTCTGTTTCACACTACCTATTGTACCTTTAAGATGTTATTTACTCTTCCAGGTTCTTACACTAGGGAGCCAATACGATGTTTACACATGTGAGTCAGATTTATTTCACTTATGTAACAGGTATTTCTTGAGATGATTAGTGCAAAATCTGAGGACACTAAGAGGAGAAGTACAAGCTAGAGTACCCAGTAACAAAGGAGTAGATTGGTGCCCTTTCCTTCATGTAGGAGTGGACTGGAAGAAATTTTGAGTGGCAAGGCTGGTCAGGAACATCCTTCCCTGTGGCTGCAAGTGCCATATTTATGTGACTGGGATTAAGGCTGCTGTGTAGGTTGCATATTTTTTTTTTATGAGCAGAATATATTTATTGAGGGAAAGAAAGCTCCTGTCTGAGAGAGGGACAGGAGGGGGTTCCTGAGTGGTTGGTCCCCCCTAGGATGCATATTGATGTGCTGGTGCATGGTCATTGGTAGTGGGCAGACGACCCAGAAAGACTCAACTTTTGCAGTCTCTGGAATCCTAAAACAGGAAAAAGAAGAGACCTCAGGGGTAAGCCTATTAAGGGAAGTCCCAAAAGATTGGCTGAAGCAAGAAAGATCATGAAGATTCTCCAGAACATTTTTTTTTTTAAGTAGTTACATTAAAAGAGACAGAAGCTCAGTGCTTTTCAATAAGGGGTAAGACACAGTAAGGCAAATAAATCATTCCTACTCTTTTTTAGAGCAAGTGATAAAACTGTTTCTTCTACTCAAAGAAAACAAAATTATAAGGTCAAGGCAGCCATAAAGGAAGTTATATGATTATTGGGGTACTATTGCTAGTGTGTAATTAATGCAGCATGAAGAGAAGAGGAAGGAGAAAAGACAGAAAAAAAGGTAGGGGGAAGGCCTGCAAGTATATATACAGGATGGCTGAGGAGCTTGTACTAAGAATTCCCATCAGTTTTTTGAAAATAGTAGTTAATGTGTAGAATATTTTTCCTTGACTAACTCTGTATGCTGATACCTGGGAACTAAGCAACTACACTGAGGACAGCAATTTGTGATACAAAAACAATGTTTGAATACCTGCCAACTTGGTCCTCAAATGTATAATATTTCTAATGTCATATCAGTTATTACTATACTGCCTTTAAAATAATTTTTAAAAAACAGATAATAAAAGAGATAAAGAGAGAACAAAAATTTAAGATTTCTTGAAAGCAAGCAGTAATATTCAATCATATGGCCAATCTTACATAACTAAATCTGTTAATCTGAGATTAACAGATGATAAAAATAGATAATATATAACCATTATTAACCATCTATCCTTGTTTTGAAAATCTGTAACATATGTATTGCTGTATGTTACCCTGTTTCTGTCTTTGTTTCAAAATAAAATTAAATTATAATAAAAAGAAAGAAAAGGAAAAAGGTGGTTGCCTCTTTCTCTTGTCTTGACAGTTTTACAATCGTATTAATCTTATTGAAAGAGATCTTTATCCTCTGAAAATTTTTATTCTTTATGTGTTAAGTAAATATAAATATATTTTTAAGTAGGTAAGAAAATATTAATATCATTTTAATAAGTGGTGTCATTAATTCATAGACTGCAGCTTTCTTTAGAATAGTCTCTTTTCTTCTTCCTGACTTTACTGAAATATTTGACTGTAACATATAGATATCTATCTAGAAGTGATTAAATGACACTATTCGTCTTTCAGTTAACTCAGCAACCAGGGATGTCAGGCTTAGGCACCAATATAGGGTAAAAGTTAACAAAGTAAAGAAAGAGTTTAGAAGTTGGATGTGGTGGCACAGGCCTGTAATCCCAACACTTGAGAGGCTGAGTTATATAGTGAGTTTGAGGCTAGCCTGAACTGTATAGTCTACCCCTGTCTCAAAAAGCAAAAAAAGAGAAAGCTTAGGGGGAAAACCTGACAGGCGAATTCCCAAAAGATTCACTTAAAACATAGCTAGGACTTTAAGAGCAAAATGTTCAAGGAAAATAATTACTAGATTAATAACTTGTACATGTGATTAAAACATTCCATGTACTAAAAGTAAGATTTCTCCTTAGAAGATTAAATTGAAAAATAATGTGCCAGAGGCATCCCTCAAGTGTCCTCCCATTTGCTGGTTCCCTTTCTACTTCTATAAAAGGGTAGGATTTGACCTAACATATTAGCTAGCCCTTTATACCTCTGCAGCAATTCTTTTATCCAAAGATTTCAAAGTGTTTTTGCAAATGTAAATTAACAAGCCTCATCAGTTTTTTCCATAGAGATGGTTCATTTAAGTAACACAGAAACTTACCTAAATGACTTTTTCAAGGTCACCTGAGAAGTCCTTCGTGTAATCTGGAAATGATATTCAAATTGTAGAAAATACCTTGCAGGCTCACAGCAGATCCAGACTCTACAACTCTTGGTGAGTGCCAAGGAGGGGACAGGTAGTTTTCTTCTTTGATCTTCACAGTGATTAAAGTTGTTGGGCTTCTCTCCATCTCAGCAAATGCCCATATACCTGGGATCCCAAACTTTAGTCCTCTCACCTCTTTCTGATCTGTCCCCAAAGCTGTGTGAGGATGGAAAACAACTGCTTTGAAAGATGTTCAGGAATCACTTTGATTAAATTATTACTTCACCTATTTTCTGTCCTATTGATCTAATGAGCACATGTCTTACTATCGATCATTGTATTAGACATAGGGAGTGTTACAACATTAGCCATCTCTTTGATATAGGGGAAAGAAACTCCTAACCTGCTGGATATCTAGCACAAGTTTGTGTTCTCTAAAATCAAAGAATGAAGGGCCCGGGGAGATAGCTCAGTAAAATAAGTGCTTGCCTGGCAAGCACAGGGTCCTGAGTTCAATCCCCGGTACTGCAAAAAAAAAAATTATAAAAATAAAATCAAAGAATGAATTTTAAGAACAACAGAAGTTAAGAGCAGAATATTTATATTGGGGAAAGAAAGCTTCTGTCCAAGAGAGACAGAACAGGTCCTGAATGGGTTGCCAAGGGCCCTGTCTTTGGGAGTGAATCCATGATACAAGCCCAAAGTAGGAAACTTAGGAACTCATAAGGTGGTCATGAGGTGGGATAAAACTATAGTTAATCAATAAGAATATGAATATAACTGCTCAGGTAAAATTGATTAAATCAGGATCAAGTGTGGAAGCAAGTCATGTAGCCAAGCGGGCGTGAATATAGAACAGGGGCTTTTCCTATAGGGGGTTGAGTTAGAGGCTTCTTCTGGCTTTTTCAAGGTGATGGTTACCTAATTAGAATATCAATCCCTGATGTTTATCCTTAGGAAGTATGTGGGTGCAATTATTTTATCTTTTGCCTTGAGGTCCAACTCACAGCGAGGCATCTTGTCTTCCTCACTGGCTCCTTCCAGGGTCTAGCCCTGTCTGACTGCCTATAATATATTTCATGCACCTATAATATTTAAATGACAATGAAATGCACCTTCTGTGACAAAACAAAAAAAAGGAGGGGAATACAAATGAAGGACCATTTTGTATCTGTATATTCAAAATAGGATAGATATACAGCTACATTCTCTTAATTCAATGAATAGAGACATTTGTTTTAACAGTGTGGACAGGATATCAGGTTTGCATCTTGTACAATGAATAACCACTAAAACAACAATATCCAATGTATTAATTATTGAAACTGTGCTAGTAATCATTTTTTAAACTATCTCATTGCTATTTGTTTCTCAATAAAATTATTTAATAAAAATATATTGTCTAATTCAGTTGCCTACAACACCTTCATGAGAAAGACAATAAACAAGAAACAGATTTCTTGTGATCAATGTTCTGAGGACTGCAAACATGGCAATCTAGGTGAGACAGGTAGAAGGGGATGGATGGGGGAAGACCTTTATAAACAGGGGGTATTTTATTTGAGTTATGTAGCAGGATAATAAGTCTGACTTTCAAAGGGAAGAGTGCTCCAGGCAGAGTAAACAGTGAAAGCAGAGACAAGAGATCTAGCTGGGAGAGAAGTTGGAGTACTAGAAGGCAGCCAAAGTTTAGTGAGCCAGACTCAGATTGGCAGGACAAGAGGCTGTAGGGGAAGAGCGGAATACAGGGACCACACAGACGTTTGTGGATTTAACTGCGGAAAACATAATCCCCTGGTGTTTTAAGCAAGGGTGTAACATGATCTGCTACATGTGTTTTTTAAATTAAATATATTTTAATTGGCATCTAATCCATAAAATTTGTGCATATCGATGGGGTACAGTTTTTTGAAGTAGTAAACAATGGACACTATCTTTGCTTTGCAACTATATTTTTCTGTCTCTGTATCTTAAATGATTCGTTATGCAGGAAAAGATTTCCTGTATCTTAAACTGTCAAAGAAATAGGAATAGGAAAGTTTATGTATTCTGATTTTAACCTTCACCTTACCACTTCCCTCAACAGCTGTGAACACAGAGTTAAACGTTGCTTTCAAAGTGAAAGACCCAGCTAGCTCCATAGATCGGCTGAATCCATCTCCAAGGGGCTGACACACTGGGGCAGGAAGCTTTACGTGTCTTCTGCTTCATCTGCCCTCCTTTTCTTTCCCACTGACCCCGTGGCACGTGGCACAGACTTCTGTGTGACCCTTATCATCTTGCTTTGTCGCTTGTGGTTCCTTGGGCTCTCATAATCTGTTTGTGAGTTCTTTGAAGGCTAGAACTGTCTTGCTATCTTCATATTTTCAGACATTATCACAGAGCCAGGTCCAGAGTGGGTGGTTGAAACGTGATGGGCAGGTGACGCTTTTCTGATGTCCTATATAATGATGGTTTCAAGTCAGGTACTTTTGAGTATGAAAAACGTACTATAAATTATTGTAATGAGACAATATGTGTAAAGCTGTCAGGGCATGGTGAACTGAGATGTATCATCCCCTGGGTAATCACTGCTATGAATTATCAACACACTTGTGAACTCTCCAATGTTAGAGGTCTTTAAGAAAGAAATAGAATTCCTTCTGCCCAAGGTGTTTTAGAGCAATGGTTCTCAAATCGATGACAGGAGGCAGGAGAGTTAAGAGAGGCTGGTAAGTAACACAGTTATCAAGATTGAATAACATAGATTCACAGTGTCACAACATAATTCCCTTTTTGATTCTTTAGTCTTTCTCATTTTTACAAATAGAATCTCTGTAATGTGTAATTATCATTAACCCTCTAACCCCTGATAATAATCCTTTCTTTTAATGAACTAACTTTATAATTGCAATCTTTGAACAGAAAATAGTATCTGGCTGGCATTTAATGTTATTATGTCAATTATTTTCTATTTTTCCTTCTCTTCATGGCTAATTATGGTCATTTTGCAGATTCACGCGTCTTCTGCTTCATCTGCCCTCCTTTTCTTTCCCAGGATTGGCATATACAGTTGAACTTTTAAAGAATCCTGTAAAATAAAATTGAAAATACATATGCTAATGGTTATACAGAGATTGAGCAAGAAGCCTAAAATGATGTACAAATGACTAGGCTTTGTGAAAATAGCGTAGACCAATGATCCCTTTCTCTGTTAGCTTGTACTGCTATAACAAAATAGCATAAACAGGGTAGCTTAAGCAATAGGGATTTATTTTTCACATTTCTGGAGATTGGTAAGTCCAAGATCAAGGTACCAATGCACTTGGATTCTTTTTTTTTAATGTATTTAGTACAGGGTCTCCAGGCTCTCACTACACAGTAGTGATCCTCCTGCTTTCTGCCTCCCAAGCACTGGGATTACAGGTGTGTATCCACCACACAGGTGGATTCTTTCTGAGGGCTTCCTACCTCATACATAGCTGCTTTTTCACTGAAACCTCACTTGGCAGGCAAAGTTCTGGTCCTTCCCCTCTTCTGAGGGCAATAATCCCACCATGGTGACTCCTCAAATACAGGATTTCCAGCCCAGAACTGTCTCAACTTAATCACCTATTAGGTGGAGTACAAATATTTTGAATATAGCATCAGGGTTATATCTTAGCAGTAATGCCAGCATCTTCATGTGCTTAAAAATATTCTCATGAAATTGCTTTAGAGCAATTTTGGAAAGTAAGTGTGTTTCATGTATGATGTTACTTTTATTTCTTTTATAATTTTTTCTTATAATAAAGATTATGCATGCTCATTGTTGAAGTATGACACTGCCAAGTTTTAAAGATGAAAATTAAAGCTACACAGAATGCTGTAACTCAAGTACATGCACATTTAAGTCATTTCTTTTCTCTCCTTTTCGAAATGCAATTATTTTGAATATCAAAATGTTAATGCATATGTGTCTCTTGATTTACATAAGTTAAAGTTCCAGTTTTTCTTATTAAGAACAATTTAGAGTGACTAAGTATTAAGACTCCCTTTGTGTACTTAAATTTTAAATTATTAAATTTATGCCATGTAATGTTTAGCCCTATATTTATCAAACAATTTAAGGCACACCTTTACTAAATAAAATGTTTTATTTATTATTATTATTTTGGTGGAACTGGGTATTGAACTTAGGCCCTTGTGTTTATGAGGCAAGTGCTTATTCTACTGAGCCATCTCCCTGGCCCAATAAAATGTAATACAATTGCATAAGTTATAATGAGGTAAATGCAAAAGAAATGAGAGAAGCTTACTTTTTGGAAAGTGTAAACTCTTGCTTTCTTTTAATCTCACCAGAAACTTGTACTTTCATCTCTTAGCTACTTTCTACTATAAAAAATAAAAACCATGGTAAACTGAATTGTGTTCTAATTCTCAGTAAAAGAAAATATTCTTGGTTTTATTGCTCTATCAAGCCAACAGGTGTAGGGGATAATTATCTACTTGTAAGAACTGTACAGGTGTAAGAAATGTTTAGTGACATTTTTTTCCCAAAGCAAAAGGATATTAGCGTGATGCAACATTTTACCTTAATCACCAGCAGGTAAGATGGTAAAAAAATAGCAAACAGCAACAATAAGGGCTCCACACTATCATAACAACAGGTTCTTCCACTGAGTTTATTTTATGTATTCACCATGGAATTCTCTATGCAAAAGGAAAATGAATATACCATCGCTTTATTTTACTATCCAGTGAGAGAGCCTGGGTGCATAGCCTCATTATAGTAGTCAGTCAAGAAAAGATTAAAGCCTAGGTGGGGGAGGGAGGAAGGGGAAAGAGAGAGGGAGAGAGAAGAGAGAAGAGAGAGAGAGAGAGAGAGAGAGAGAGAGAGAGAGAGAGAGAGAGAGAGAGAGAGAGAGATCATGCGGTGATCCCTGGCGCCACATGCTGTGCCAACTCTGCTCCCAGAGCGCACTGAGCTGACCTGGACCCGGTGTGGAGAGAGAGACAGAGACAGAGACAGAGACAGAGAGATAGAGAGGCAGAGAAACAGAGAGACAGACACAGACCCAGAGATCTTCCTTCTTTGGTCTACCTCCTCACAAACCTGGCACCTGGGAGCGCAGAGGGCTCATCTTTCCACCCCGGTACTACTTTTTGAGGTAAATGGGCAATTGTAGCCAAAGAAAGCCCAGAATGTGCAGAAGAGAACAGAGAGAGAGAGAGAGAGAGAGAGAGAGAGAGAGAGAGAGAGAGAGAGAGACAACAAAACAGCCCTTCAAGAGATGAGGGCATCAAAAGGATTTGTTTACCAGATTTTGCAGTTTCCTGAAGCTTTATAAATATTTCACTTGGGTGATGTTTCAGCAAGACCAGTACAGTTGCCTCAAAAGTCTGCGAATCCAATAGGCTTTAAAATTTTTCCTAAACAAGAATATCAGGGGTCTGGCTGGATCTCCTTCTCCAAAGTTGTTATGCTTTTTTCCTTTTTGGAGAAAATCTGTAACACACACATGCACACACACGCACATGCATGCACACACATTCATGAGTTTGTTGTAATTGCCCACCTAATGTGTAAAATTTCAGCTTCTATATCATGTTTAATAGGCAACATACACAAAATACATGAACCCACTAAACATCAAGGTTTCTATTTGTTATGCTTCTTTAAAAGCCAGCGCTTGGGTACTATGTGTGTGGGAAAAAGACACTCATTCAGATCTTCATTTAACCTCTTTGCCAATTTATATACCAAGTACTATGACAAAGATATTTTAGTTATTTGGTTCTTAAATTAGAATTTCACTCAAAAATGTTAATTCTTGTGTTTTTCGATAAACATTTTGCATGCAGTGGTATCATAATCTGTTTCTCTGGTCACAAGGTGAAATGGAGGAAAATGTGGACATCTCATGAAATTGTCATCATTGCAAAAGAGGACACTAAGTGTTGGCCCAAGATGATATATAAATCCTCACCAAACACGCACACCACTGTGCTAGTCGTGAAAGTGTGGGCCCTGGGTCAGATAGCCTGGTTTGCATATCATCCTTACCACATGTAAACTGAGTGACACTGAGCACCTTTTTTAATTTTTCTGTCTCAGGTTTTCTGCTTGTTAACTGCAAGTAAAAATTGCTCTGGGCTAGATGATTACTTTGAAGATTAAATTGATAAGTGGAAGGCACTTAGTGAATGAGATTGGCACATGGGAACCACCTTCAAATTCTAACTGTTCTCATTTGTGTTCCGTCTCGCAGCACACTTGCTACGTGAAACACTTCTGCCTAGCATAGAGAAGGCGTGCAGCAGGGCTGGCGAGATAGCTAAGCAGACTAAGCACCTGCTTAGGCAAGTGCAGGGACTGGGGTTTGATCCCTGGCACCACATGCTGTGCTGACCCCGCTCTCCAGGCGCACTGAGCTGACCGAGACCCAGTGTGGTGGTGCATGCCTAGTGTGACCCTGTATGCAATACATTTAGAAACAACAACAACAAAAAAGGCATGCAGCAAAGATTAATTGAATGTGAATGGTCGCTTCCTTGACTTTTCATTGCAGGGGGTGGTTTTAATCAGTCTTTCTCTTTTTCATTCTGCTTTCTATCCTTGTGTTTTATTTGGGTCAGCATTTTATTCCTCATGTTTCCTTGATTTTCTATACAAATTTCATACAGAGGAGATGCATTATCAGTGGAGGAAATAAAACACAGAAGTAATTTTCAAGTTAGAAGTAATCTTTTCTCTCAGATGACAAAGTTATAGTGATCAAGCTGAGTTGACATTGACTTTAAGATTTTACTTTTCTGCTTGTTACTGATATCTCCATTCTGAAAGCTGATAAAGCAACGTATCTCAATAAAAAGAGCTGTTCGTTACTTAAACCATATGGATAGAGAAGATTCTAGGAATATGATGGAGTCTATTTCTCACCTAAATAATTGCACTAGGACAATCTGTTTTAATGATATCAGAAGCCAGGGCTGGGGAGATGGCTCAGTAGAATAAGTGCTTCCCTGGCAAATGCAAGGGTCTGAGTTCAATCCCCAGTTCCGAAAAAAAAAAAAAATGATATCAGAACTCTTGCAATTTGTAGAGGAAATGCTAGACATACATTGTGGTCATTTCTGTAAATTTAAGCTCTCAGCACCATAGCGCTTGGATATGTGCTACCCATTCCTTAACTCCTGGTCTATGTAGGTAGCTGCACTTGGGCTTCTAGAAAAGTTTACACACAACTTGTGGGAGACAGGGCTAGGAAAAGCCCCCATGCTCCAAATATCAAAGTTCTATGGTTCAGTTGCTTATTGCTATCTATCCTCACAGAAGTATACAGTATACCTGGAATGATAGTTTCTCTGATGTTTACCAAACATGCAAAGAACTGATATTTATCCTTCTCAAAAATTTCCAAACCATTGAATAACAGGAAAAATTCTTAACTCATTCTAGCAGGCTGGCTTTACTCTGTTACCTAAGCCAGACAAAATCACTACAAGGAATATGAGACTAAAATTACTTAGGAAAATTGAAGCAAAAATCCTCAAAATAAACTACAAGCGACATCATATTAGTTTTTTAAACATCATATTAATTATATACTTAAAAATGATCAAGACGATGAATTTGTTATGTGTATTCTAACAAAGATTTTGGAAAAACTCAAAAAGACATTTTAACGAGAAGATTAAAATATTTTCATGAGGGGCTGGTGAGATGGCTCAGTGGTCTAAAGCACCTACTTAGAACAAGCTTAGCAAAGCAAAGGGACCACGGTTCAATCCCCCAGCACCACATGCCAGCCAGGCCCGCCCCCTGGTGGGCTGAGCTGGACACACACACACACACACACACACACACACACACACACACACACACACACACATAAATAAATAAAATTAAAAAATAATTTAAAAAAAATATTTTCATGAGCTAAAATTTCTGAATCTGTTTATGTGTCGGTGGCATTTGGGCTGTTTTCAAGATTTACATATTACAAATATTACTTCCATAAACATGGATATGCATATATCATTGTGGTATGATGCTTTTAACTCTTTCTGGAAGATACCAAGAAGGGGAATAGCTGGGTCAAAGGGAACCTCTAGTTTTAGTTTTGTTGAAGAATCTCCATACTGATTTCCACAGTGGTTGCACCAGTCTACACTCCTACCAACAGAGGACAAGGGTGCCTTTCCCCCACAGCCTTGTCAGCTTTTGTTATATGTTGATTTCTTGATGATAGACATTCTTTCTAGAGTGAGATGAAATCATAGTGCTGTTTTAATTTGTATCTTTCTAATTTCCAGTGATGTTGAACATTTTTCCATATATTTATCTGCCATTTATATTTCTTCATCTGAGAAGTGTGTATTCATGTCAGATGCCATTTTTTGGATTGGGTCTTTAAACTTGGCAGGTCTAATTTTCTTGAGTTCTTTATATATTCTAGACATTGGTCCTTTGTCTGAGGAAGAGTCAGCTGAAGTTTTTCCTCACTCTATGGATTGTCTCTTCATTTTGTTGTTGGTTTCTTGTGCTGTGAAATTTTTCTTTTAAGAAGATGGATCCCAATTATTCTTCGTAATATTTCCTGTGCAATTGGGGCTTTGTTCATAAAGTCTTTGCCTTCACCTATGTCTTTAAGATTTTTGCCTATTCTATCTTCCAGCAGATTTAATGCTTCTATTTTAATATTTAAGTTTTTGATCTATTTCAATTTTAGTTTAGTCCCTGGTGAAAGATATGGGTCTAGTTTGTCTTGGCATATGGAAAGCCAGTTTTTCCAACACTATTTATTAAAGAAGCTATCTTTCTTTCAGTGAATGCGTTTGGACCCTTTGTAAAAGATAAAGTGACTGAATGTTTTTGAAGTTGTTTCCATATCTTCTAATCTGTTCCATTTACCTTCAGGACTCTGAGGTCTGTTTCATTTCCTTTTCACAGAACTATGCTGCTTTTAACACTGTGTCTATGTAGTATAATTTTAAGTCAGGGACTATGATGCTCCCTGCCTTTGTTGCCCAGAATTGCTTTTGTTATTCTAGGTCTCTTTTGGTTTCAAGTGTATTTTAGAATTATTTTCTTGAATTCTGTGGTGTAGGCTACTGGTATTTTGATTGGGATTACACTAAATTTGTACAATAATTGTGGAAATATGGACAATTTCACTCTATTGGCTCTTCCTACCCAAGAACAAGAGATATCCTTCCATTTTCTGAGGTTCTCTTCAATCTCCTTTTTCAGAGTACTATAATTTTCAGTGTAGAGCTCTTTTACTTCCTTCATTAGATTGATTCCTAACTATTTTCTTTTGCATGGTGTTGTTTCCTAATTTTTTTCTTGGTGAATTTGTAGTATTTTTATACAGTAGAGTATTACTAGCTATAGAGGTACTACTGGGTGAATGGATGTACCTTTAGTCCATACTCTTGTTAAATAAATTGGACACATATGTGTGAAAATTTCATGGTATCTCTGGTGTAAGACACCAAAAGTGTAAAGAAGGATCAAAATGTATCATAGATAATGGAAATTGAAAGAAAAATATTCAAATATGAAGAGGAACAACAGAAGGAGAAGGAGGAACAGAAGGAAGGGGAAAGATAGAAAAAGAATAGAAGGAAAAATATGGAAACAAGATTTATAAATAAGGGGCCAGGGAGATGGCTCAGTGGAATAAGTGCTTCCCTGGCAAGCACAAGGGTCTGAGTTCAATCCCTGGTTCTGAAAAAAAAAAAAAAAGATTTATAAATAAGAAGATCAAGAAGGGTTGAAGGGAGGGGGAGGGATTGGGGAATAAAGGATCAGAACATGCACAGGTACAAATTCTCTGTGATGTATGTGATTATTTTGCATACGTAAAATATACCAACAAAATTTAAAAAGTTGATAATAGAAGGCAGGCAGATAGGAAGGGGATCAAGAGATGGAGGGAGGAGAGAAAAAAAGGACAAAAAATTTCTGAGATGTGTTATATACAGTTACCAACTCTCCACAAGGCATGAAGTCATTAGGTACTAATAAAAAATAAAAACTGAAA
>NW_004524761.1:1028574-1053307 GCF_000260255.1 Octodon degus | reverse complement strand
CATTCATTGTAAGAAGTCCTCAATTAGCCAAAGTAGTCCCAACCTACTAGATATCTGGTATGAGTTTGTGTTCTCCAAAATCAAAGAATGGATTTTAGGAACAATGGAGATGAAGAACAGCATATATTTATTGGGGAAAGGAAAAATTCAGTCTGAGAGAGAAACACAGGAGTCCCAAATGGTTTGTCAAGGATGGTGCCTTTCCTAGAGACTTTATAGAACAAAACTGTGATATGAGGCAGGTATAAGATGGAAAAAAATGGGAAATTGTAAGGTGGTCATGAGGTAGGACAAAATATGGTCAACCAATAAGAATACAAGTGTAATTGCTCATGTAAGATTGATTAAGTTGAGATCAAATAGGGAAGCAAGTCAAGTATCAAGAAGGCATGACCAAAGTGCCTCTTCTTGGCTTTTTTAAGGCCATGGATATCTATTTAGAATTTCAGTCCCTGATGTTTA
Source organism: Octodon degus (assembly GCF_000260255.1). NCBI lineage: Eukaryota > Metazoa > Chordata > Mammalia > Rodentia > Octodontidae > Octodon > Octodon degus. The sequence continues at coordinate 1,052,845 of NW_004524761.1, read as the reverse complement.
TCCTTAGGAAATATGTGGATGCATTTGTTTGATCTTTTGTCTTGAGGTCTGGCCCACAGCTGGAAGTGCCTGTCTCCCCAACAGTTACAAGGTATCTTGTCTTGCTCACCAAGTCCTTCCAGAGCCTAGCCTTGTCTGACTGCCTATAATATTTCTAACTCAGCTACCTATAACAGTATTTCTCCAGAATTGACAGAAACTCAAGTCTTCATGACCCTGCATGAAAATATTAAATGGAAATGGTGGGCAGTAATACTCCTTCTGCATGTTGAAGGGCCTCTGCCTGTGTTTAGGTGAAGCCTTTGCATTTATTTAAGCACATAGCAAAAGGTGGAATGGGATCTTGGTAAGGAATGGAAAGGAAATTCTACCTTTCTTTTCTTCCTGAGGATTTTTTTCCTCGAGGCTAATAAACACTCCAACCAATGTGTTCAGGCCTCCTGGATGAGATTTCCTTTTTCTTTTGGACTTTGTATTTTACAAGTAACTTTTAACAAAGTCCAACAAAGCCACATTGCTTCTGAAAACTAGCTGTTTAAATTGTAGCTAGGTAATTATAATTTCTTTTAGGGTGGCCATTCCTCTGGTAATATGTATTCGCACTAAGAAAAGATATTTTGAAATTCTTTAACAGCATATTAAAATGCAAATCGCTCTTCCTATTAAAGATTTCTGGAAGTTCTCTGACAACACATTTAAATGCAAATTGCTGAAGTGTAGATGCTAAAATTAAAATGGGGAAACATAATACACCTCCATGGAGGGGCCCATGCACTTAAAGGCAGAAAGGAAAGTCTGCCTCAGGACCCCTGAATTTTAATCACTCTCAGGAACAGTGACCACATCTGGCCAGCTTCCCAGGAATACAGTTCCACTTCCGGGCTGTGCCTCCTCCTTTGCACTTACATTTCCGAATGGTTCTCAGCAGAATAGACCCCTAACCAAAGCAGCTTCTCTTTCTGCCCACGTGTCATGCTACCTGAACATTTAGGGAAAGGCAAAGCTCTGGACTTTCTGGTACGGTGAACTGTGTGAAGCTGCTTTACCCTATTTGCAGCCTGCTGGAGATTTCTCCCCTTCCTCCCGCTGTCTTTAGAACTGGATTGTCACAGGAGACAGATCCCCATGGCAACAACACAAGCTAATACTTTCCCCATTCTGCTTTTGTGACACTGCAGGGTCTTTCTAATTATTCCAAAGAGTATCACGGGATTCTCAAAACAAAATTAGTTTTAATTCACTCCTCATTCAAAAATAAATGTGTGCACTCTGGCTTGGGAACATTGGGGAGGGTGAAGGCAGCGTGTTGTGAGCAATGAAGGTAGCATTAGGAGAGGAATTAAGTCATGAAATATGGGCCTGCTCAATAGGCTTGAAAATTTCAGGTTAGAAATCATTTCAGAACTGTGCAGCTTTTAATAGGAGGCATGGACCCTTGATTCCTAAACTGTAAGTCCCAGGTTACCATTCTCATAGCAGGTTGTGTTAGGAGGGAAGCCTTTCTTGTAAGGTTGGGCATGCCATCTTCAAAGATTGTGCAGGTGACATAGTTTTGGGATCTTTTCAACTGGTACTATGAAAATTTCCAGATGAAAGAGGTCTCTTTGGTGCCCTTTATTGGAATTTTTGTTTAAAATAGTAATTTTTAAATTATGCCAGTAATAACTGACAACTGATAACTTAATTTTCTCTCAGATTTTTTTTTGCCTTAATTTCAACACTCTATCCTCCTGAGTTAACCCTGATTATAAACTTGGTATGTACCTGTCAAGAAAGTTTTAAAATTTATATCTATATACTGCATGTAAGTATTGTATATTTTATGTAAAATAATATGGCCTATAATGTGTCTTTCAGTAATATTTCTTAGTTCATCAAATTTGATATTTATAGTTAATTCATTATATTAATTTTAATTTTTTATAATTACAACACAACTTCTTTATCTAATTCATTAATGTGAATATTTACATTATTAATACTATTTTATTATTACCACTAGTGCTGCAAGGAATATTTTTCCCACAGTTCATATTAAGGTAACATGAGGCCCTATGTTCTAATACTTTTCCTTACCCTTAAAAGCCACTGCTGACACTCTTATAAAGACAGGTTAGCAAGGGATTAGCACAACAAATATATTTAATCTGAGTTTTCCATGACACCTGAGAGTTTAGAAATGGAGCTCCTAGGAGTCCTGTGAAACTCTGTATTTTGACTTAGATACATGCAGAATGGATAGCCATGTAGAAATACCACAGATACTGGGAAAAGATCTAAAGCAAACAGCTGAGGAGAGACCTTGCAAGGCCTGCTGGTTCAGAATCTTCTTGGCCTCACCGAATAGTATTTTTTCAGATCTAGCATAGGGCAGGAATCCTCTGGAGTAGGTTATTTAAGGGAGAAAGGAGAGAGTGATATTTCAGGCTTTAGGTGCATGGGGTCAAGTAGGATAGGTCACCATACTTTGGAGTACTGTATTATGAGTCCTATCAGCATATACTTTGAAAGGAAATTACTATGATCTTATTTTTTCAAGGAATTTTTCTCTTCTTCCCAGCCTACCAGTTCTGACAAAGGTGCAGAAACATTCCTTTTGACCACTAAATTTTTATTTTCTAAAAGGAGAGAGCTTGTTCCCTACTGAAATTCTATTCACAATCTGTGTAATTAAAAATAACAGTGTTGCAAGAAATTATATCATAATGACAGTCGTATCCTGTGTTTTATCCACAGTGTAATGACAGGTGTGAAGCAGAGCTCTGAGTGTTTGGCTAATATAATTTTCTCAGTGTTGCTGCATATCCTTATATTCTTTATTGTTCCTTGGTGTGAACAACTCACTGTATATTTTCCCCTTGAGTCTTTTATTTCTCTTGAAAGTTTGCTTAGGGTAGGAATAATAATTTGCAATTGTATAATTCTTTGTGTCTTTGGTGGGTTTTATGGTCTGGAAATACTGAATTGTCTGGTAAATTTTAGCAATGTAGATAGCTTAATATTGATGATGCTAGTAATGATGATACTCCACTGGGGTGACTGCTATCCCTTGAAGTGCTGAATAACTTTCTTATGTAGAGAGCAGGTTAGAGCATTGAGACTAGATGGGCAAATTGTACAGAATAATTTCAATCACTGACTGATAAACTTGGAAAAGAATTTAGAGTAACCCCTAAATATAACAGCTAAAAACCGAATTATTTTATTTTATTAATTTTTTTGAAGATCAATAATTATATAACTAAATAAAAATTGTATACAAATATTGAAATGTGACAGAATGAATTTTAGAGAAATAGTTCTTTTTTTGAGAAATATTTCTGAAATGAATATATAACATAATATTCATAATAGATTGCATGTTATAAAATTATTTATAAACTTAAATGAATATAATAATAAAAATTGTTTCAACTAAAAATGAAGAAGAAAGAATTTACATATCAGTCATATAATAGTTCATTCTGTGCCAAAATCAAGAAACTTATATTCATATAGTTAGAATTCTCAAAGTAGAAGGGGGTAGGTAATAAATATTTAAAGATTTAAAATTTCTAAATTGAGCTAAAATTATAGCAACACATTTCCAAGAAAAATGAAACTTTTGCACAAGAAATATGAATAAAATCATAGCAAGATACACAAAAATGAAATTGTCCAAAAGAACTGTAAAGAAAAAAATCATTAATGCATATACATAGAAAAAATATTAACTATGGAAAAACAAAATTAAATAGCATCTTATTCCACATTAGAAAAAAAAAAGAACAAGTGGGTAAGAAACTAGATTTATTAAATCAAAGGACTGAAACAGAAAAAAAAAGACCTATCCTCACAGAAATTTTATGCTTAGCAAACATACCTTTGAAACCTAAAGGTAAAATATTTACCAGTTATACAAATGCGAAATATTCTAATACCTCCAGACATAGCATATAGAAAATAACAAAGACCATAATCTAGAAGGCAAGAGTAGTTGCTATTTGGTCCTGGAGAAAGAATAAAGAGCTCTGAAAATTTTAGTTATGCAGGACTATGTAAAATATAATTATATTAGATGAACCTATTTAAAAGGTCATTGAAGATTTCCACAGACAATATCAATCTTATATCAGGTTATATACATACTTTTTCATATGTATGTGTGTGTGCATGTGTGTGTAAAAGACAAGGAAGAACTAATATAAAGTCAATGGAAAATAGAAATATACTTTTTAAAGTTTTTGATACTAGGAGAAAATATCATACCATGTCATACAAGTAGATTGTGAGTAAAAGACAGAGTATAAATCATTAAACAAAAATTTAAATTAAATGATATTCAGAAAATTAATTAAATATTAATTAATTAAAATTTAAATCAAATATTTTAAAATGATATTCCAAAATTAAAATTAAATTATGAGTCCAACTAAGAGGCCAGAATGTAGTGTATCATATGTATGAATATGTGATCAATTCAGAGTACTCACATAAGGGCCGGCCAAATAGCTAAGCAGAGTAAAGCATCTGCAACCAGGCGCAGGGCCTGGGGTTTCAATCCCTGGGCCTTCCATGCTGGACCTGACCCCAGGGTGCTCTGACATGGCAATTGAGACATGGTGGCATGTTCCTGTAATCCCAGCTCTTGGCAGGCTGTAAACAGGTGGATCACTATGAGTCTGATCTAGTAGTGAGACCCTGAAACCCTGTAGAAACACCCTGAATACCCTGTAGACCCTTCCTTAAAATTAAAAAAAAAAGAATACTCAAATAGTATTTGAATAGGTTAATATATGCAAAAATATCAACTGAAAAAGTTTTCATGATAGTAAAGAGTCACTAAGAATAAAACATAACAAAAATATTGGAATGGCAAATATATGACCAGCACTTCTGCCAGTTTGGGGATAGAATATCGCACAAAGTTATAGTATGTGATGGACATAGACAGTATCCATGATGCTAACTGGTGGCCAGGTGTCACTTGTGGGACTGAGCTACCTCTATTTCCTTGATATCCACCCTGTAGACTTGGACAGAATCATAAACCATAGGGTGCAGAAGTCCATTTGTAGAGTATGCTGATGGAAATATTTTACTGCTGTATACAAAAGAATAATTGAAAGATTGCTGTTGTATACCACTTTTCCTCCTGTGTTTAATTGTTTGCATTATTTGGTAGGTTCTTTCCGTTCTCATTCATGGAGTTGTGGTCATTTTGATCCTCCTCTAGGATATCTTTTAGTAGTCGGTGTAGGGCTGGCTTTGTTGTTATAAAATTCTTTAGCTGTTCTTTGTCATGTAAGTATTTTCACTTTTCCATTAAACATGAAAGAGATTTTTTTAGGGTTTATCAGTCTGGGTTGAAATTTGTTTTCTTGCAATATAAGTACTTTGCTCCATGCTCTTCTTGACTCATTGGTTTGTGAAGAGAAATCTGCCATTGTTCTGATGGGTTTTCATTTAAATGTGATGTTTCTTTTCTCTAAAGGCTTTTAGTATATGGTTCCTGTGCTGAATTTCTGGGATTCTGATTATTATATGTCTGGGGGTGGTTTTAATTGGGTTGATGTTATTTGGAGCTCTATATGCTTTGGTTACCTGGATGTCAGATTGTTTCCCCAAGTTTTGGAAGTTTTCTGTTACTACTTCTGTCCATATTCTTTTTATACCATTTGTATTGACTCCTTCCTTCTCAGTGATGCTTATTAGTGTCACATTGTTCATCTTTGCATCATCTTGCAGGTAGTGAATTATTTTTTGCTGCATCTTAGTTGTTTTTTAAGAGATCTTTTCTTACCTTTTCACTAGATGCAATGGTGTCTTCAAGGTCTGAAAGTCTATTTTCACTTTCATTCAAACAGTTTTGGAAGCTTGTGATTGAAGTTTTAATTTCCTGTATATCACTTTGACTATGCTTCATGCATTCTATTTCTTTCCTATATTGCTCATTTAAGGATTCCATCATTTTTATATTCTCTGTATTTTTATCAGTGTCTTCTTTAGAAGCACTTAGTACTTCTTTCATTATAGTTATCATTTTTCTTTACTTCAGAAATTATTTCTAATCTGATTTTCTCTATACCTTTCTACAGTTGTTTCTTTACTGTGATGCCATTATTTCAGAAATTTCAGGTGTGTGATTTCCTATTTCTTCTATGCTGTTGTCTCCTGCATTTGTTCTGGTTGGGCTCAGGGCCTGAGAATGCATTTTTCTCCTTCTCTTTGTCATTTTGTATAGCACTGTCTTCTGATTTTTGGTGTAGAACTTTGGTGCAGTTATTACCTTAGTACCAGGTTGAGATCTACCAGCTTCAAACTCCCCCAGGTAGGTGTGGCTTGGGTCTGGCTGCTGTCCTCCATTTCTTCCTGCTGCAGCTCTTGGAAGTGAACCCGCTGTGCCACTCTAGCAAGATGTTCTGCTCTTGGATCACTGAGGTGGGTCTTGCCTCTGGCCTCTCTGCCGGGAGTTCTGCCACAGGGTTCCACACTGGGCTTGTCTGATGGAAGAAGTTCCACACACATTCCTGAAAAGTACTGACTGGAGTGGGGATCTGGAGGGCCTCATGTGGTGCAACTCATATACCGGACCTGGGTGCTTGCTGAAGTGAGGATCCGGTGGGACCCGGGTGGCCCCACTCCAAAAAGGATTTTTTTTTTTTGTATTTAGTGCAAAGTCTACAGGGTCTACAGGATTTCACTACACATAATGGACTTATAATGACTTTCTTGTTTTCAGCTTCCAAAGTGCTGGAATTACAGGTGCACGCCACCACACCTGGTCTCAATTGCAGTTTCTGTGTACCCAGAGGGACAGGGCCGGCACGGCAGGCTGGGGATCGAACCTCTGACCTCTGTATGTGCCTAAGCAGGCCCTTTAATCCACTGAGCTATTGTCTGGCCCTTAAAAAAGGAATTTAAGGAGGCATTCTATCCTCAGGCCTCTTAGCAACACAGTAAGTGGCAGGGCCAGCATTACCAACAAGAATTTTTAAAAGTGAAAGTATTATTTTTTGTGTGTGCAGTTCTCGAATTTTAACAAATTCTACAATGTAATCAGGATACTGAACACTACAAAAATTACCTGGTGCTTCTTTGTACTCAAAACTGATCCCATCCTGAATCCTTAGCAACTACTGAACACTGAAATCCCACAACGTGAAAGACTACTGTGTAGCACATATGATATGTAGCTATTTGTTCCTATATTAGCTAGTTCATTTTTTTATATTTTCTTTTTTATAGGTAAATGACTGCAACTAGAAGACCATACTCATAAGTGAAATAAATCAGGCCCATATGTGTAAACATTGTATTGTCTTTCTAGTGTAAAAACCCAAAAGAGTAAATAATCTGAAAGGTACAATAGATACTAAAAAAGGGAAAGAAACTATTCAAAGGGAAGGAAATTTTAATTTATTTGCATCTACTTTAGCATATTCTATGAGCTTGTATATAGTTTATTTTGAATAATTTTTTCATTTGCAGCTGAGAAGAATGTGTATTCTGATGTTCTGGGATGGAACACTCTATAGACATTTACTAAGTCTATTTGTTCAAACGTTTGGTTCAATTCAGATATTTTATTATTGATCCATCTATTTGTGACAGTGGAGTATTGAAGTCCCGCATTATAATTGTATTAGTACTTATTTGATTTTTTTCACATCCCTTTATATAGTTGGGCACACTGGTGTTTGGTGGGTATATATTTATGACTGTTGCCTTTTCCTCCTGGATGTTCCAAGGAAGTAGTCCCCTTCTTGTTCTCTCTTAATGAGTCTTCCCTTGAAGTCCACTTGTCTTCTAATTGGATAGCTACCCCTGCTTTTTTGAGTTCGAGTTGCATAAAGTTGTTTTCCATACTTTAACTTCTATTGTATGACTTTCATTTTGAATCGTGTTTACTGTGTGAGGCATTTTTTTTTTTTAATTTTGCTTCTTTATCCATTCTGCTAGTCTTTTTTTTTTCTGGATGAATTGAGACCAATAACACTGATGGTTGTAATTAATGTGCATTGATTTATCATGTTTTCTCATTGCGAATCCCCCCAACCCTGTTTCATTGTTTGTCTTTCTGGTGAATTCCTTCTGTTGGGGTTCATGGAGTTGTAGTCTTATCTCTTTCTGGAAGATCATGAAGAATATTTTGGGGTGCTGGCTTGGTGGTTGTGAATTTCCTCAGGTATTCTTGGGCATGTAAGCATGTTATTTCTTCATCAGTTTTTAATGATTGTTTGGGGGTATGTGCATCAAGTCAGGGTGGAGGTTTTTAGGGCTTGAAATACTTCACTCCAAGATTTTCTTGACTTGGGGGTTTGTGTTGAGATGTCTGCTGTGATTCTTATGGCCTTTCTATTATAAGTGATGTTTATTTTTTCTAACAGATTTTAATATTCTGTTCTTGTGTTGAATTTCTGGAATCTTGATTATTATATACATAGTGTAGTTTTTGTTTTCTTTAATCATGGCTAATTTGAGTTGTGTATGCCTCATTTATTTGTATGTCAAATTTTCTGGCATTATTTCTGTGGAGATTTTTTCTCTTATGTCATTTGTGCTACCTTCTGGTTTTTCATTTACTCTGATCTATGTTATTCTTCTTTGCATCATCTAGTAGTTACTTGAATTACTTTTATTTGTTCCTTGCTATTTATAAGAAATCTTTCTTTTAATGATTATTAACCACAATCTTATGGGCTATATCTGAGATTTTTGTACTCACATTGAGACATTCTGCAGTATATTCTTTCAATGGAAAATTTAATCTCCTGCATATCTCTTTGAATCTGTTTTATGCATTCTGTTTCTTTTCTAGGTTGGGCATTCATGGTTTCCATCATTTTCCTAAGCTCTTTATTTTTTAACTGTATCTGTTCTAGAGTTGCAAAGCTTGTCTTCATTGTGGTCACAGTCTCTGCAGTTATCTGAGAAATTATTGGTGATTTGATTTTTCCTAGAACTTCTTTCATCTTCTTTGTTAAAAGATACAATATTTTTTTATTTACTATCTTGAATGTGTTGATAAGAATCTGTTTCTCTCTCAGTAAATGTTTGCAGTACAATGATTGTGGGAAGTTGGAACATGACACATTTAATTCTTTTATTCCTACATTTTAAAGAGAGAATAAAAAATAGTAGACAAAACAAAATATTTCTTTCATCTGCTTTGTTATGTCTGCTTTACCAGTTAATAGACCTGAGGTGGGTAATTTTCAGTTTGTTCTACCTATCTGCCCTCTGAGTTTGCCTTTGGTAAGCTGGGGTTGCATCTTCTTTAACTGTCTTTCCTTGTACATTGTTTTCAATTTAAATCTTGAGTTGATGCTTATAAATTGATTGTGGGCAGTAGATTTATTGTTAATATTTAGAATCCTTAGGAAAGGACTATTTCTCAGAGCTTTCTTCAAGGTATAGCTGCTTTGGGGTTTTGCATCTCTTATAGAGATCCTGCCTCTTCACTTTACTGGGGATGAGAAGGTGCTGCCTATTCGGCCAGGCTACTGGTTCTTTGGCACTGGCCTGTAGTATTATGATCCTTAGGCTATATTATGATCATAATAGTTATGAGCCTAAGGATCACCTCAGAACTATTATGTCACCTTGGCTAAAGTAGTACAATCAGCCATAGCCTTAACTAGAAACTCACAAAGTATGGTTAGTCTTAATTAGCTATATGAAGTGGATTTTGTAACAAAATCTAAATTGAATCATAAAATTGTGTGTAGTAAATAAGGTCTCAATATTGTGATTTTACTTTCAAGGGAGAAAATTTAAAAGGGATGGAGGGAAAATAGAGAAATTGAAGAAAAGGAAGAGATTAGAAGCTAGGCTGGACAATTAAAGAAGATTGTACAAACTTTGGGAAACTGCTGAAGGCAGGAGGGAAAGAGAGAAAGGACCAGTAAAAACAAGAACATAACAGAATGGGAAAAACAAGCAAAAGAACTGAAAACTACTGCTCACACCCCTATAAAATTCTAATAAATGATCAAGAAAAAAATACAGCACTAAGAAGAGAAGAAGAAGGAGAAGGAGAAGGAGAAGGAGAAGAAGAAGAAAGAAGAAGAAGAAGAAGAAGAAGAAGAAGAAGAAGAAGAAGAAGAAGAAAGAAGAAGAAGAAGAAGAAGAAGAAGAAGAAGAAGAAGACATGTCCACTTAAAGATATTTCTCTACTGACACTTGTAGCCAATGTGGGCAGACACAATCCAGATCTAAACTGAGTAATCCCAGGAAGCCAGTTTTAGCTTTAAGGTGAGAGTGGATAATCCCAACAAGCCTACAGCTTCAGTTCCACTGACCTTCAGGCTAGTTTCTGGCTATAATGCTGGAAATGGATTTGTTCAACTTGTAACACTCTGAGCATCTCCTGCCCACTTGAATTCAGCCACCTGCCAGCTTGAACTCAGGTCTCTGATTTGCTGCTGACTTTAACTTGGCAGCCTCCTACTGCCACTGGGAACCACTAGATGGAGCTGGTCCTCAGCCGTTCTGAGTACTTAGCTAGTTGGTCCTGTGTAAGATGGCTTCTGGCCAGTCACACCCTGTGTGGTGATCCTTAACATGAATAACTCAGCAGCCACTGCAGTCCACAGTGTCCACTACCCCATTTCACAGATCTGTTTGTCATTAAAAGCTTTTCTGGGTCAACAGTAGTCACCATGCTTCTGTAGTTTTGAGCTGCCCCTCCCATGCAGTGAGTCCAGGCTCAGAAAAAGGGCTACCTTCTGCCTCCTTCTTTTTTACTTAAATTTCTCTCTTTACTCTCCTCATGACCTAAATTCTCACTTCATATCCTTCTTGAGCTCTGGGGGCCCAATTCCCCCTTTTTTTTTTCTTTTTCATGTTGCTATTTTTTAGTCTCTGGGCACCAACTCTTGGAGAAGCTCCTTCTTGGTTGCTTACTACTCTGCCCTCTTCCTGGAAGTCTCCTATTCCTTTAAAGCTAGTCAACGATTTTAGCGCTGGCAAATAGAGTAAATGATTTTTTCCAGTACAATTAAATAGCATATAAAAGGACAGACCCTGTCTTTTTCAGTAATTGCTACCTGCTATATTTTATTATTTATAAAAAATTATAAGGAACAGATTTTCACCTTTACATGCTTGTTTTTCAAGTGGCAAAGTATATGATATTCTTTCATAAAATATTTATTACCATAGAAAAAAATAAGAATTAAAGGCAGAATATGGATTGAAGAAAATAATGTATAAGGAGAAGAGCACAGGACTGTCTAAAGTTATGGATGCCCCTCTGTCATATTCCATATCTCACTATAATCTAGTTCATTCAGTATTCAGAGTTGAGTGCTATATCTACCATCCCAATATGGATATCTAAAAATACACCATTACAGAAATATCTCAGGTAAATTACTACTTTTCAACTGCCAGCAGAGGGTTTGAGATGAGAAGTTTGGAAACTAAATTACTTCCCAAAAGATTCCATCTCAATGCATCCTTGTGGACTTCATAGAATGATTTGAAGAAGATCTCAGCAAGCAGTCCAATGTGTTTGGTACTGAGGAAGCTGTATTACTTACACACACACACACACACACACACACACACACACACACGCACACGCTTGCTTAATACTAGAAACTAGAAAGAGACCTGAGATAGAAGCACACTTCAGGCTGCAAATGCCAGGGTGACTGAGAACCTAAAATTAATCCTGAACATCTTTACCACAAGACAAAAAAGCAAAGTAACAATGAAACAAGTGATTTAACATTTATTCAAAGTATGACACAGAGAGTAGTTGTTATAGCTATCTTTAACTGTCTAAAAGTATCTCAGAATGAAACTCCTACTTAGGACTTTCTGTAGGCTCTCTTTTCTCTCTTTGTCAATCCATCCTGTCACAATCTTTCTTTCCTCATTTGCATGGAGTCAAAGGACCTTAGTTATTTGTGTCCTCCGCATCTCTACTTTGAACTTAGCAACATTGAGTTTTCTGTTTTTCTTAGCATAATGCAGAGATACTATTGGTCGTTAGGTATACCCAAAACACTTTCATGATGCACATGTATCACTTTGTACCATAATGAACTTAAGATAAATTATGAGATAAGCATTTTTATTTTAATTTAATAACTACCTTTTGTTTTACTGTCTATTTTGCAAATACAGGAGTATAATTTCAAGTGATAGTATTCTGGAGTTGATACTCTGATAATCTTTCATGAAGCACACCTTGTAGGAAAGCACCAAACCATTTGCAAGTTATTCTCCATTCCTTCAAAACTCGAAATATTAGAAAGGCTTTCATAGGCACAGATGTTTTTTGTTCAAATCACAGTCTTGAGTCTCTGGAAAACAGATTATTATAATGGTTGTCATACTCAATTTTTCTGATAAAAGATTTAAATCATTGGTACCATCACAATTTTTAGAAAAGAATTGTTTTGACTCATTTTCAATTCTCAGACAAGACCAATTTTAGATAAGATCTAGAGGTTTGGGGGTGGTATTTTGAAAGTTTTTTTTCTTATGGTTAGAACTTTTTATTTCTTTATGCCTGTTACTGCTTTTAGAATGAGTAAATCCTCACCTGAACTTAAAGAGTGTAAAGGGAAATATATCATTGTCTTCTAAAATGTACCTTTACTTATTTTTCCACCTGAATGAGTTGTAGGTATGGACAGCCCTATAAAATCTCTCAGAATCATCATTGTGGTTGTTACTTTTTAGAATTTTCCTGATTGTTATTAAATAATCCATAAAAATATATGTCTACTTTTCAAATGGCTCTTAAGATTTGTGATGGAAAAATATATCACTTGAAATAATATATTCTTCTACATGTTATGTTGCAAGATTTAGATTGAATTGCATAATTTAACAATTCAGTCTAACAAATAGCTATAAATACCCAGCATGATACAGCTACTGTGAGAGATGCTGGTTTCATGAAGATGAAGATGCTGCTTTAGCATAAGGGCTGGGCAGGGAAACAGATGCCACCACTTACTGACATTCTATAATGTGCTTGTCATTTAACTCTACTCTAAAATATAATTTTATATGGAGGAGTTATATCCATGTCTTTGTTCTTAATTTTAATAGTATCTGCAAAGTTATTCTATATATCTTGAGTTGTTTTGAACTAGGTTAATGACTATCATGCTAAGTTACTTAGCATGGCTGGTGAAGAGCAATTGTTCTCCTCTGATAATTGATAATAGCAGCATTAACAGTAGGAACATGATATGTATATTGAGCTTTACCAACTACAATTTATAATTCTAAATATATTTTATGAGTCACCCCACTTAATCTTTAGAAATTAAGAATTAAGAAGCAACTGCTGAGACAAGATTAAATATGCAAATACTGTTAGGTAAAGTGTCTGTGATGGGGAAATGGGAGAGCTGAGAGAGGCTTGGACTTCTGGGAGGTCATGGACCATGTTCTTCCTCAAAGAAGGTGAAAAGGAAGCAACGTTAAATGGAGGCAACTTAGATTAGCACAGGCCTCAGCAAGATTAGGAAAGATGCTTAGGAAGGCTTTCAATCAAATTTGGCCAATAACATAGTCTTGTGTCTTCTGGAAATTGTCCTATTTTATTAATACCCTTCCTGTAGTTTGTGATTGGTGGAGAGGAGGCTGTGCAAGGTGAGGTGTTGATGTAGAAGCTGTTCTGGATCACAGAGCACACGGGCACAGTGCCAGCCACTTCGGTCAATTGATCAGTTACGTAGCTTCAGGTTGGAAGTCTATAGCTGCCCTCTTACAGCCCCCACCTCTTACAAAGACTCCATTTTACAGATGAGAAAACTGTAAGACAGCAGAAGGATTAAGTAATCTAGTGAAGTTTGGCAGCCGATAAGTGACAGGAACATGATTCCAACCTATACGTTTGGTGTTATTTTGTATGTTTTTAGTTATTAGATCAACTCTCAATCTTATACTTCAAAACTTTATGCAAGATAATAGTCTTCGATAACATTAAAACAAAAATCTTTACAATAATGAACAGACTATATAAAGATCTAAGGCAGTAATTCTTAAACATTAGCATGAATGCATCCCCCTGAAGATGCAGAAGGCCCCTCACTACTCTTCAGTTTTCTACACAGTAGGTCTAGGATGAGGCTTCAAGATTTACGTTTTTTAGGGCCATCTCTAGTGATCCTTTGTGAATGTTGCTTGAACTGGTCTTTTATAAATATTGTTCTAGAGAAAGAATATTTGATTTGGAGGTAGAATTAAATGCTGATTGTGGTCATTTCTAGTTATAAGACCTTAGAAAAGTAGTTAAAGTTCATAAAACATAACCTATGTATTTATAAATAAAGAAATAATAGCAACAATAATTAGCAATACAGGACTTACTAGATGACTAAATGTGAAAACACTGCTTAACACTTAGGGGACTGGAGTGTTATACAAATTCTTGTGACGGTGACCCTGTAGTCATAGCATTGCCATTACTAATGGCATCCTATTTTGTGAGTGTCCAGCTATTTGTGCTATGTGATATATTTCTTGTTGGGAATATTTGTTACCTGTCCTTAAATCCATTTGGAGAAAGGAGGAATATCTCCCAGGTAGTCAATAAATCAAAGAATGGATTTCTCATTTATTTATTTACTAAGTCATGTTAAGTCTTTAAAGAGCACATGGTTAAGTAGGGTTCTTAGAAACTGAATGCTGAAACAGGTGTTTTCTTGGTGTACTTTTGTTTTTATTCATGACATTACTACTGATGCCCTTTAAAATCAACAGTAATAGTAAATCAAAGTGCTATGGAAGATGAAGAAAATTTTTCTTTATTGCTTCTTCCTTCTTCCAGTTCCCTAAGAGAATCAGATGCATCCAGAACTTGCAGCCTACTACATTTTACCCTGCCATGTCTGGTGTCTTGACATCTCATGAAAGCAAATCATAGGGATCGGCTCAAATGCCTGTCTTTTATGGATTTAAGAGAATTGAAGTTTAGAAGAATGATGTGCCTGTCATTAATGTTTTACCTGTCTGGAGAGATTGCAAATCACTGGCCTCACATTACTTACCCTTCTTTTGTCTGCCTGGGAAACTGCAGCAACAGTGACTACTTGCAGAGAGGCACTGCCACCCCACACCCTCTGCTGACTCCATGCCCATGCTGCTTGCCTCTGTTTTGTCTTCTTGAGTTCAATCCCCGGTTCTGAAAAAAAAAACTTATGAAAAATGAGATAACATTCAAGGAATCTGAGAAAATGGATGTGAAAAAATCATTTTTATTTTTATTATCCATGATCTTAAGTTTTACAATTGTAATAGTTCCTGACTTTTGCATTAACATGAATTAGACAGTTTGCATCATGTCACTTATTTCAGATTCTCAAAGTATTGATTAAAATTTTTTCTTCAAAATTAAGATAAGTATTAGACCCCTGCTGGACCATGCTATTTAATGATTAATGAAGAAACACATTTTTCTGTATAGATTTAAAACATTTTAAGCAGTTTTAGTATAATTGCTTTCCTTTGCATGCTTCTGCATGTCACTTTATGCATGTAAAACCTTATTGTGAGTAAGGATTCATGGACTCTTGTCCAGCTTGCTGAAGAAATGTTTGGCACAAAAATGATTGTTTTGTTGTAAGTTCACAAGGATGTGAGCCCAGTTCAGGAATCATATTTTGAGACATGGTGATGACAGTTTGTATGGTAGTGAATTTAGTTTCTTCCAGGGTACTATTGGGAAGGACATAGTTGGACAAAATAATTCTTTTATGGAAATATGTCTGGCCAGTCTGGACAGGATAGGAAGAAGGTGAAGTTCACCAAAGTGTGACAAAGAACAAAGACTCAGATCCTTGGATGCAGTGGGGCAATATGGCCTGAAAAACACACATGAGATGGAGAAAATAAAGTTGGGCCCCAGAGATGAAGTTTTGTGTAGAAAAAATGAGTTCCTTCTGGGTAAAGTTAAAATTCTGTATCTTTTGGGGTTGGAGATTCGTTGTGAAGAGAGTAGAGATTTGCAAACCATCAATACAGAGAAAAAAGGCAAAATCAAAAGAACAAAGTGGTTTATTCAGTGGAAAGAGCAGAACAAGAAGAGATTAATAGGTAGAAAGGCTCAAAGCAATAGAAAACTGTTTTCCATCTCTCAGTAACAACCAGTGATGTTTGCCCAGCATTTACCTTCTGTGGAGTGAGGGTCCTGAGGGACAGCTGGGAAGGGTTGATAGTGAGCAGTGACCAAGGACCCAGGTTAGCCTCAAACTATGAAGCTCAAGGTATAAGATTCAGACTCCTAGAATCCCCGCAAGGGGTTTGTGCTTATTAAGAAAAGATTCTAGATCTTCTATCACTTTGCATAGGGGCTTGGTGACACTGAAAGCCAAGGCTCATCTACGTTGTTACTTAACTTATTAGAATCTTGGTTATGTCTTGACTGGGCCTCAGTTTTTCTCACAGCATCGGTATCCAACTCTTTTCTACTAAGGATGCTCTCTGATTAATAACACATTCTGTTCACTCATAAATTTTTTTCTCCTCTCTGATGTTAACCTCTTTATTTTATGGCTTGTGACTAATTTTAAGTTTTACAAAATTATCCTACTTCTTTCAAGCTTTTAAAATTTTTACTGGAGTAAAAGTAAGAAGTAAAAAGTCCTCAGACCTGTGTATCTAGCTGTGCTCCTCATTTGTCACTCTGGGGAAGGTTTTAAGGAACCATACAGATAACACCATTTCACATTTTCCAATTGATGAGTGACCCTTGTGCCTATAATTTTTTGAAGTGTGTTTTTTCTAGATATTTAAATCCTTGTTTATAAAGGGTTTCTTTCATAAAGATGCACTAAGGCTTTATTGTTTTCAGATTATATATTCTCAAACTACTTAGAAGTACAAATACACATGCACAGTATATCTCTGACCCAATCCTTTGCTAAAATTTTATTTTGAAGTATTATAATTTTGAATGAAATTATAGCTTTCTATAGAAATCTTCAAAAGTATTCAGGAAAGATAGTAACCTGCTAGTGGGGTGCATCTGGAAGTTGAAAAGCTCTTAGGACCACGCCAGTTTCAATGATGAACTAACCACCAAAG
This sequence comes from Octodon degus, assembly GCF_000260255.1. NCBI lineage: Eukaryota > Metazoa > Chordata > Mammalia > Rodentia > Octodontidae > Octodon > Octodon degus. The sequence goes on along the minus strand of NW_004524761.1, from coordinate 1,035,808 downwards.
CATAGTTTAATGAAGAAAATACCCATTTCATTTCATTACTCAATTTGTATGTAATTAAACAAGAAGCCAATTACATTTTGCATATAATGTTGAATTTTTTGAGTATTATAAAGAGACTTAACTAGATTATAAGTTTTGAATTCCTTTAAATTAAAGCTGAAGTGCTTCTGAATGAATACTAATAAGTCAAATCTTATTTTACTTTTGCTGACATTAAAGTGAAAATAATGACATAATAGCCAAAACAGATACAATGAATTTTTAAACAGTTATTGACTTACTTTCAGTTGATACCCATCAAAGCTATGCTGATAGCTCTATGATTCAGTGAAACTTGCTTCTCAACTTGACATCTGAAGCAAATATTTTCTAAAATGCATATAGACTTGTAATGGCACCCACAATACCTGGCTCTGTGTATATGTGCATATGTTTGCATACCAACTTTATTCTTTTCTTATGGGCAATATTTTCCTCTGTTTCCTGCTTGATCATGTTATCTGACTTATACTTTGCATAGCCATCAATAATTCAAAGAATTTCTCATAAGTAGGCTTGTCCCTGATGAGTCTTGAGGACTGTTAACTGTAGAGGAATCCTTCCATAAACATTTTGCCTCTGGCTAGGGAGTTGAGGAAGGAGAATGAAACCTTTTCTTATTCCCTCTATGTAGTATCCTTGTCCCAGTGTCCCTTTTGAATTTCACAATTGAATTTCACAACTGGCAAAATAAACAGAGTAGCAGTTAGAGCTCTGGTTTTCACAATATGTATACGCTAGTTTAAACTCTCCATAACTCAGTTGTTTTATTTCTAATACTGTTTCTTCATTCAACTATCATTGATTGAGCATTTTAATTGGAAGGTAAAATGTAAACTACTAGGGTTAGATGTAATCTTTTGACTTGTAGCTTACATAAAAATCATGAGTAATAATAGTATCTATCATACAAATTTATGCAAATAAGCTGGCATTAGTTAAGTAAATTCATAAACAAAGTGCCAAATCTCTAGTAAGCATTCAATAAAGGATAAGCATTTTATTATTAGTGGTAGTAATGCATCAATCTTTAGTCAGCCACTGTTGGTTTGTGCTAAGGCCTAGCAGACTACTTGACTGTTATTGTTTGTGTCTAGATGTTCCCCCCATAGCCTCATGCTGTCATAGGCTTTTTTCAGAGGTGGCTGAAACTTGATTTTGTGATACTAGGATTAAAGTTGCATGATTATTAAGTCAGTCCACGGATTGGTTTGGCATAGTTTGACATAGCTAGGATTAAGGTATGAATGGTGTACTTGCCCTAGGATGGGTAGCCTCCACACAATGTAAAGAGGAGAAAGAATCTCCTCCCTTTTGCTGTCTTCCACCACCATGAACAGTTGCCCCTGTGTCATGTAACACCCTGCCTGGAAGACTGGAAGTTATGGCCTGAATTTCTACAATTGTGAGCTAAATAAACTTTTCCTTTTTTTTTTTTTTTTTTGTCGAACCGGGGATTGAACTCAGGTCCCTGAGCTTGCCAGGCAAGTACTTATTCCACTGAGCCATCTCCCCAGCCCATCCTTCTTTAAACATAGGAAATTGGCTATTTTGTCTCAACAATAAGAGAAAAATAACCAACATACTGACAAATACAAGGCTGTGGGTTTAGGTTCTCTCTAAGTGAATACACAGATAAGAATTTGTGTGCAAATTGTAGGGAAGTTTGCCAGAAAAAAAAAAAAAAAAGTTTGGTAAAGGATTACAGAAAGAAGCAGCCAAACAAAGGCCAAATTTAGGTAAACACAAGTAGAGGCAACCTACTCATTCAGGAAACTAGAGGGTAAAATACTCCTCTGAACAGCCTCAGGATAAGGCAAGCGATGGTTTACACTTCTATACCTGACTGATTAGGGTTTCCATGGAAGACAATGGTGGGTAGAACAGTGACCCTAATATATAGCTATCCCCTGACACCTAGAACCTGGGAACACATTCCTTTACATGGCACAAAGAACTTGGCAAATGTGAGTAGGGTTAGGGAGTTTTAGACGGGGAGGTGCTCTTGGATTGTCCAGATGGCCCAATCTGGTTACATGAGCTCTTAAATGTGGAAAATCTCCAAGGCAGAGAGATGTTATTCGGCAGGTAGAAGTCTCATAACTTTGAAATGAAGGAAGGAAGATCTGACACAAAGAATGTTGGAGGCCTTTAGAATTTGGACGAGACAGAGAGATGAAGCTCCTCTGCTACTTCCAGGTGGGACTATAGTCTGACAACACCCAGTGAGAACTGTATCTGACTTTTGCCTTACAGAATGATAATTGGCATTCTTTAAAGCTATTAAGTGTGTGGTGATTCTCTCTCTCTCTCTCTCTCTCTCTCTCTCTCTCTCTCTCTCTCTCTCTTTCTCTCTTTTTCTTTCTCTTTCTCTTGGTGGTACAAGGGATCAAATTCAGGACCTTGCCCTTGCCAGGCAAGCACTTATTCCACTGAGCTATTTCCCCAGCCCTTTATGATGACCTCTTATGGCAACAACAGAAATCTAATGTGGTAACAAGAACTCCTGGGCACTCGGGTCTCTGTTCTCCATTCTGTATGCAAATTAACTTTAGAAGACAATGGTAATGTCTCCAAGGAACAATTATAGCTTTATGGAAATTGAAAGGAAAAATAAATGAAAACAGGAAGAACTCAGGAATAGTAAAAGAAACCTGGGGATCATTAACAGTATCCATTATAGTGGTCAGTAAGACTGGTAGGTGAATGAATGAATGAATGAATGAATGAATGAATGAATGAACACATACACTACTAGTGCACGGGGCTCTACGTCTGAGGAGACTGGGAGTGGTTGTGCACCCCTGTAATCCCAGCACTTGGGAGGCTATAAACAAGAGAATCACTATGAGTCTGATCTATACAGTGAGACCCTATAGACCCTGTACTAAATATATTAAACAAAAATATTAGTGCACAGACATTATGTAAAAGATGATTTCCTTTTTAATTAACTAAATTTGTTGGTATCTGTATCTATATATCTATGTCTATATCTATAAATATCACATTCATAAGAAATTTGTACCTGTACATGATACATCTTAATTCTTTTTCCCATTCCTCACCCTTCCCTTCACCCTCTTCTCCCCTCCTTATATACAAAAGCTTTGCTCCTATTTTTTTCTTTTCCTTTCTTTCCCCTTGTCCTTCCTTAGTTTACTTTTCCATTTGAATATTTTCTTCCAGTTTCTTAATATGTATAAATATTACATTGTTATTCTGGTATGAAAGAAACATAAGTGTAAATATGGATGAAAAACTGAGTTCTTGTTACAGGCTAGCATGTTGACAGTTCTCATTCAAAGTATTTATTTGGCAATCAAAGCTGTTTTTTTTTTTTTATTTTAGGGAAAGGTCTACAGGGTGTTCAGGGTCTCACTACTAGCTCGGACTCATAGTGATCTACCTGTTTAGAGCTTCTCAAGAGCTGGGATTACAGATGTGCACCACCATGCCCAGTCTCAGTTGCCAGCTCAGTGCGCCCCTGGTGGGAGGGGCGACCGCACGGCAGGCCCAGGGATCAAGCCTCGGCCCTTGCGCTTCCTTGGAGGTGCTTTAATCTGCTGAGCTATTTGGCTGGCCCTTGTCAAAGCTGTTTTCTACATTCAGTTGCTTCCTACTTATTTTTTAAGTCTCCAGAGGTTAGTGGATTGGAAAAATAAGACTGTTCTATAATACACTTGTTTAAAGGTAAGTGAATTTTAAAGCTGTACCTATGCTGTAGGAATTCTCCAGAAGATTTAATGATTCTTTGGAGAACTTCATTGCATTCTAATTATTCAGCTGGATAATCCATCTTTCTTTGAAGCTTTGCTTTGCTTAGCAGAAAAACAAAACAAAAATATCTAGAAATGGAGAAGGAGCATCCTTCAAAAGCAAATGTTTTGAGAGATTAAAGAAAACATAAGTGAAAGGAATACTTCCTGTGCTCGGATGTTATCCCTTTTTCCTGTTTTCTTTTTTTTCCCCCATTTATGCCTGGGCAAGAATCCTAAGTGAGTTGTCTTTTCTTATGGTGAGCCTAGAATAAAATTGTTACTAACATTTTTGGCAAAAGTCTTCAACATCTCTATCAGGGCCTTTTCCCGCGAGGACCAAGGAGGGAAGGAAGGCACTTTGCTGTCTATTGTAAGGATCAAAATGCTTTGCTGACAGCACTGCTCTAATAAAAGAATACCTTATGATCTATGTGAAAATAGTTTGGCAAAATTCTAGGAAAGGGAGGTCTCACTGACTCTAAATACATTTTCTATTTTTTGTCTTTATCATTGGGGTATTCATTTCTTCTTGCCTATGGATAGTGGTGACCACACAAACCTGAATTTCCTATTATTTTATAATGTTATGCTTTATTTTAAAGTTGTAAATTTACATGGGCACTTGACTTGATTTCCATTTTATATTTGTCACTGCCTAACTCTAGCAGCTGCCCTCCAGGATTAAAGGGAGAATTTGTTCCATCCACCATTAATTTTATCACTTTAGTTTTTTTGCATATTGTCTGAAAAAAAGTGCTTAGATAGACATTTAATTGAAGAAGTACGTTAGCTGGTGCCCTATACTTTGGGGACAATATTGCTGATTATGTTTTTTTTTTTTAATTTTTATTTATTTATATGTGTGTGTGGCCAGCTCAGCCCACCAGGGGGCGGGGCTGGCTGGCATGTGGTGCTGTGGGATTGAACCGTGGTCCCTGTGCTTTGCTGAGCTTGTTCTAAGTAGGTGCTTTAGACCACTGAACCATCTCACCAGCCCCTGATTATGTTTTTGAAAGCTGTTCTAATCAATAAAACTAAAGGCTAGATAAAAAGAATCAAGGTCCCTGCATGTCAGGTACATTATACAACTTTTTTTGATACAAAACTATCTTCACCCAGATCTTAGGATAATTAAATCTTGAGCAGAGAATCTACTTTCAGACTTTCACTGACTTTCTTTGAAGACCAACACTCTAAAATTTAGAGCTAGATATTGCTTCACTAGAACTCAGTTGGCATGTGAGAGGAAGGTGAATGGATTTTATTTGCTTTCCAAAGGAAAACAAAGTAGAAGGAGAACCCCATTTTTGACTAGTGGTGAGCAAGAAGATTGCCCAGGGAAGAAGTCTGGACTCTTTTCTGCTGACATCTGGAGAAGGCCCCCAAGTCCAGGAAGTATGGGGTTGGGCTATATCAGATAAACAGAGTACAATTTGGGGACTTTTATTCATCCAAAAAGTTAAAGTACTTCATAAGAGAAAATTTTGTTTTGTTTTACTCTGAGTATAGGAGAAGTAAAAAAAAAATTAAAAGATTTCATATGATAAGAATTTCATAAATTATATAATTATCATATGTCTCAGCTACTTTTTTCTCATTGCTGGACAAAATACCCAACACCCAAAATTAAGGAAGGAAAGGATTGGGCCGGCCAAATAGCTCAGCTGACTACAGTGCCTGTAAACAGGCACAGGGGTTAGGAGTTTAATCCCCAGGTCTGCTGTGCTGGCCCCACCCACAGGGTGCACTGAGATGGGAATTGAGACTGGGTGTGATGGCACACACCTGTAATTCCAGCTCTTGGGAGGCTATAAATAGGTGGATCACTATGAGTCTGATCTAGTAGTAAGACCCTGAACACCCTGTAGACCCTTCCCTAAAATACGAAAAAAAAAAAAAGGAAGGAAGTGATTATTTAACTCACAATTAGTGTAGGTTTCAGTCCATACTGGGCTGTCTGTAAGGCACAGAGGCTGGTGACAGAAAACAGCAAAGAGCAAAGAGTGGAGCTTGGACAGCTAGCAAGCCTCTCTACCCTGCTTACATTGTAATGCACATTAATGCACATTACCCACCCAGGTGTGGGCAGTACTCACACCTATAATCCCCACATTAATCATGGATCAAGAATTAATCTTGATTAATTCTACAAACTCTAGAAGCCACCCAATGACTGCATGACACTTTGTGGGGACACCTAGATACAAACCATAGCATCATACCAGCCTCTTTCATTGACATTGCTATTATTTTATGACTAGGTAAGGAGTGTGGTGAGCTATACATTTTAATTAAAATCAAACAGCCTGTTGGCATATACTACTACATTATGACGTTATAGGGCCTTTGTAACATACTGTTAGGATATATCAGCACCTGTATAATAAGAGATTTTGAAAAGCCCATTATCAAATAAGGATGTTCTCATTTCAACCAACCCAGTGCCTAGGGCCACAGCATTCACATGTCAATGGATTGTCTGATTTACTAGAATCCTCTACTAAAAAGTAAAAAGTATTTCATTTTATTGTCAATTTCAAAAATACTGAGAAGTAGAACGCTATATTTTGGGGGTTAGTCTTTATGGCGATATCCTTTGGTCAACTAGTTTAAATAAAATGTGTATTCTGGGTATTAGACTAAAATCAAAGAAGGAATATTGAGAAAGAACATTATATGGATAAGAAATGCATTTATAACTAAGTATAATACAAAATTAGGATTTCATTTTTAACATCAAAATCATATAGTGACGTGTATTCATCTTTCTTGCAAAAAAATAAAAAGCTTATAATGTTGGTGTTGCTAACACAAAAATAATGTTTTATTGTACATCAAGAGGTAAAGGGATTGCAGTCCATAAAAATTTATCAATAATCACTTATGTCTGGATATCTTAGAAATCAATAAAGATTGTTTCACGGTCAACACAGCTGCATTGTTTAAACCACTTGAGCTCCATGATGTGGTTGACTCTAATCGGACTTTTCTGCCACACTCAGATGTGAACTGGCTTGTGCTTATATTTTTAACAAAATAATTTTCCATTTCTCAAATGGAATAATATGGAATCAAAGATGTATCATTTTCAGGAAAACATACAGAAGTCTTGTAGGTTCCTGTACTAGTCAGTTACTCCTTTGCAAAAATGGATTTAGATATTTTGTGTTTGGCATCACAAAGCATCTCTGCTCCAGTGTTAGCCTGTGAGTTCTTAAGTTCTAGTCCTATTATCTTTTATTCCAAATTCTTGCAACCTGCTCTGATTGTGGTTGCCAATTTTGTGCACCCATGTTTTTTATAACTTGCTGGTTGGATCTGGGAGTTGTGGTGCATACCTGTTCCCCCAGCACTTGGCAGGCTGAGGCAGGAGGATTGCTGCGAGTTTGAGGCCAGCCTGGGCTACATAGTGAGTCCAAGCCCTCAGCATGAAT
>NW_004524761.1:1012294-1028474 GCF_000260255.1 Octodon degus | reverse complement strand
AAAGAAAAAGAAAAAGTATTTGCTGGTTGTACTATTTAATTATGCACACAATTCACAAATTACTTTGTACTTTTTCACTAAGCTAATGTATCAGGGAACATTTTGTAACCCACAGAGTATTTTGCAATATAATATTCAAGTTAGGGGCATTTTGCAATGTAATATATAAGCTACAATGGAGTTTATATGTTCAGTCATACATCAAATACTTATTGATTATCCAGTTTATAACAGATGTAATGATAATTGTAGGTGGTATGACATGAAGAAGATACATCCTACTAACAAAAACCTGATACTCTGGGGAGGGATATGGCCATATAAGCTCATGATTAGTAAGCAATGAGGCTGAGTGAAAAAGAATTATCTGTAAATATTTTATAGTATGAGCAATCCCCCTTAAACGCTAAGCAGAAGTTGCTAAGATAAGAGGAGAAGGACATGCTCCAAGTGGAATACCATGCAGCTATCGAGAAAGGAAATGTCATGCTCAGGGAATGGTGAAAAGCTTTGGCTTAGGTAATAATGAGGCAAGGCTAGCAAGACAGCTCAGAAGAATAAAGCTCCTGCTTAGGCAAACTTAGGCAAGTGCAGGGACCATGGTTCGATCCCAGGCACAGTGGTATAAGCCTGTAATCCCAGTGCTGGGCATGCTGAGAACAAGAGGATCACTAGCTGTGTAGTGAGACCCTGTAACAACTAAATACAATTTTTTAAAAAAGAATGTAATGTAGCAGAAGCAAAGAAAGAAGAAAGGAAGATGGAATCAGTAAGACTGTGAAGGACCTCAACTCAATGTTCTAAGACATAGAATTTGTTCTGAAAGCAGTGGGAAAGATTTCCAACAGATAGATAACTGGATCTGAAGCCTTATGGACTCTTTTGAACTGAAAGGGGTAAGATCAGAAGTAAGAACAACTGTAGGTTATATAAATAGTTAAGAAGACAGATGGTGAGTTCTTAAAACAAGCATTCCTATCCTGACTCCTCAGCCAAACTTTAAGCTCTGTGGGATATTAAGATAATTTTATGTTTTGCTTGTGTCTTCCTCTTTGTTTCTTACAAATTTTATGTAACAGTAGGTACTTAGAAAGTGGCCTTGTGAGTGGATTAGGAATTCATTTGCACTTGAAAACTTCACTTGCTTAATATGGTCTTGACCCAGTGAAGAGGACATTGTTAATAGAACTCTGTCACTCTAAATAGCATGAAAATTACCACACTTTGTATCTCCCTGTAAGCCAAAATACACTTTGTTTCCTTAAAAATTCATGCTTAAAAGTCAGTTCATCAAAAGCTTTATCTCTTTTCCCCATAATTTTATTGAGAAACAAATAGCAATGAGACAGTTTCAAACCAAATTGGTAGGACAGTTTCAACAATTAACATATTGCATACAAAAACTTTATCTTTTTGGATCTTCAACATAGTAGCTTTCAGTTTTAGACACCTTTAGGATTCATGAAGATGGAAACAAACCTCAAAAGCATTATTTTATTTCACCTAATAATGTTTCATACTGTGTGGCAATCATTCTGAGTATTTTGGGGATACATTCTTATTTAACTATTATGGAAACATTCTGATGGGGGTGTTAACCACTATCCTATTTTTAAATGAGGAGATTGGGGAATAGGCAGTTTAAAAGTAACTTGTCTAAGTACAAATAGCTAAAAACAATAGAGCTTCATTTGATTTTCTGGCCCTAAAACACACGCACTTCTAACAAGCGAAGTGTCAGACAGCATCAGCACGGCACAGTGGCCACGTATCTTAGATCTGAAGACATCCTGGTGGTGACTTTATGGATGCTGAAGTACTCTGGGCAGACTTCAGAAAGAAGAAAAACATGAAAAGATCAAAAGACAGAAACAAGTGAGTTTTAAAAAGAGTATATGCTTTCACACTAAGTGTGTAATCAATATTTTTGAATACAATGAAATGCAGAAGGCAGAAAGCAGGAAGTTTTTGTGGCAGGAGAGAAAGCGGGCCCTCAAGCATGGCGTTGGGTCCTACCCTTCATACAGAGGAATGATGCACACAGAGTATGCATTGTTTCTGTGGATTGTAACTTCACTAACCCCCAGGCTATTTCTGAACCTGTTAACGAATTCATAAATCTTTACCCACTGGTTTTTCTTTCTGATTAGAATCACCTCAAATGACTTCTAGTTTCCCGAACACTTATTACTGCACTTCAAATACAGTATCAAAGAAAGAATGACTTAACTATAAAACAGCCTGTTTCTGGTTTTAGGTCTGAGATTCATGTATTCAGTAAAAAGCAATTGCTCTGGTGCATAAAATGTTTTAAAATAACACGAAAGTTTACACCACAAGTTGTATATGAAGGACAGAGTGCTTTTTATAATTTGATTTACAAAAATGATTGAAAATCCCGCTTGTCTCTTGCTTCTTAAATATTCTTCTTCAATTCAGTCTCCATTGGGCTGGCTATAACTGGTGAAGAAAAGAGCCATATACAGCAAAAGCAGCAGGACATTGTGGAATATGGAAATTTTTTTCTGTATTGAAGAGGAAACATCTAATTACCTCTGCTGACCACTCAGCCGGTCTTTCCTCTCTGTTATTTTGTTTTATGTACTCTTTTGCTCTGTAATTAGCATCATTAGAGCATTAATCTCTCCTATCAGAAGGCATGTGATTTGCTGGTCATTAGCTACCCTGTGGACACGTCAAGGACAGCAGACCTAAGAATGCAAGCAGACTTTCTCTGCAAGAAAGTGGTTTGCTCTCCTAGCCTGCTCCACTCCCACCCCTTTTCCTGAAAATGTCATTGAAAGTTTGATCCTTTGGCTGCAGTCCCTTTATGCATCAAATGATTGTCAATTTCCTGGGCCTTGTAAATTGTTCTTTCTTTAGAGTGATGTATAAAGATCTGTATGGTCTCCATCAAACCCATTATGAATTGCTTAAAAATCATTTGTGGCACCCTTAAGATTCTCTGAGACCTCTAGGTGAGAGATGGGGTATTCAGAGATGGTGATAGAATGTTTGGCATTGGTGTGGGAACAGTCAAAGTTCGAGCCTCTTTCTAGAAGTTTCCAACATCATTGAGTTTTTATGCTCAATATCCAGAGGGATACATACTTGTTTGGTCATCAACAGAAATATCATTTTAGAAGCTTGAAACTTTTCATTATTAAGTTTTCTTCTTTCTGCCTGTGCATGATGGTGGGGGAACTAGACAAGGTGGGAAATAAGTGACAAGCAAGGGACACACTTTCTAGTAAGCAGTTCTGTGACCCTGGCAGGCATTTCTTTGCAACTGTCACCCCAGTTCATGTGAACTAGTTTTGGATAGGAGAATTTAAACTTGTGTCATTAGAGGTCTATAAAGAGTAAAATGCAAAAGATAAGAATTAGGTCTATGGTAATTCAGAGAGTGCATGTCAGCTTAGCTTAAGAGTAATACAGATTTAAGTATGCTTAAGAAAATTGCTGCTGCAGAAAATATATCTAGGTAGTACTGGACCTAAAACTGCTAGAATGCCATTCCCAGCAATACGATTAACCCCCTCCTTCAGCCTTGCTTCTCAATAATTTTTTGACTCTTAAAAAGTACTTGGTGGGAAAAAAAAGGGAATTTAATGCCTAAGTGAAATATTTTATAGTAAAGAAAGTAAGGAACAAAACAATTGTATAAAGATAAAAAGTGGGCTTAATTTGGATAAGAAAAAAAAGACCAGGGTGTCATAGTTAAATATAGGTTTGACACGAGCAGCTAGTGTGGGCAGCATTGTTGTAGGCAAAGCAAAAGGGTGACACCATCCCCAGATGCAGTTGGAGAGAGTGTTGGACGCATCAGCAAGTTATCTTTCCTTGATACTCGACTTTAGTTGGGCCCCCATTATGAAGGGGTTCAGATGTGGCCTGTGACCCTTAAAGTGGATACAAGAAATCTCTGAGGCACCAAATGCTTAAAAGAAGATTATTTCTTTTGAGGAGAGGGTAAAGACATGTGAACTGATCATCCTGAAGAAGAGAAAGGAAGAAGAATTTGGTTTAATTATTCTTCAAAGACAGAACGTATTTTTATGTAGAAGCTGTGACATAGTTTTTGCTCCGTGAGTGAAGATAGCTGGAATAAGTGAATTTAAATGAAAGCAATGGAGATGTGACTGGGTATTAGAAAGAACAGTGGGTGGTAAGATGCTAGGAGGATCTGCTGGTCAATATTGAGATGTTTTGCTCCCAGGTGATGATCAAACAGAGAAAAAGAAGTGATGGCGTAAGGTGGGAGTGTTGGGCAGCTCATGTCATGACTGACTGCCAGCAACATAATCGTCATCAATATTACCTTTTTTTAGGAATGCATTTCATTCAGAGTCTCACTGTACAGCTCAGACTCATGGTGATCTTCTGTTTTCAGCCTCCTCAGCACTGGGATTACAGATGTGTGCCACCACTCCCAGTCTTGGTGGCCTGCCCAGCATACCTAGGGGCATAGTCAGCATAGCACATGGTACTGGGAATCGAACTCTGGTCCCTGCACTTGCCAAAGCAGGCACTTAGTGCACTGAGCTATCTTGCTGGCCCTCACTATTACCTTCCATTTGATTGCCTCACTCAAATAGAGCAGGCAAATCTCACAGAAAACCAGAGCCACAGGTCCTTTTGAGGAACTAGAAACAGAAAGTTCAAAACCACTGAGAATAACAAGATTACATTTTCCACTCTGAACTTTGCCTTCCTGGGCTGCTGGGCCTCATTTTCATTCTCTGGCTGCTTTCTCTGTCTGATTTACACAGCACAGAGGAAACTATACATTTAGAGTTCCTTGAGCAAGAGATCAAGTTGATAAACTGTCTCTTAAATGAAATCCCAAATTCCTAAGAAAGAGACTTTATCATGTGTTGCTTGGATCAAATGTACACCTCCATCCAATCACCTGTATCATGGTATAGTGTAGGAATGACTTGGTTCAAGGTTGGTAGGAGGTGATGGCCAAGGTGATATTATGAGTTGAATGGTGTTTTATTCAAAATTGACAAGTTTGAACCCTAGCACCCAGTATTTTAGAATATGGCTGTATTTGTCATACTTATGTTATAATCCAAAGTTTTGGGTTTTGGAACATTTTGGATTTCAGATTTTTAGATTAGGGACACTCACCCTGTACTTACAGAATAAGGCTTTTGAAGAAGTGATTATGTTGAAATGAGACCATGAGGGTGGGTCCCAACCTAATGCAACTAACATCCTTCTAAAAAGAAATTTGAACACAGAGAAATTAGGAATGGACATACATCAAGGAAAGAGCATGTAAGGACCAAATAAGAACACCAAAGAAGAGAGTCTGCAGGAGAGGCCAACCCCAGTAAACTAGATTGTGAGGAGACAAATTCTCTTGTTCAAACCATCTTGTCTGTGGTTTTGTTGCCACATTCTAGAAAACTAGAATGATATATTACCATTTGAGAAGGTGGATACAGATGGTCAGTGTAGCTCTTGGAGCAATGGAGTTTATTGTGAGCTGAGCTGATACTCCAGTAAATCACCATATCACTATAATCTTCATCATGATTATCATCACATGTCACAACAGTAGGTGATGATTCTACAGAGACTAATGTAGCTATAGTTTTCCCTTCATAGAAGTTTGTAACTGGACACAAGTTCTGTACTTTTCTAGGGCTGGAGCCAAAGCTGTAGCAGCTCAGCCTTGCTGCTAAATTACTCTGAATATTCTCTGCTGTGTACTTGGTTGGTACAGAAACTTTAGGGAAGCGGAAAGTCTGCAGGTTTTGCCCTTTCAGCTCTAGCTACTGTGACAGAAGAACCTACCAGCACCACCTCCACTGGTTGCACACTCCTAACTCCAGCAGCTCAGTACTGGAGGTCTTGTCTTTTTGCTTTTCCACCTTTGACTATTGCTAGTGCAATTGTGCTGTATGTTTACAACCCACTTCTTGCCAGTGATTGCTCCTGGAATTGGCTTTCCTGTGAAATGGGTGTTGTAGGATCCTGGAAAGATGCAAGACTGTAGGTTCAAGTGACTTTGCCCATGCTCTTATCTGCTCCCCTTGCTTTCTCAACTCTCTGCTTGCCTTGGGCTGGGAGGACCTGCCCTGTGATTGCCCGCAGTGTAGGGCTGACTGACAAAGCTCTCGGGCTAGCTGTGCTGCCCTTCAGGACCCCATCTGTTGCTAACAATCTTTGAAAGGCCTTAAAACACAATTTGATAGTCCAGCTGTTATTTATGGAGGTCAGGATTTCTCCACCAAAGGAATTACTTTGTTGTATTGTTTCCAAACTCATTCAATTCCACAGTCATTTGTAGCATACCAGAAAAGAAAAAGAAAAAGAAAAAAGAAAAAAACCCACAAAAAAGCCCTCTCCCCTCTGATCTCTTGTGGACAAGTAATTTCTTGATTCTAAAATGATTGATAGTTTTCTACTACAGGTTTTTGCTTGTTCTAAATGCTTGGGGTCACAAATGTATCTGGTTTCAGATTTGGGGAGATTTTAGAAAATTTGCATTTATATAATAAGATATCTAGGAATGAAAAATTTATTTATGTTTCCAAATGCATTATGCATATGGCCTCAAGGGAACTTTATATGGTATTTTAAATACTTTTGTGTTTAAAATAGAGGTTCATAGTGTGGGATTGTCTACTTGTGATACCATGTTATAATCCAAAGTTTTGGGTTTTGGAACATTTTGGATTTCAGATCTTTAGATTAGGGACACTCACCCAGTACTTATAGAATAAAGCCATAGTTTCTTGTTGAGTTAGTTACCCAAGGAGTTTTAGCCTGTGACCAGCCCACCTTTCTAGCCTACCAATAACCACTGCCAGCCTCAGAGTTCTGGTGGCTTTTGCTCAGTTATTACTGTACTTCCCATGTTTTTGCTTATCTAATGTTTCTTTACCTGTTTCTTTAAAGTCTATCCATCTTTGCAATCCTAATCAAATGTTCTGTCTTTCATAAAATATGTGTTCAATCCCCCAAACTGGGATGAATCCAATCTCTGTGTGTTCCATGATGCACTCTGGATAATACCATTATCACACAGACTTGACTCATTTGCTTATTGTCACCATTAAAAGGATCTCCTTCAAAATACTCCCCTAAACTCCTTGATGAGTGGATAAGCACCTTATCTTTCACTGTGTCTTCCCAATATCCAGCTAATGGTTTAATAATATTTATTATTTATTAGTGCCAGACTGTGTGTTAAATGTTCAACATTAACTATTTCATTTAGTAGTCAATATTTTTAAGATACATAACTAAGACTTATAAATTAATTTCTGAAGATTATGCAGCTTATAAATATTGGAAGCTGAGTTTGTGCCCATTTCTGTCTGACTTCAAAGCCAATACTTCTTCTACTATTCTAGATTGCCACCTCTTGGCACTCAGTGTGTGAGTGCTGAATGGATTTGATTTGGATTAAGTAGCCTTTGCATTTAAAAAATTTATTTACATTAAGGTGACCTCATGCAGTGGTCCTGTAATGAGAAATGCTGCAGCTGCCTCTTCTGCTGCTAACTTCTTTCACTAACTCCTAGCCAAGGAGGTTTGAAGAGATTCAGAGCCCCAGAGTGTCATTAAGTAGCAAGGTACCTTGCTGATCTCTGCCCAGCCATTCGGTCATTGAACAAAGGTGATGTGTCAGATGCATTTGCCATGCTAAGGAAAGAACAGCCAAATGTTAACCAGCACATTAATCATGCTGACAGATGGTCTGACTGGTTTGGGCTCTTAAACAGAGTCGTCCTATCTCACAAGCTTGCAGCTGTGTATCTATTAGTTTGAAGGAGATAATATAAGATACAAGCTTAGAGGGGGAACCAGGGCATCCTTATCAACAGCTAGAAGTAAAGGTTAGGTGCTGTGAAATTTTAATTGCCTTTATTTTTACTTGCCCAGGATGCCAAGCCTTCTGTCACCACAGCCCACCCCCATCAGTACATTTAAAATATATGTTAACATTCTGGTTCCACACCCAGAATGGTTCCCTGTTAAAGTTTCACACATAGCACTGAAAATGGCTACCACCAACCAGTCAGGTAAGCATTCACTCTGAGGAAATTTGCTGTCCTCTTAGGTTAATTTTTGTTGGCTTAGTGGGCAGATTCTAATTTGGAATAGGCAAAATTTAGCCTGCCTGAGGCTGGTGGGCAGGTGTTGATTTTTGTGACTGGGTTGCTTGAATTGCTAAGACATCCAGATATTGTAGGCTGACATCACCGCTATATCACCTCAATAGGAAAGTCAAGCTCTGTTTGCAGGAGATCTGGAGTTGAGGTGAGTCCCATCCTGCACTTGTTTGACTGACAAGGCCATGGCATATTATTTATATGCATATGTCTCCATCTATCCTTCTCTCTGTCAGGCAGAGGTCAAATCAATGAGGAAACCTAGCCAGACACAAGTATTCATAAATGTGTTTCCACCCTTAAATTGTGGGGATTGGGTATTGTGCAATAAAGAAAATTTTTTGATAAAAATATAGAGGACAAAGTGTCAGTTTCCCTTCTACCTTTGATATCAGGCACACCTATCCAGTGTTAAGCAGTTTCTTACATGAAGTCTCACTGAATTCTCCTCACACTAAGCCTTTGAGATAGTTTTCATAGTACCTCATACAGCGAAGAGCAGGCTGAGAGCTAGAGTACGTAACATAGCCAAAGTCATACAGATTGTAGATGGTGGAGTTGGAATTGAACACGTGCTAATCCAGTCCTAATGCTCACTTCTGGTGCTGTGATGAACTGTCACATTTTCTAATGTGTTTCACACTGCCCTTTCTCTGAAGCAAACCAGTTGGTAGTCAGAGAAGGTGAAATGTTAGAAGGAATCGATCCTGTCTCTTTCGCCTCTCTGTTAATGGACAGTTCTATGTCAAACTTCCCAAACCACTTTATAGACTCTTAGAATACCCAGATTCAAAACTCTTAATCAATACATCCTATTACTCCAGAAGGATAGATATGTAGTCAGGGTAGCATGCGCTTGCCTGATGACTCAGAGCACTCATACTTCCTCCACATCTTTCCAGGCAGAAAAGATAATAATAGTTCAAGGTCAACCCAATTGGTTGGAAAACCTGAGAGATACACTAGAGCTGATACCTTCTTGTTATGTTTTGGAAGAAGTCTTCATTCGTTGCTAGTATTTTAGTCTTCGAAGCCTTGCAAGCTTGGGACACAGGTCGGAACACTTTGTAATCCTAATGACAGAATAGACCTGAGGCCAGACAAAATTCTGTTAGTTGTGGGTCAAAATATGAGTGCTCAGTGCCCTAGAGTTCTGCATATAGATGGCAGAATAGACCTCAAAGGCTTAACAAAGAGGCTGTGTCTCTGCTTACCCAATCCACAAAACTATACCCTCTGAAACAACTCAGATGCCAGCCCTAAGTTCAACTGACTCCCTGAAAAGTACTAAAATAGGTGAGACACATTGGGGTCTGATTAGTAGGAGATGCAGGGACACAGCTATTTGGAGGATTATATGTGCTTGGGACATAATTGAAGGACATGGAAGCAGAAGAAGGGTAGGAGAGGGGAGGGCAGGACAATTTGTATACAGTGCAGTTTATTTTTGGTTCTTCGTGGCGTCATGGTGTATATTTAAAACAAAATTTGCAAAATCTTTTTTTGTCTTTCATGATTTTTTTTCTTTATTTCCAAGTATGCATTGTTTTAAGCCAGAGGAAAGGCAAGTTTATTTTTTAAACACTTGTCCTAATAATTAAAAATCACATTGAGGTTTGGTTCATGACAGACTTCTCTAAATGTTGGCACTAATCTCACTGGTAAATTATTTGTTCTCACATTTTTGTGGCATGAGGCACTCATTAGTTGATTAGAACTTAAAATTCTCCAGTTTAAATGCACTGAGAAACCTCAGGGCCATTTCCTTCTCCTTCTCTTTGGTCCTATTTCTACTTAATACTTATCCCCACTGTGCAGCTCTAGGAACTGAGAATCCACAAGGTATGTTTTCCTCATAAAACTTTAGTAGTTAGGTCTTGTTAGAGACTAGTAAATGGTTCTTTGCGATGACTTGCCATGTCCATTAGAGGCTGACCTCTACCACTCAAACTGGTAATGGGAATTCCATCCATTTTTGATATACACTGATAGATACAGATGTGCTGGACCAACTTGAATTTGTGAGATTTACTTGAAGCTCTTGAAATACCAGTCTTTCGGAGACTCAGTTTCTCCACTAACAAAATGAAGAAAATAATAGTGTCTAATACATAAACTGTTGTAAAGATTATGGCAGCTGTTTCTTGGTAAATACCTCGCACATAGTAGAGTCAGTGAAAGCTTATCATCAGTCTTTAAAATTTGCCTCATTTTTGATGCAGGAGTATGTGGAAATCTGCTTGACACACAATTGGAAGATGCATGCAAGGATGTGTAGATGAAGCTTCAGTTCATCACAGTATTATTTTCAATTGACATTCTAATTACTCAAAGGCCTAAGAATGGTTAACAATGAAGTCTCCACCTCAAGAGTACCCTGGAGCCATGAAAGCATATGGTAGAATTTTATTTGGTGAAACTAAAAGCACTTTATGGAATATTATGGCAAAACAGCAGGTTGCTTTTAAAGATAGAGATGGATTCACCTAGGTATATGGATATAAATATAAATGTAAAATAAGCATTTAGAGCAAGGAAGCATATCTACCAAAAGTATCACAGATGTTTTGAAAAATTATGGACTTTAAAAATACCATATAAGTAATTCAAAGCTTACTTGATTTTATTATTCCTAGAAAATACACATGGTAGAGAAAAAATAGTCACTTCTAATTTTGCTAAGAATGTTAATGAAAATCTGAGAGGGGATAACTTGAAAATCTTAAAATGTGATTTCTATTTTATTTTAGTTATTAATAAACATTGTAAACTCTTTCTTCCATGAAAACTTATTGCTTGGAATAACTTGTAAAATACTAAGTACATACAGTTACAGAAAATTGCTGTACTGTACTTCTAAGCTGAGATTCACACTCAGCTCCACTCAGCAAGGATTTATACAAAATGACCAGATGCCAGGGACTTTGCTGGATGGTTTGCAAAAGTCCTCTCTTAGTTTTGACTGTATCAAATCATCCCAAATCCAAGAAAAGGAAAATGCATTTGGCTTGGTTGTCTCTTCTGACAGGGGCAGGAGCTGAGGGTTCTGTCTCCACATGGCACTCCGCCTTGTGGATGGTGACTGAACCCGTGCCTTCAGGACAGATGCACAAGCACATCCATTAGGTCTATTGTCTTCATCCCTGGCATCCAACCTTCTGACTAAACATGCACAGCTGAAGTGTGAATAAAAGTGACTGCCAGTACAGCTTCAAGATAAACCCCCTATCTCTCCTTCCAGTCAGATTACTGTCTTTAAGTCCTTCTCATCCAGAAATTCTAAATGCATGTAGAAGGAAGCTCAAAGTATTCGAGTTAACTTAAAATATCTTAAAAACTGAACTGAAATAGTCAAACAATTAAGTTGAGCTTGTTTACTACTGCTGTGGTCTCACAATTAAATGCTTCTTGTGAGTTGGTGCATGGAAGAAGAGATTCTCTTTCTTGACTGTGTTCTTTTTCAAATTAGAAGGTATCTACCACAAAGGTAAGACAATATACTATTGGCAGAACACTGGAGGCAGCTCTGCAAGGCTTATGAAGGGTTTCTCTTTATCCTTTTCCATAGACATCTCTCAGTATTTGGAATGGTGTTGAAACTCACTACAAAACATAATTTAACTATATTTAGGGCCTTTTTAAGATATGAAAAAAGGTTGACAAAGTAAGATTTTGAATTTGTCACAAAAACGAGAGGGAATCTTTTTGGTTTTGTTTTCTGAGACTATAATGAGATGAAATATCAGTACAAAACAAAAGGCAGAAACATCAAATATGCTAAAATAAAAAGGAACATTAGCATTAATGGATCAGATTCATATGATGTCCATCTGCTGCTAGACCTAATCAGCCATTCATA
Organism: Octodon degus; assembly: GCF_000260255.1. Lineage (NCBI taxonomy): Eukaryota > Metazoa > Chordata > Mammalia > Rodentia > Octodontidae > Octodon > Octodon degus. Next base: position 1,016,480 of record NW_004524761.1, on the reverse strand, counting down.
TAATTTAAATATTTGCCAATAGGAATCATCCTCCAAGCAACCTGTTTGCAGTGTTATAAGCTATAGATGAGCAGTTTACTGTGATGGTCGTGGGGCCCCTGATTCATCAACAAGGCTTGACTTCTAGCCTTCATGGGCTAGAAGTGAAAGTGGTGAATTGATCATAAGATTCTATCAGAAGTAGATCAGAACTTAGTATATCAACACATTTAACAAGAATTATGATAAAGATAACTGATTCAATTTTATTGGTACTTTTATTTTAGTTTAGTGGCACCCAAGATCTAGTTAAAGTTCTTTTAAAAGTTCTGTTCTCCTTGTTTGGAAGCCAGGGGGTGATGTTTATCTTCTTTACAATTATGATATATTTATAGTGATAGAGTTTGCATAGCAAACTTGAGCCACATGGTTAAGCAATATAGAATATTCAGAATCTCTTGATTTTTTTCTTCTAGTGGTGCTATAGTAGTAGTATATCAATAGTAGAAATAGGGCTGGTGAGATAGCTCAGCGGTCTGTGCTTAGGCAAGCTCAGGCAAGCACGCTGGGACTATGGTTTGATCCCAGGCTTCATGGGCTGAGCCAGCCAGCCACCCGCCCCCCCCCCACCCTTTAAAAATAGTGGAAATAGTAGAAATAACGGTAACAGGAATACTTATTGAGCTCACAGTATACCAAGTACTGTCAACTATGTTTACATTGAAAGGCTCTGGAATTACTATTTGCTGTATAATATTTTGGTTTTCATCACCTATGGAGGTTTTTGCTATTATTATTTATGCATTTTACTGACCAGAAACTGAGATGTCAGGAGGCTGTTAACTTAGGACTATACAACCCTGAAAATAGTACATTTTACTTAAGAAATTTCACAATAAGCTCTATGCAGGTAAACTCTCACTTATAAGAATCATAAAAAGGGTCTGGGCATGTTGGCATAGGCTTATAATCCCATCACTGGGTAGGTTGAATACAGGAGGACCACTATGAGTCCGAGCTGTGTAGTGAGACCCTGTACCAAATACAATATAAAAAAGAATCATAAACAGGATGGAAATTTCTGAATAACTTCTCTCTTTTTTATTTCATTTGCAACAAAAGAGATTTGGCAATTAGCAGGTTTGTCTACAAATGTAGGGGATTAATACAAATATTATAGTGAGACACCAAAGTATTTGGATGATAATAGAAATACTTTGTTGTTTTTCCAGTTTTTATTTTGTAACTCATTGATACAGTGTTCTTCGGGACACTGGGGATGCTCCACAACAAATGGAGACAAAGCATAAGTGTCTCAGGCATAGTGAAAGCTGGAGCAAGGCAGATTTCTCGCACAATGTGAATTAGGCTGTCTCAGCTGCTCTTCTTGGAGTCTACATAGTTGATAATGAAATACAAAATTTGTGCTGTGCTCTAGCTTAGGAGAGCTTGGTCAGACAGCCTAGTGACAGAACTCTTGCTAAAGCTTGAAGCACAAACTCAGAGAATGCCCTACTCTCAGATCTCTGTCTTTCAGAACTTAAGAAATTTTTTATGTAAGGATTGGGTATGAAGAAAAAAGTGGAGAAAGAAAGATGTCAGGATTATATATGAAAAGAACCAGGCTATGTTCTTCTGTTAGTTACATGATTAATTCTTCATACTTGCATCAATGGAGTCAACCATCTATGGATCAAAACCATAAAAAAATTATATTGCAGACATCCAGACTTTCTTCTTCCCGATTGTTCCCTAAACAATGTAGTATAAGAACCACTTACATAGCATTTACATTATATGAGGCATTATAAGTAACCTAGCGATCACTGAGAATATATAAGATGACTGTGTAGCTCATAAAAAATACTACCCATTTTATATTACATGAGTGATTTGAGTATCCGTAGATTTTTGATATGTGCAGTAGGGAAGCTGAAACTGAAACTAATCCTCTGTGCATACTGAGAAACAACGGTGCTTCCTTTAAGAATAGATACTTTATTATTTCATTTGAACATACAAGTTCTTGTTGTTTTTAGCTTCCTAACTGTGCTTAATATACATGCAGAAGCATGTTCAAACAATGAAAAAATAGACAATGTGTTTAAACTTTGGAAATTTCACACCACACTCCCTCCCAATCCTCCAGAAACCCCATTTGGCTAATCAAAAAGGCCAGACCACACCTCACCTGTATTTGTTCCTCAGTCCCATCTTCCTGCCAAACTTTCTACTAAAGCTTCAGTAGAGATTTGTGATAAAATACAGGGTGTCCCAGTAGATTTTTTAATGTAAAGAACATGATATCCTTTGGGGCTAGTGGAGAGGTTCAATAATTACCATTTATTAGATGAACTGTTCTGCAATTTATGTCATTTTTCTCATCTCTGATATCTGAAAGTATTTTTAATATACAAACATGCACGCTATGAAATGTTATTAAGGGAAAAACCCGTGTTTCTGGAAGATTACAGGCTGCCTCAAACATTATGGGATTGACTTTGGACAATCAGAGTTCCACCTAAACTTCTTTACCTGGACTTTTTTGAGAAGTCCTACTGTGGATATCTTAAAAAAAAAATCCAAGGGTGTACAAGTTAAAAATCTACAAAAATTTCCTACTGCTTTTCTTTCTAAAACATATGCTCTCAAGATTTTTACTTACTTATGGTAGATAGTTCTTTCTTTTATTTATTTCCAAAACACCAGTATCATTTCTGCTGAGCATAAATTATGTATTGTCCATGGAAAAAATTCACACAATGGATATAGAAAATGGGAGTTCTTTATGATCCCATCTTGAATTATGATAGTAAAAATAAAGGAAAGGAGACAGACTCCTCTGTGAATTTGCAAGTTCAAGCTTGATAAAGAACAACTACCTGCATGCAGGTATAGCGCAGTTACACAGTGCGAAGAGGCGCCCTGGCAGAAGCTCCCCCTCGAGGGCCCTGTGTCTTTCTCATAAAGCCAACAGTGTGTCACTCACATTTATTTTCTTTCTTTTTTATACACTTTTATGTAAGTTTATATGTAGCCCTAGTTTCAACCACCAAAATGGCCTGCCGAGCGTGTAACTCATTGGTAAAGTGCACACTTAGCCCTGGGTGCTAAGTAGCCAATACCAACTCTTCCCTCAGGAATCTACCGGTACAAAGCACAAAGCCATAACGACTCTTCAAAATATGAACATTAAGGAGTGTAGCCAGTTCCCCAAGAAGGAAACACTCTATGCCAATTTCTTAAGCTGAGCTAACCTAGAAAAATGAAATAACTGAATAAAAACTACTTTTGTTCTTTCTTTTTTTTTTTTTTTCTTTTGTACCGGGAATTGAACTCAGGACCTTGCCCTTGCGAGGCAGGTGCTACACCACTGAGCTTTATCACCACCCCCAAAACCTGCTTTTGAAGGAAAGTGCTGATTTTCTCATTGATTTTACCAGCAGAAATTTTTCTGAAGTGTGGTCTATAAAACACTATCACAAATTGCCTCAGGTGCTTGTAAAGTGTAAAGTTCAGAATCTCAGTCTCTCTAAGAGAAGGTCCTGGAAATCAGTATGGTAATGTGGACACAATAAAATTAGAAAATGACTGTCCAGTTAGAGAAAGGCTTAACTTGTTAGCATGGCCTACAAGGTTCTATGTATGATATGACCCTGCACTATCATTTATCCAAGTATATGGCAGATCATTTTTGAACATACCATAATGTTTATAGCTTCATCTCCTCTGCCCTTATTCCTTTTTTCAAATTTACACCTTTTTCTTTTCTTACGCTACTGAAAATAATCCTTCAAATTCATGCTTGTGCCCTCTTCTCTCTGATCTCTCCCCAGAGCCCAGCCATTCCTTCACTCTGAATTTGTCATTCCCTGACTCCTCCACTGCACATTGTATACCTTGGCACGCATCACCCAGATTTGAAGTTACAGTCTTACTTGTGTGTTACTCTTATCACACTATGAAATCCAGGAGCGCAGAGATGGGGTCTTGTTCATTTGTGTTTCCTCAGCATTTTCCTCCATCTATGCTTGGAAAATAATAATGCTCAACAAACATTTGCTAAGTCCTAGCCCAGGTCCGGTGAGTGTGTGGAGAGCTTCCTGCTACCCTGCGCCGGCGGGACCAGTCCCAGCCCAGGCGCAGCGTGGGCCGGACCCTCTACTAGCCCCTCAGGCCGCCCCCCACCACTCCGCTGTACCTCCCC
>NW_004524761.1:998560-1008204 GCF_000260255.1 Octodon degus | reverse complement strand
GAACTTAAAAAAATTGGGATATAACTATGAATGTACATTTTGTATCTGTGTATTCAAAGTGGTTGGGATAGGTATATAGTTGCATTCTCTTAATGAATCGAATGATTTGTTCTAATGGTGTTTGTAAGTAGGATCACAAGTCTGCATGTTGTACAGCAATTAACCATTAAGAAGAATATATTATTTGTTGAAATGTACTTTCGATTTGATTTGAAATTGTCTCATTGCTTTATGTTTATCAATAAAACTTTGAAAAGAAAAAGAAAACAAAAAAAACCCCAAATATTTGCTGAGTGAATGAACAAATCTTTTGGGGAAACATGCTTTCCATTCAGCTTCCCTCTCTGCTGAAAGGGGAAGCATCAGTGTTCTCTAGCTATGACACATTTTTCTGACTGTGCAGTGCTTCCTTTCAGTCCTGGGTGGGGGAGAAGGAAGGGCAGGAGGCTTACTGTGGTGGGCATCCTTGCAAGTCTCTTTTTATATCTGAAAGAAGGATCAAAGTCACAGGCCTGAGTTGCCTGCTCAGACCTTTGTTGTTATTTTCCCTTTGCAGCTAGGGACTGAAAGAAGGATTTTATGTATGTGTTTTCACTGACTTTGATGTGAAAGTCAGCTGATGTGGGTGATACCTTGTTCACTGTACTTTTCCAGAGACTATAATGTCATGCAATAAGGGTACTTCTGCGTGACAACTTGGTGATGCTGAAGAAATGTATGGGTTTATTTCATCAAACGTAATGCGTTCTTAGCAGATACTGTTCTGTGTGTATAATGTGATTTGGGGTACCATAGCTGGTATTCTTACAGCAATGTAATTGTATTACTTTGCCACTTTCAGACTTACTAAAGGGAGCCTGAATTCTATTACCATATTGATGAGTCTTGCTTACATTTAGTACTGTTATCCTGAGGTTATTTTTCCATTAGGCCAGGAATCTCACTGGCCTTGCTTGCCAGCTGAACCTAAAAAGTACTTCTTATAATTATATTGGCTTGCCCTATATGGCTATAGGATCGATTTCTCAAAACAGAAAAGCCCTTTGAGGGCAGAAGTCTTTATATTCCTTATTGTTATATCACCCCAAGTGGGATATGCCTACCATTGGTAACTGTAGGTGGTTCACAGATAAGCATTTATTAATGTTGTTAGGAAAATTAAAATTATCATGTAAAACATAAGATTTAATAAATTTGGTGTTTGTGGGCAAGTAAAAGTATCTCTTCAGTTTTAATAGTAACATAATTTAAAGGAAATTTTAAGAAAATAGTGTTAGACGTTGTGAGGAACTGGCTATAATTATTAAGGCAATATTTTAATAATTACAAAATACTGTGATCTAGAACAGTTTCTAATATATAGGAGGTGCTTAGTAGACATAAGAATAAATAAATAAACTTGGAAATAGTAACTAACATGTCCTATGTGCTTATTTTATGTCTAGTTCCTTTTTTTTTTTTTTTTTTTTTTGTCTTTTTGAGACAGGGACTTGCTATGCAGTTCAGGCTAGACTTGCACTCACTTTTTAGCCCAGTTTGGTCTCAAACTCACAACAATCCTCTGTCCTCAGCTTCCTGAGTGTTGGGATTTCAGGTGTACACCACCACACCTGGCACCTGTCCAGTTATTCAAGAAGTCTCGAGTACAGTATTTTATTTGATTCTGATTTATAATAGTGACATTTTATTTTCACTTTATAGATGAAGGAACCAAGTCATAGAAAATAACTCACGTAGGGCTACCCACCAAGTGGTATTCCCTCTACTCCCTGCTATCAAATCCCATGCACCCAAGTATTCTTCTCTGTATCTCTAGATATTAAATGTTAGAATGGAACTGGCTTTAAATTTCATTGCCACGTGGGTTCCCTAAGGTGTTGACAATGTGTGACACATTAAAGAGTAGGTCGTTTAACTCTGTGGCGATGAGTACGCTGCCAATATGGCACATTTAGGGAATCATGTTGGAGCTTCCATTGGAGCCTGGTTAAACAACGCACATTTTGCCAAGTTTTATAAATCTCTATGCAAGCCTAAGTTTCACTGCCTTCTCTCATTAGAAGCTCTTCTTCAGCCTCCGTATAAACACAGAGAGAGTATTATGTTATAGCTTAAGCTAAGATTTCCAAGGACCTCAGCATATGCTCATTCAAACTATACTTTATCACAAATGATGCTCACAGCAATGATGACACTTTATTCTGGGAAACTGTATTGCTTGACTTAAAAATAGTGGCTGTCTTGATCATAAGATAGTAGTGTCAAAGATGCATATGAAAACTCGGGCTACAAGTGAAATGGGAGAACTTTCCAAAAACTGTTATGCTGTTTCATGATGTTGAATTTTGCATATGAATGTGTAGAAGCACTAATAAAGAGTCTAAGCTGATATTTGTGTACTTCACTTATTTGCATGTTATATGCTTACATTAACCAAAAGCTTTTCTCCTCGGTTTCCTTCATGTGTGTGCAATGTCTGTTCAGTGCCAGGCACAGTGACCCATTCATCAGGACAGTAGGAATGAGCTAAATATTGGTTATGTATCGCAACCTGATAAATACAACCTGGTATAAGCTTGCTTGCTTGCTTTCTTTCTTTCTTTCTTTTTTTTTTTTTTTTTTTTTGTGGAACCGGGAATTGAACTCAGACCCTTGCGCTTGCCAGGGAAGCGCTTATTCTATTGAGCCATCTCCCCGGCCCCTAACTTGGTATAAGTTTCAAAAGAAACTTTCCTTAGATCTTGGGGAGTCTCAGGATAACAGTAGCTTCTAATTCCTACAGTTGTAATCTTTCATAAGTATGCACTATGTGTCTTCCCTGTGAATAGACCCCTTTGTAAAATCTGAGCCTAAAGGGAAAAGGCATTTGGAATAATACATTATAGAATTTTCTTAGTTTTATTAAAATTATAAATTGTCACATTTGTTCCCTGGTATTCTTCATTTGTTACCTGTTATAAGATATGAGTGTTAAAGTTTAAACTAATTTCAGAGGTGAGTGGCATTTCTTTTTTTTTTTTTTCAGAACTGGGGATTGAACTCAGGCCCTTGCCCTTGCCAGGGAAGTGCTTATTTCACTGAGCCATCTCCCTGGCCCAAAGGTGCAGAATTGGGCATTGAACTCAGGCCCTAGTGCTTGCCAGGGAAGCTCTTATTCTACTGAGCCATCTCCCTGGCCCCGACATTTCTTAAGTGATGAAAATGATTATTTTTCTATTTATTTACTTTCTGTTTTTTCCATACTAGCTTCTTCCATTGAAGAGATAGGCCAGACCACAAGTAGATGATGGAGATTGTGGGAATTTCATATATAATTCAAATGCCAATTTGTTACAAAAACTATTCTATGTACTGGGAAAATCAAAGATCTCATAGTTGATAAATAAGACTGGAAAGGACATTTGAAAACTTTCTTCTAGAATTCTCCAAAAATAGGCATTCATTCATCTGCTTTAAATTTCTGGGACTACTAACAATGCAGATTCCTATCAGGCATGGTAGTTCACTTCATTCCTGAAGTTAAGCCTTCCAGAAATTAAGCATTTCAGAAGTTAAAGGATTGTAAGTTGAGGTCAGCCTGGGCAATTTAGCAAGACCAAGTCTCAAAAATAATAAAAGGACTGAGGAGGTACTGTGTAGCTAAGAGTGCTTGTCTAGCATAGGCAAAGCCTTGGGTTTGATCTGCATTGCTGCAGAACAAAAAAGTGGAGATTTATTGGTCTATACTTTAAACCAAAGTGTCTCCAAGTGAGGCAGGAAGACTAGGAAATAAAAAATTTGATAGGAAATCCCCAGGGAATGCCTATGGCTTTGCTAACAGTGTTAGTGTCCACAGGCTGCAAGGAACGTAAGGCACAACGTACTGAAGAGACTTAGCAACGCCAAGCGAGGCCTTGCGTCACAAGCCTCTCTATTCAAAGCCACACAGGCGAGCTGCAAGTTTAAAATTCATTTGACATGCATCTTTCTGCCTCAGCTGTGTCGTTATATAACTTAATTACTTCTTAGTTTGATTTGACGGCCTTATTCTATTAGATAAGATGTGTTAATTACTCTGATGGCAATATGTGGCAATAATGGCTCAGTGTTACATTAATAATTTCAAGATCATGAATAATATGCAACACCTCTGTGTCTGAGCCATTATTAATTTGTTTCACCAGTGCTGAAGTGTTTAAAATTCAGTTTTAAGCATGTCTTCTCAGAAGAAAAAAGAATAATACATGTACTGAGAAACCTTCCCTTTATTCTGCTCTTAACTCTATCCTTGCTATCACAATTAGCTATATATTATACCTGATTAGTGATGGAAAAAATCCCATTTTATTTTTTACAAGATACAGGTAAATCAAAACAAAGTCTTCTCAGATAAAGGAAGGAGAAAAGTAAAAGCAATATAAATTTCTACAATTGTATCACTTATAATGATACTCAAGGGATAAGAATAACTTTATAAGTAGAATTTTTTATAGCCTGAATTCTCAGTAGAATCACATTTTCTTTCCTAAAAGAAGTATATCCTGCTCTTCCCTTACATAATGATTAAGCAGTTGATATTTGAACAGAGAAGGACAGTAGACCCCTGCCCTGTCTACCTGGCTACCAAGCTCAGTCTGTACAGGAACCACCTTCAGTGCCCATAGCTGAATAGTCAGTTCAAGATAGACTAACTTATTTCATTCTCCTGGAAGTTGTTATGGGGTAGCAAGTGGAAGAAATTGCTCCAATCCAAGCTAACTCAAGGATTTTCTACAACAATTGAGAAAGATATGTACCAGGAACAAGGGGGCATACACTTGTAATAACTGACACCCATTTTTCTATTATGAAAGGAAAGTCTACCATCTTTTCCTATTAAGAAAAAGAGCAGGGCTGATAGAAGGAGAAGTGAGGCTAACTCCCGATGACCAAATTTAAGCCCCTGAATCCAGCCATACCTATGGTCAACTATTATTGCTTTACAAACAACTTTCTTCTTTCATTTTCTAGTTAAGCTGTCAAGGTGGAACTTGGATCACTTGCAACAACATCACAAAGTCATTAAATAACATGAAGCAGGGTTGGGGAGATTACTAGGTGATCCAAGTGCTGGCTTGGCAAGCATAAGGACCCAGATTTGATCCCTGGCTTTGCATGCTGTGCTGGCCCTAGAACTCCAGGCATGTCTAGCCAGCCACCAAAACCAGGCATGATGGTGCATGCCTGTAATCCCAGCACTGGGGAGGCTGAGACAGGAGGATTACTATGAGTATGAGCTGCACAGTGAGACCATGTACCAAATAAATAAATAAATAAATAAATAAATAATTTTCAAATAAAAACCCCCACAAAACCTTCAGAATGCACAAGCTTTTAGAGGTAGTAATGGGTTTGCACTGAGTTTTACTTATAGTTTTTTAGTAGTGGAACAGAGTAGCATCAGGCTTGAGTGAAAGATTGGGTGACCACAATATATCACCCAAATCCGAGCACTTTTCTGCTTTATGTATGCATTATGGAAGATTTTATTTTTTGTAGTAAAAATTAAAAAACCCAGATTTTCAAAGCAAGATCATAGGAGAGTAACAGTAATCAATACATTGCATATTGTTGTCTTCAGAGTAGTTACTTGAGGTACAAGATATAAATGTGAGATACTATCGAAACAACCTTAGCACATACTGTTTTTTCAATGAATTAAGATGAACAGCAGAATATCTCAGCATGTATTTGTATTGCCCTTTCCCTTCCTTCCTTTCCCTTTTACCCCATCACGTTTTGTTTTCCTTCTGAACAGTTTTTTCCCAATTCACAATGTCTATTATGTATTTTGAGTCCTACTTGCTTGTTCATCTTCTCACACTAGTGAGACTGTATGATGTCCACACACATGGGTGAGAATTTTAAATCTATGAAAAAGTAACAGAATAGCACAATAAACTTCTATAAATCCACTGTCAAGTTCCCCCCATTGGCTAATCCATTTATTCACCCATTTTGATTCGTTTATATTCCATCATTTTTTTTCTACTTTCAATATTAATTTCGAGGGCCAGCCAAATAGCTCAGCAGATTAAAGTGCCTGCTTAGGCAGAAACAGGGGCTGGGAGTTCAATCCCCAGGCCTGCCTTGCTGGCCCTGCCCCCCGGTGCGCTCTGATGTAGACTAGGCATGGTGGCACATGCCTATAATCTCAGCACTTGGGAGGCTGTAAACAGGAGGATCACTATGTATCCAATCTATGCAGTGAGACCCTGTAGACACTGTAGACCATGTCCTAAATAAAATAAAAAAAATTTTTTTGAACTAAATCTCAGACATCATATCATTGGATAAAATTTGAGAGACAGGTGGGACTATTATACCAGGCTAGTATGTGAGAACTAATAGTATTCAAGAGAGAGAGAGATTGATACTATGAAATAGATTAAAAATGAATAGTTTTGCAGGATCCATAATTTAAGTACTATGCTCTTGCCAGTTGAGTCAGTGGACCAAGTGGATTGCTAAAAATCAGTGAGATGTTATTTCTGTCAGTGTTTTCCGGTTATCTATGTGCTTTATTGAACATTCATAGTTAGGGTCCTCCAAGAAATGGATGTAGAAATAAGAATAAATGTGCAAGAGTTTCCATAGAGAAATACAATCATGAATGAAAATTGGTAGGAAGCCAGGAGAAGTCTAGGAAAGCAATGGAAGCAGGTTGCTGGGCTGACCCTAGGGTAACGAGAGAGTGAGAATGGAGAAGTAGGAATGTTTTTGTTTTTCAAGGCTGCCAGGAAGTCTTTAAGCCAAAGTCTCATAGGAGGATCCTAATGAGCTCTGGGAATCAGCCTGGGCAGGCTGCCCTCCTCTTGGGCTAGGAGCATCCCATGAAAGTGTGGGCTCACAGTATGAACAGAAGGTTCAGAGTGCAGCCAATGAAGCCTTCAGCCAATTCTGTTGCCGTGGTTGGAGGGCGGGACATACATCTTCAAAGCCACAATGTTTACCAAGACTTTCTTCTAAATACTATCCATTAGGGTTGCATGGTGGTTCAAAACATATATTTAGGAATTGCTCTGATCCTGTTAAAATTTTACCTTTACTGCTTAGGAATGTGACCAAATGAATCACTTTTCATAGTGCCTCAAGCATGAATCGAGGAGAACAGTACTCCTTACTTTATACTGTAAGAAAATTAAATGTAACAGACTATACATAGTGCTTAGCAGAGCACCTGGGCTCTAGCAAGTGCTTGGGAGCTGTCGGGAATGTTGATGTCTGTGATGGTGATTATGGTACAGACACGAAGATTTTGTGAAACATGGATTTACAGACATTTAATTCCTGAAAATGGCTACTGTGATGGCATTAAAGAGTCGGCACTTTGTCTTCAAGGTCTATTTCCTTTCTCAAAAGTACCTTTCTTTTCAGAATTCCCTTTGTCTTGATTACTCTTGCCCCTTCTCTCCTTTATCTAGTTATTTGTTGCTTCTTCTCGTTTCTACCTTGACTCTATAACCTGGTGACAGCTTTCATTTGATACCTCCCTTAGTTATGGATTAAAATCTACTATTTAAAAATCACAGGCCCAATGTCTATCTATTAAAATTTGTATTTCCTTTTGCTTTGTTTTGTTTTTAGACTTTTATTTATTTGGCTTATGATCTCACTATGCAGCGTGGACGCGCAGTGATTTTCCTGTTTCAGCCTTCCCAGTGCTGGAATTATAGGCATGTGCCAACATAACCAGTTTTGGTGGCCATCTGGCATCACACCTGGGTTCTGGGGCTGCATGGCATGTGGTACTGGGGATCGAACCTAGGTCCTTGTGCTTGCCAGGAAGGCACTTAGATCACCAAGCCATCTTCCCAGCCCCCAAATTTGTATTTCTATACCATATCATACACACAATGATATACATTGATAATAAGGAGAATTAACAATGATTATTATAATTGTAATCAATAATGATACTAGTAAGACAATAGTGCTATACTCTCCCCCAAAACAGACTCTGAAGGCAGAGTCTGCGCTACTCCCTGACACACCACGAGCACTTAGCACTGTGAGTGAAGCAGTTATGCTCAATAAATATTTTGACAGCACGAAGTTCAAATTGTGGCAGTGCCAGGCACAGAAAGGCAAATACTGTGCATTCTCATTCATACACACAAGCTAATGGAGTGGGCTTCATACAAATGGAGAGTTGAGTCGTGGTTATAGGACTTGGGAAGGGAGGAGGGAAGGGCAGCAGAAGGAGGCTGGGTAACAGGTGCTGGTAAAAAGACAGGCAGGAGGATTCAATGTTAGTGTGCTACAGCAGGATAGGATCACCATAGTTCACAGCAATATATTATACATTTTATAAAAAACTACAAAAGGAATCTTCAGACTTGTAAATAAAAAGAAATGATAAATGTTTAAGGACAAAGAAATGCTAATTACCTGATCTGATCATTTTTCTCTCTCTCTGTCTTCATATATACGTATGAATATACTTGAAATATAGCTATATGTATATGCTGTCACTGTAGGTATTTCAATTATTATGTGGGATTTTAAAAAATCTTTAAAATGTTAAATCAATTTTAGATCTCTGAAGGTATATATGTACAACAGCTTTGAAATTTGAAATATATTCTTAGGCCTCATTTCTATCCAACTGCCTGCTTAGTGTCTTTATTTTGATAACTTCAAGATACCCAGACAAAGCATGTCTAAAACCAAACTTTTCATCTTCCCAGGCATATATATTTCACCTACTTCCAATGCCAGTCTCTTGCCATTGGTTGAAATTTGGAATATGTTATAGAAAAAGAGCCACATAATACATTATCTCCTCGGTCAACTGCCTGCTTCTGTCTCCTAGATTTACTATGATGTAACTAAATAGCTCTCTAGTGCAAGCCAAGTATTTTTTGTGGAGCAGGAAAGTCACAGTTCACATTTCATTTGCACCTATGAATCAATACACTTATTCTATTTACTTGCAAGGACCAGTCAAATTAGCTTTTAAGAATTCACCAAAGAGCATTTGTTTATAAAGGACATTTTGGGTGCTATCCATCGTTAAGATGACCATGCTTTATGGGCCACATCTCTTCCATTTGGACAAAAATATGGTTATAACACACACACACACACACACACACACACACACACACACACACACGGTTCCATCTATACCCTGACACTATAATAACTGAGGCAGCCATTATCTTCTTCAGTTGGCTATGAGGAACTGCTCTCTGCCTCTGGCTCCAAGAGAACCTCCCTTTGTCTCACGGGAGATCTGTCATGTCACCGTAGTGCTGGACAGATTTCTATAGTGAGTATAACTGCCTTCAGGATACGATCCATTCCTTTCAACAAAGAAGAAATACAAATAGAAAGGTATAATACAAGTAAAAGGAAAGAAGGATCTCAAGGACTAACTAATCAAAAGAGGGTAAGGAGAAGAGCTAGGAAACATGAATAAGTCAAGCTATACAGTTATATGTAGAAGATGGACAAGGCAATGATCCTGAGAATCTTCAGAAGATTTTTGAATCTAGCAGTTAATTGGAAAGATTCTCACCCTGACTAACTATATATACTGATACTTGTGAACTAAGCTACTGCACTGAAAATAGTATTTTGTAATAGTAGTTTCATGCTTGGAGTGCCTGTCATTCTGGTCT
>NW_004524761.1:982384-997400 GCF_000260255.1 Octodon degus | reverse complement strand
GTATGCAATGTGTTAATTATTGAAACTGTCCTACCAATTTGATTTGAAACTGTCTCATTGCTATTTGTTTATCAATAAAATTATAGGAAAAAAACAGGTTTGAATGGCTCTGCACATTCTCTGTACCATCTCCTGCCTGTCCTCCCTCTGTTCTTCACTAGTCTTCCCTTCTCCAATTCTATGTTCAACTGAAATTGAGTTACATGCCCTCTCTTCTCCCAGTTCTGGGTCTTCTCTTTGTCTAGAATTCTCTTCCTTCTTTGTACATTCTCTTTTCTCCTTTCAGCCTAGCTATTTATTATTTCTTTTTCAAGTTTTATCTCTACCACAACAACTTTTGTGACACATCTACTGGTGGTATGCTCTGAGGAGACACCCTGCCCATGAGCTTCCAGAACACCAAGTGCCACCTTTGTCAAAGCTTCCAGTACATTGTGCCATAGGGGCCTCCTTACTCAACCAACTTTCCCTTACCCCTCAACTGGGAAGATCACAGTGAACTGAGGAACTATGCCTCATTCATTGCCAAAATTCCAGTGTACAAAACAGTGTTTGTCACACAGTAGGAATTCAATAAATATTTGTTCAATTAATGGAAGGCTTCTGTGAAGGGTTTGCAGCATGCAAGTGTTTTCCTGTGTATTCCATTTTGTTTTCCTACAGAACCTTGTCAGAAGAGTCTTAACAATAAATGATAATGAGAGCTATAATCAAAGTTATGAGTACCATAGGTATTTTAATGATGTGGTAAATGAGTTCACCCATGAAGGCAATGAGGTTTTATTGAATGTTTTGCAGTTGTTGAAAGGAAGACATTAAAATGGTACAAATCTATGTCTGACTGTGATTCCTTTCAAAAACATCCCAAGATGGATACCTAAGTCCATGCAGTAAAGTTGGTAGAGCAAATTGACTTGGAGGGAATAACAGTAAATATAGAAAATCAACATGATCGGAGATGATGAATGGCAGAGACTGGCAGGGACAAAACAAAATAATTATCTTGTAGAGGAACAAACAAATGTATAGTGTAGTTCTTAAAAAATGGTGAAAGCCTTCCCATCACCTGAACTAGTTTCGATGAACTAAAATATTTTCACTCAGCTTATCAAATTCCACTCTATATATGCAGCTCAAAGCACTGAAATTGAAATGGAGGGGCCGGGGAGATGACTCAGTGGAATAAGTGCTTCCCTGGGAAGTGCAAAGGCCTGAGTTCAATCCCCGGTTCTGCCAATAAATAAATAAAAATAAAAATAAAATGGAAATGGAAACACTGCATCACAGATACAATTGGACTTTACACCTCATTAATTGCACCTCCCAGTTTCCATGCTTCTCACTGTTCTCTTATTGACTGAAGGTTATTGCAGGGAGGTTTCCGTAGGTCTTCTGAGTGGAATGTTTACCACCTGGTTTGAGATTCAGTTTGGATTCACTGAGAGAAGAGAAAAAAGAAAAATATAATAATTGACTATAATTATCTCCTCTATCTAATTCTTTATGTGCTGAGGAGTGAATTATTTGAAGAAAGAATTTTAGAAAGAGTTAACAAATGTTTTCTTTTTTGGTACTTGGAATCAATCTTGTACTTGCCAGGCAAACGCTGTGCTGCTGTGCTACATCCCTGGCAATGTTTAAAAAAAAAAAAAAAAAAAAGATGAACCTCCAATAATAAAGGACCTCGAGATCACATATGTAATGATCAAAGATCAGAGCTTTTCTGGCCCCATGGTGTAATGTTATTATGGTCAACGTTCAACATTTTTTAATTAATTAGGGTATGGCGATGTTTGATGTTGAAATGTTGTAGGATTGTGAGGGATGTTAGAATTTTGGGAAAACTGAACATTCAGTGGGGAAAAGGAATTAAAACATTCATTTTGCACTTGTTGCAGAAGAAAAGTATTGTGAGAAGGAAGTAGTGGTGGCAGTTTTGGTAAAACATGGGTCAGTGGATAAAAGCATTCCTAGAGGTAGAGTGTGTGGTTT
Source organism: Octodon degus (assembly GCF_000260255.1). Classification (NCBI taxonomy): domain Eukaryota; kingdom Metazoa; phylum Chordata; class Mammalia; order Rodentia; family Octodontidae; genus Octodon; species Octodon degus. The sequence goes on along the minus strand of NW_004524761.1, from coordinate 995,408 downwards.
CTCCTGCAGCTGAATAACATCACTGACCTGTAGCCTCGAGCAAGTTTTCCAGGAATTTGTGAAATTTGAAGTAGTTTCTAACTGAGCATGTTTCCTAGCTCTCAATGATGTAAAGCCATTCTCTTTGAAGGTCTCGTGATAGCTCAGTTCTGTCCTTTGGAATACCGTTATGCCTTTCTGCCTCTTCCTCTGAGTTAAATATTGATTTTTCTGACTACTGTTATCTTTTTTGGGTAGCTGTCCTGATCTTTTCTCTTTCCCATTACAAATTACAAACTTCTTTTTGTGTTTCTGTGGCACACAACATACAGCTGTGTACACACAATATTTAAAGAAAATACTACATGCTTTTCAGATGATATATGAACAGCAAATATATGAAAAAATTTTCAACATCAGTGGTTAGTTATTTGATAGATGCAAATGAATATAATACTTGGATTCCATCTCACCCCAGGAAGAATGGCTGCTTTTTTCTTTTTTTTTTTTGTATTTAGTACAGGGTCTACAGGGTCTCACTACACAGAGTAGACTCATAGTAATCCTCCTGTTTTCAGCCTCCCAAGTGCTGGGATTGCAGGTACGTGCCACCACATCCAGTCCCTATCACCATCTCAACACACCCCGGGAGTGGGGCCACCACAGGTATCAAACCCCGGTCCCTGTGTCTGCCTAAGCAGGCACTTTAATCTCCTGAAATATCGTTAATCCTTGAGCTATCAGGCTCATCCTGGCTGTTATGAATAACAAATGCTAGAGGGTCTATGGGGAAAAAGGAGCTCTTCACCACTGCTGGTGGGTGTGTAGTTGACACAACCAGTGTGGAGATTCCTCAAAAAACTAGGTTTGGAGCTCCCATTTGCCCCAGGTATTTCCCTTCTGGAAATCTTCTCAGAAGAGTTAAAAGCACTGTACCATGGTAATGTATGTATGCCCATGTTTATAGTAGCACAATGTATAATAATGAGCTCTTGGAAACAACCCAAATGTCCATCAGTGGGGGAATGGATAAAAAAAGATGCAATGTTTTTACATAATGGAGTATTACCCAGCTACATAAAGGATAAACTAGTGGCTTTCATAGGTAAACAGATGCAAGTTGAGACCATATTTGTAAGTGAAATAAGCCAGACACCAATACATAACCTTCATCTTGTCTCCCTAGTGTAAGAAGCTGAAAGAGTAAGTGTGATCCAAAGTGTACGATAGATAGTATAAAATGGGAAAAACCTAAGAACAGAAGAGAAACTGGTTTAGAGGAATGCTAAAAAGGAAGGAAGGGAAAAGCAAAAGGAAAAAATAGTTTAAGACAGAATAGTTACATGACTAAATTCTCTCAGTTCATTGAAAAGATAGGTTTGAGTTAATATTGTTTGGACAATTAAATGCTTATATCTTGTACTCTGAGTAACTAAAGATAGCATTATTCAATGCATTAATCATTTTTACCCTCCTATTGAATTGTTTTGGAATTTCATTTTTGTTTTCTTGTTTTGTTTCTTTTTCTTTAAAATAAAAAAATAAAATTAAATAATACTGAAAATATTTTTGAAAAAATGGGTTCTCCCTTTTAATAATCATTATTCATAGTTTTAAGGGAATATTTTTCTCTTAAATTTTTTTTGCATATTATTGATGCATAGGTACCTGAATATATACATGAATTTTTAAAAAAAATTCACACACCAAAATATCTTAGTAATTAATTTATTTCATACTACCTTTTAACATATAACAGCCTGTCTTATTATTTTAAACAACTATCTGATAATTTTTATATATATCTTATAATTATCCACGTTCTAAACTACAAATCTTTTGCCAATTTGCACCTTTCTGTCTCTGTTCGCACTGTATTGAAGACCCCCTAGTGAACCTCTGCAAGGACAGCTTCACAATTCCTCACAAACAGCAGGATGTCAGGGCCTGCCGGTGTATGCTTATTTAATATCGGTAGGTTAACTCTACAGAAAAGTTACATTAATTAGTCTGCCTGCAATGGCAGAACATGACATAGAAAAAATTGGTTTATTTTCCTCTCTTCTCCAACTAGGAGGTAAGAAAATTGAGTGCATAGCGATGCTTTTTATCTCTTGATTCCTGCTGCCGCTAACACAGTGCACAGTAAATATTTGCAGAAGGAAGAAATGACAAATGAAAAGGTCTGCTCATATTTTATCCTAGGTAACACCATCAGAGTTATGTCAGAGGCAATATTAGAGTCACACGTTAATATGACACCCAGACAAATTTGATAATTCATGGAGAGGTGCGTATGTGGTTGAGAATTCACCAGGCAAATCCAAGGAATGTTCTCATTAATCTTATTTAGAAGCCCAGGAAGAAGAAAAAGAAGAAGAGATATTTCTACAATCAATCTATATCTCCTTTCTTTCGGAGTGGGACATCCCACGGGGGAGCAGACGCTCTGCCTGGTGGTCTGAGTGTGTGGGAAGGGGCAGAACAGGGGTGAACAGGCTCTTCTTTACTCTGAGCAGAAAACATGTACCCCTGCTGGACAAAATGCTGAAACATTAACTTCAGTGTCATTTGTCATCTGCACTATGTCATCCACATGAGAACAGGTTGTGGCTCTGAAGGGTCTAATGGGCCTCCTCTCAACTCTTCAGCTTGACTGTCAAGAGTATTCTGTCTGTCCTCCAGCCTCAAATACGTGCTCTGCTACTCCTGATAGCTGGAGACCTACTGTGAGCTTTCCTGACCTGCTTTCTGAAACCATTCTCCCCTGTTCCATTATGAAGAGATTTCTTATCTTACTGGATTTTAGCACTGAAAGACTTTGGTGTAGCTACTTAAAAAAATAAACATCTGATTTCTCATTGTCTAAATGATAGGTTCATTTAGATGTATCGTTCTTAGTTTATATTGGCTGCCATAGTGACTTTTAATCTGATATTTAGTTAATGAACTGTAAGTATGATGCTCATCTGTATTCCAGCCTGGAATTCCACAGTATTCATTTATTTATTTTTTTTACATATCTCCCTTGCCTTTCAAAATGCACTTGTTTTGTATATTGTTTGCATGACACAATGCTCATATCCCTGGGGGAGACCAGATCAATCTTAGATGTATTTACTTTTTCCTGAATGCTCTTGGGCCTGACACTTACTTGGTTGATCAGCCCTGACTGGTTGGGTGGAGGAGTAATGAATGGCTTAGATTACCAATTGACTTTGAACTTTAATTTTTATTAGCTAGGTTCACTCCAAAGGACCTCTGTGCCCCTGTAATCTTCAGGATACTTTTTCTCTGCAGGCTGATGGGATTTATGGCCCCAGCCTTAGAAAAGCATAAAAATGAGATAGTCCTCCTGAGAGGTTTGTCTCTTCAGGTTAGTGTTAATGCAGAAGCCTTGTTTACCCATTAGATCCCAGGACCATAAAAAGTAAATCCATAGCAGAGTGCTAAAAGATGGTTCTTGTTTAGAGCCATTGCTTCATCTAAAACTGACATTGCAATCAATGAAAGCATTTTATTGGCCCTCTCGGGTTTTACTACAGGAAAGCACAGAGCTCTATTTTGTACCAAAACAGCAACAGATTTTGTTGGTGGCCTTAAATCAATCTGTTAAATATATTTGAAGGAAAGTGGATATTAGTGAAGTTGGATAAGAATTTTCAGGTGGTGCCAAGAAACAAGCTTGTACAAATAAACAATCTCTCAAACAAACAAACACACAGATCCGAATATTTGCATAGGTCTTACAAGTTTGCAAAATACTTTTGTATATATCGTATGTTCAATCTGTTAGCTGTAGGAAGCACATAGAGCAGGTGTGACTTATAGTGGCTCCATTTTAGAAATAAGGGTATATTTTGGACTAAATGGCATTAAGTGATATGATGTTAACATTTGCATGAGTGGTTATAATGTCTTGTGTGTATTACAACTTGTGATCTCAAAAATGAACAGAAAACCTGCAGATGCTTTTGCTGTAAATCCACCATAGCCACCGAAATAAGCTGAGCATCTGAAGCACAAAACTAAGTCACTATTTTAGACTTTCTATCTTACTGAAATGATATGGAAAATCTGCGTGGATAGTCAATCACAGAAAAAAGACAATGAGGGATTTGTCCACTGATGTTATAAAAATAATCTTATGCTGACAAGGTTATCTATTTCTCCCTTTATTCATTTAGAAATTGACTTTAAAAAAATCAAGCACTGTACCATAGAAGACAACACATATCTCTCCCCTGCAATTAAGAATAATAATTATATTAGGTAATATTATTGATTGAAGTTTTAGGATATGTCAGATAATGTGCTAATAGATACACACAATAGCCCCTTATGATATAGTTTCTCATACTAGCTCCATTTTTTGATAAGATAACTGATACTTATATATAAGCATAAGCTAATAAGTAACAGACCTGAACTCCATTCAAGTTTTGTTGTGATCACTCCTTCTCTATAACTCTTCTTCCCTATCCTCTGTTCCCTGGCTCATGTGCTACAGTGGACAGATACAGGAACTGAACTTTGTCATCAACTAGGACATTTTTAACAACAAAAGGACAATTGTTATAAGAACACAAAGTGAAGAAAATAAAATAACTTGATTCACTAGATGGAACAAAACTCGAGTCTCAAAATACTCATAGAATTTTATTTGGCAAAGAAGAAACATCAATTCTAGGAAGAAAAGAAACTATGGATACAAACAGAAAGTCACATCTAAGGACTTCTGCTTTAGCTCTTATAGAGAATATTTGTTGACTATTGATGCTTATTAATTTCTCATGGAGTTCATGGTACTGTATTGGTTGTATGTATGTATGGTTACAGAGTAGATAAGGCCATGCCTACTTTAAATTAGAAGGAGATGCTCAAGGTTTCATGGCAATACATTCCTTAGAGCACAGCACTGACAAGACTGGTTGTTTCAGTAACACACTGGGCTGATGGTTTCAGTAACTCAGTAAGTGTAAACATATCCTGAGCTTATGCATTTCAATGAATTGGTATTACCTCTTCACAATGTATTTGCTCTTCACAATGTGCTTGCTATTTAAATATTCAGAAAGACTTCAAGCAGTCACCCAACTCACCTAGGGGACTGGCTGGAAAGCAAGGAGTATATAATTACCCAAGAAAAGGAAGAATGAGACTTGTCAGCTGTCAACCAACGTGTTACCCTAGATGTGAAGCACAGTTATGGGTGAGGAATAAAGTCTATCCATTCTCTACAGGCTTGAAGCCTTTGAGGTCTTTTAATTTAAGGTACTGTGTTGCTGTCACTCATCAATATTGGTATCATCTTATTAAGATCCCCAAGAAATGGTAGCAATTTCCTTAGAGCATTCTATATCCTTAAAGAGAAGTAAAAAGATTTTAGAGACTACTGGAGAAAGAAGAGAAATACACTGAGTATAATTATCCAGAAAATGTTCTGCTGTGGTTGAATTATATTCTTATTTTCAAACTGGAAATTTCCTGAGCTCCTTTATGCCATAGAGTGTTTAAAAGTAATTGCATATGTAGCGTTTCTGGCCTTCTGACTACTAAGGTTATAGGGTGATGACAGGAATTCTTAGAGGAAGCATTTAGATATTCAAAAAGAAAAGAAAGGGCCTTTGAGTAAAGAAAAGAGGAGTAATTGCACAAGTTTTCTTCTCTTTCTTGCTCTGGTCACTGTTAAACCCCTCTAAAACAACAAAAGAGAAATATATAAAATTACAGGGACAAAGAGAAGATGATGTCAGATAAGAAATGTCAAAATCTTGGAAGTTAGAAAATCGATGTACAGGTGATAACTGACTTAATAGAGAAGACAAAGCCAAACCAAAGGAGAAGAAAAAAAATACATTAAGTCTGTGATTGACTCAGGGAAGCTGGAGATTCTAGGTTGTCCATTATGTTGGAAGATAAAAGATCTGGAAACACAGACATTTTCTATAATCCTACAGAAGGGGCAGGAATTTGGGCAGTGGAGTCATTTGCTTTCTCTACATGGTGGAATCAGGGAAAAATTGGCCAGATAATGTAAGAAGGGAGACTTCAGACTTAGGGTAGAAAGCAACCCTTGTGATAGTGGAAATAACAGAATAGGGGCCAGGAAGATGGCTCAGTGGAATAAGCGCTTCCTTGGCAAGTGCAAGAGCCTGAGTTCAATCCCCAGTTTCTATAAAAAAAAAAAAAGATGAAATAACAGTATAATGGTAGTTTTCATTTGGCTAGTGTATACTGTGTGCCACACACTGTTAGAATTTTATTATTACATGATTTTATTGAATCTTCCTGGAAGATAGTAAAGTCACTATTATCACTATTTTACGAAAAAAAAAAAAAATCCAACCAAACCCTGACTTTTAGAAAAGATAACTGACTCAACCAATGCAACACAGTAACAGAATGAGTATACTGGAAAGAATCTCAAAACCAGAGTAGCGAGGCTTTCTTCTTAATTTCCCTGCTTCAGCGGCACTGTTTTGCAATTGTGAGCCTTCTGCACTTTTATAATTAGTTCCCATGGTGCGTAGGTTACATTTAATAGGAGGCATGTTACCACTGCTAATCATTATTAATCACCTACTATGTAAAGCATATGGCTACAAGCTAGTGGCTAAGAACAAGACAGAGAAAGAAGACTTACAAATAATGTAGTTCATCCCTAAGGAAAGTAGATAACTTATAACCAGAATCAGTGGAAGACAAGTGACAGGGCTGACAGGACTGAAGAACTATTTATACGAAAATCATATTTATTTCTTCATTTAACAATCATCTATTGGAATTCTAGCATTATGTTGGCTTAGGGGAGCAAGCAGCGAGGAAGGCAAGCCTTGCTCTAAAGGAGCTGAGGTCTGAGGTAAAGACAGTCTCACAGCCTGCACACACAGCAGTCATGCAGCATGACAAGAGTTTCCTCATAAAACTGACTGGTGTGGAGACAGGGGTGGGAGAGAGGGACTGAATCCAGAGAAGGCACTGTCATGAGGTGCCATCTGAACCAGGCCAGGAAGACGAAGAGGGACCCCTCAGTAGGAAAGCTAACAAATAAGCAGAAAAACAGGAAAGGCTGTTCTCAGGAAAGGATGCAAACTGCTGAGAGGTGAGCAGGCACAGCAGGTGGAAGATGGAACTGGAGGTGAAGGCCTGGGGAGAACAGGAGCAACAAGGGGCAAAAGGGGACAGAGAGAGAAGAGCCATGCTGAGGAAATGGAGCTGTAGCGCAGGCGATGGGATCTGTCAACTTTAAGTATCTGAAAATCCATGAGGGAGTTAAAGGTAAAATGACAAAAGGCTTCAAAAGGCACAGAGCAGTGACCCTCCATGTTCAGTGCCATCCGTCTGGTGTAAAGCAACCTCCTACGGGACCATGGCATCTTTACCCTGGCTGGATCCAGGCAGTCAGGCAGTCTGTGCCCCGCCAACTGGAGAAGCAGAACTGGAGTGAAACCTGCTTCCTACAAGTTCTTCCTCGTTGCCCTTCGCTGAAACAGCCGGTGCTGATGGAACAACCCCTGGATACCTGATGGCCACATCCTGATGCCTGTAGCATCAGTATAAACAATGAGAAAAGTATGAAGGACGTGGATAGGTGAACTTAGTCCACAACTGCACACAACTCTACTGCTCTGAGACTGTGTCCGGCTCTCAGGGACGAGGCAACTTGGAAGTTGAGAGGAGCGTCTGCGTTTGTATGCCCTGAATTATGAGCAAGCTGCCTCTGTGGCTTCCCTCTAATGTTTCTTGCTTTGATCAGCCTGAAAATATTTCAGAAACCTCTTTGCCCAGGGTCCCATGCCTGGTGGATGGCCTGAGGCCATCCCTGCTGTGCTCTGCTTACATCCAGGGCATTATTTAAAACCCCGATGTTTTTAAATTAAAGAAGCTGCCAGGTTTCATCAATAGGAATTTGGTAAGCCTGTTTCACTGATTTCTTCTAGATGAAAAGGTAGACTGTTCTATCAGAGTAGTTTTAAGAAAGAAAGCATTTTTTCACAAGTGAATCCATTTCTCCCATATGATCCGTTCTTTTTTCTGAAACCTGCTCATTCATTTTGATACACTCATGGTGACCTCATGCCACACTCCCCCACATGCTCCTAATCCTCAGAAAAGCTATTTGAAGGTTACTGAGATCTGAGAAATTGAAAACTACTTGAATAATCTCTCTTTCAATACACAAAGAGAGACCTCTACATGGGCAGATATTCATATTAATACCTAATGGTAATCATTAATATATGATTTTATATTTTGTTTTATTCACATAATATTTATATTTCTGAGTTTCTTTTTATCTCTGTAACCATCTTCCTATTACATGGTAAGTCATTGAGTTCATATGTAATAGTGTACTTGTATTCAAAATTTTACATTCCAATATTTAAAATCCTCAATTTTAAATATTTTCAAGTATAGCTAAGTGTATAATGAACATCTTATTTATATCATTATTGCTCCAGTATAAGTCTTATTTATGTCATTATTGCTCCAGGATAAGTATCCTAAGATAAAATTATTGGAGAAAAGACTATGGGGAAATTTATAACTGTTAATAATTATTTTGATGTTATTTTGCATAGTAGTATGTATGTGACTAGTAATGTAACTATTCTAATACCACCAGAATTTTCCCAGTAGTTTTCTATGACTTAAATATATTTTTCCTGTTTATTCTACTAATCTCTTTAGTTTATAATCATCCAAGAAATTTGCCTTAATTTGAAATTCCATGTTTAGTAGGAAAAACAAACATTTTTCAAACACTTAATATTTCTATTTTTGCTACATACATTATTTTTATCTTTTATTTTTTGGTTTCTGTGATATTCTTACAAAGCTTAGTGATTTTTTTGAATAGTATAGGTATTAATTACTTATATGCAGTGTCAGGCATTTATAGAGTAATAGCTTCCAATTTGAAGTATCTTTTACCCAACTCAACAGTAATCGCCTCTTATCACCATCATCCAGTCCTTTCTCTGCCTTCAGCTTCTTAAGAGTGAGCAGCCCTGGGCTGCCTGTCCAAGCTGAAGAGGTGCATTGAGTGGCAGGAGCTCTAGAGCCAGACTCAGGTCTGAGTCTTGGCTCTGCCAACTACTATGTGGTTTTGGATGAAATAGGGACAATAAAAAGACCTTCTATATATAGATCAGTTATGAATATGAGAGAATTACTATAAGTAAAGCACTGAGAACTTGGCTTTCCCCATAGGATAATATCTAAGTCAAGTCATTATATTAGGGAGATAAGTAACAGAAAGAAATGCACTTTGAGTTTTTAATGGATGAGGAGGGGAGGCAGAAAGCTTGGTCCATCTCCATAGTTTTTCCTTTTCTTAACACTGTGCTTGCTTATGCTTCCCCTCCTCTTTCCTTTCACTAGTATATGTTTGCAGCACATGATAACTACTTTCACTGTATGGACTCAGTACACACACTTAATACATTTCAGTTATTTTCCCCCTTTCCTGCACCCACCTTTTGTTTTTCCAGCATCAGATTCACCTATTTACCCTATAAGACCTTGTAAAGTTAATTATCATGCACACAGATAGAAACCAGACTAATGGACCAAAGAAAATATAAAACCTATAGAACAATTGTGCTAAGGCAAGGTGCACATTTCGATACATTGTCCATGCTGGATCATAATACTATTTTTTCTCTCATTCCCTCTGTTTTTTCTGGTCCTTTTTTTTTGAGGAACTGGGGATTGAACTCAGGCCCTTACACTTGCCAGGCAAGTGCTTATTCTACTGAGCCATCTTCTTGATGCTTCACAGAATATTGATCGGGAATCTTCTAGATAAAATCATCAAGATGTATTATTGTATCTGGAAGAAAAGTCCTAAGGAATTGTTACTCTAGGTGCATTCAGTGAGATAAAAATAAAATGCATATTAAATAGTAGTTTCTAGTAATGGATGGAAAGCTTTGGAGACTTGTTGGCCCAGGTTCAAATCCTGTTTCCATAATAAACTCTTGCAGGTGTACATAAGTTACTTGACTGTTTCAAACCTCAGCACAGGTGTTGTTGAGCTGCCCTGAAAATCAGATGAGTTGAACTAGCTGTGTAATGTCCATCCAACATAATAGATCTTCAATAGGTTATTCACTTCACCAGTAAGAAAAGCACGTATCAATGATTCTTTTTCAAAAGAAATTTCCATTCATGCTTGAAGAGAAAAAAGAACTCCTTTGGGTTCAGAGAACAGATGAGTTTGAAGTGACAAATATAAGGGTTGCAGACAATTTCAGCTGAGATAGTATGACATGAACCAATACTTCATGAAAAGAATATTCAGAATAAACCCATGACTTACTTTGAGACTCATTAAGATGATTAAATAAGGGATGCACATAATGCACTAGGCAGAGTAGCCAGTACTGAGTATGTCTTGATAGATGGTACATGCTGCTGCTGATCCAAAGCACTGCTTCTCCAGTCAGTGAAGAGGCTGACTAAGGTTTAAGAATGACGGACCATGAACTGAAAAACCATACATGGTTCCTGATGATTGAAGGCTAAAGGGCTGTTCCCTGAGATGCATTCAGATGATTCTGAATCCCTTCATTTTACCTGGAGACTCTGGAAGCAGAGTAAGAGGCACTCGAGTGTACAGAATCATTTGCTGATGGCTAACAAAAAGGATCTAGTTGTGCTCTGTGCTGCACTGAAGAACTATTATCTCCATGTATTCATTCCCTGGGGCTCAAAGCAAGAATTGTTCCAGATAGATGCTTTAACAGATCCCTGGAACCAATTATTTGAGTCACCTAAATAAATGTCATATTTGATCAGTAGTAGCATCTTTCATTTATCAAGTACTTTCTCAACACCAGGTACTTTGCCTATGTGCATTATGTACATTACCTTCTTTAATCCTCCTAGTAGCTCCCCAAAGCAAATGACACACTTGTTCTCATTTTAAAAATGAAGAACCTGGAGCTTGGAGAGCTTGCATAGTTAGAAGGCACTGGGCTACACTGTAACTCAAGAATACTTGTCTCCTAAATCACTCCTCTCTCTCTGACACTACCTCTGTATTTCCTCTGCGCATTCACTATTCAATTATCATCTTCTCTCTTTTTTATCCTACTTATACATGGCATTCCCTTTCCGTCTTCACACCTCTACTGCTTTTCCCAGGTTCTCACTTGTGCATTCAATACATGCAGTATTTATGAAATACAAACAGTATACCAAGCACTCTGCTGAGTGATTCTATTTCTGTTTTTTTTTCTCTACAGTGTTATAGTACTGGAAAAGTACCCAAAATATATATATAACCTTGTTAGGTATGGTACAGGCCGTCAAGAAATTGAATACATTCATGATACGTTAGCTATAACTTCTAGGGTTGGGAGCACTCTTGCCTGTTTCTTTCGTATCCCCCCACTTTCCATAGATGAGGCCATAAGAGAGGAGTCCCTCAGGGAATTAATACCCTTAAAAGAAAGACACCAGAACTTTTCTTTCCACTGTGGGAAGGTATAGTGAAAACATGGCTGTCTGAAAGCCAGAAAGACAGTCCTCACCAAGAAGTGAATCTGCCAGCACTTTGATTTTGTACTTCCAGCCTCAAGAAATGTAAGAAAGAAAGTTATGTTGTTTAAGCCACCTACCATAGTCTGTAATATTTTGTCACATCCACCTGTGCTACCTAAGACACCAACTTTCTCTAACATTGTGCCCTTCCCAGAGTAAGGGGCAGGATCAAGTAGCATCCTTTTGCTCTTCCAGGATGGTTGGTAGAGGGGCAGAAGGATACTAGCCCTCTCACTCACTCAGAAAAAAAGTGTGTTCCAAGTCAGACCTGTGTATCAGGAGGAATTCTGATAGAGATTTGGTGGTGGACTCTAATAGGTGTCTCTTCCTTTTGCCTGTCTTTAGTTCTCTGTAGACCTCTTTCTGTTGTGAATTTGATGGAAGAGTGAATGACCTATTTTCTTTATAGAAACCTGAACATCTGCAATGGATGGGCTTCTGAACTAGATGAAGAGTATTAATTTCTCAGCAAACAAAACTACCTTCAAAAGAATATTCATATGGTTGATCTTTGATTTCAAAAAGCGCAACAGTTTGTGTAAATTTGCCTATTAACTGGTTGATGGAATGAATTATGATGGGGAACTCAGCCACTCTGAACTCAGTTCTTTACCACAGCAGGATAAAAAGGCTGGATTTTAGAGACAAGGATCCTCCCAGTTTCCTGTGGCAGATGCTCATAGATTTACTTAATGAACAAGCTAGTATGCCTGACCCCACAAAAAATATAAATGCTAGTCTTTCATTCTTTGTCACTCATTAATCATTTGAATCTGTGTAACAATAGGATCAGTGAATTAGTTTCATGAAGTCACTTATGTAAGTCACTTTATGGAAATTTTTTAGTAGTATAATATTGCTGTCATCTTTCTTTCAGAGATCTCCTGGGACTATCTGAAATATGGGAATTAGCCACAAAATTATGCTAAGAAGTTTAATTAGCAGAAAGTGCAATGTAACATATGTCACTCATTAATTTTATAGCCTACATACAGATTAGCTATTGAGATTTCCTGAATTATTTTAGTCCGTAAATCCCTTTCCCTCAACCAATCTATTTATATTTTATTCTTATGCAAGGAGGATATAAAACCTTGGTTTATCCTTCCTGTCACTCATGTGTTTATTCAAAAGATATTTACTGAACACTTTCCCAGACTAGGCACTGTTTTCCATAATTGGAATGTAGCCATGATAAAGACAGGTAAAAGTTCTGCATGCAGAGTATTCATATTATTTTTAAAATATATGTTGTTAATGCATTCAATATTATATGATAATAAGGTTCATTTAGGGTAGTTGGTAATGCATTTAATATAACTAAATCAATTTCAACCCCAGTATTTTTTTTTATCCCTTCCCACCATTCTCTTATATGTCCCCTTCCTTATCTCCAGAAGTCTACTTCTTGATTTTATGACCTCCTTCCTTTCATTAATTAATTTGTTTTCTTCTAAAAGAGAAAATGTTACATTCAGCTTTCTGTGTCTGA
>NW_004524761.1:969286-982119 GCF_000260255.1 Octodon degus | reverse complement strand
TTGTTCTTCTTGTGCAGGGTCTCACTAGGTAGCTTGGACTCCTAGTGATCCTCCTATTTTTAGCCTCCTTAATGCTGGGATTACAGAATTGCACCTCCACACCCGAACTTCATTCTTCTATGTGGATGAATGGTATTCTTTTGTGTATATATGCTACATTATCTTTATCCATTCATCTGTTGGTGGTTATCCAGTATCAGTTTGTTTCTATATATATATATTTTAAAATGTATTTGCTTGTTACAGTGTCTTACTACATAGCTCAGACTCATAGTGATCCTCCTGTTTTCAGCCTCCTCAGTGCTGGGATTACAAGTGTGCACCACTATGCCTGGACTCTGTGGTCAGCTCAGCCTGCCCTTGGTGTGGGACTGGTATGGCATATGGTGCCAGGGATTGACCATGGACCCTGCTCTTGCCTAAGCTTGCCTACACAGGTGCTTTAGTCCACTGATCTATCCCACTGGTCCTGTTTCTACATCTTAAATATTGTGAATTATGCTACTGTAAACAGGTATACATGTATCAGTGTTGCAAGCAGTTTCACAATTCTTCAAGAGTATGCATATGATATCACTAGATCAAATGGTATGTCTATGTTTAATCTTTTGAGGAATCTCTGTTTTGATATCCATAGTAGTTGTACTAGTTTACAACAATCCCACAGACTGTATAGGAGGGCTTCTTCTCCCCATAATCCTCACCAGAAGTTTATAGTTTTCTATATTTCATTTGGGCTGAGACATTTTGTGTGTAGTTTTGTGGCAGTGTTTTTTTCAGTACCAGGGATTGAACTGAGAACCTTGTGCTTGCTAGGCAGGTGCTTAAGCAGCTGAGCTGTCTCCCCAGCTCTCTGTGTAGTTTTAATCATCATTTCTATGATAGCTTAGTGGTGTTGACCATTTTTCTATATACTTTTGCCCATTTGATCTTCTTTTAAGAAGTACATATTCAATTCATTTGCCTACCTTCTGAAATTTGATTTATTATTTTCTGGGAGTTAAGTTTTTAAACTATTTATATCTTCAAGATAGTAATCCTTGATCAGAAAAGTAGCTATCAAAGATTTTCTTCCATTCAGAGGTTGTTGCCTCCTTGCTGTTACTTTTGTCTTGCAGAAGTTTCCTGTCCAGGGAGTCCTTGCCGGTGCCTGTGCCTTCAAGTGTTTCACTTATGTTATTTTCCAGCACTGTCAGTATTTATGGATTTATATGTAGGTCTTTGATCTACTTTGATTTGGTTTTAGTTCAGGGTGAGAAATACAGATCTAGCTTCAATTTTCTGAATGTGACACTCCAGTTTCCCCATCAACATTTGTTAGAGATTGTCTAGTGTGGCTTTGCCCTTTGTAAAAATTCAGATGGTGGTAGGTGGTGGGGTTTGTTTCTCTGGTTTTTATTCTATTTCATTCATATACATCTTTGTTTTTGGACCAGTACCACGAAGTCCAGTATAATGATTCCCCTAGCATTGCTCTTGTTACACAAGGCTAACTATCTGGGTGTTCTCAGATTCCAAATGGAGTTCAAAATTGCTTTTTCTACTCTGTTGGTATTTTCATTGGGATTTTATTGAATCCCTTTTAGTTACATGGCCATTTTAACTGTTTTAATTCTACCAATCCAAGAACAAGGAATAGCTTTCTAATTTTTATTTTCTTAGGTTTTTTTTTTGTTTTGGTTCTGAGGACCAAACCCAGAGCTTTCAGCTTGCTACACAAGTGTTCTATCACTGAGCTAAATCCCCAGCCCCTCCATTTCATAATGTCCTGTTAATCTCTTTCTTCAGAGTTCTGTAGCTTTCATTAAATCTTTCACCTCCTTAATTAAGTTGATTCTTAGGCATTTATTTTTTTAAAATCTATTGTGAATGGTATTATTTTTCTGATTGGGAGATTATATTCTTGATCAATACTTTCCAGTAGAATTTTCTATAATGATGAAAAGTTTTAAATGATATTAGATTAGAAAAGCATTTCCTGTCTGTTGTATGGGATCACTAACACCCAATGGATATTGAACTCTTAATTATGGATAGCACAACTGAGGAGCTGAGCTTTTGGAATTATTTAAGTTTAATATATTTTTATTTAAGTAGTCATGTAAATCTGGCAACTACCAAAATGGCAAGCACAGTTCTAGTGGCAGAGTAACTTTGCATAAGTAAATGGAAACCAAGAAAGATTCAGATTCATATTGGTGCTATTGAGAAAATAAAGAGGTGATATGGTAGGAGATGTAGGTGACTTCAGGTGGGGGGGACTAGGATGGCTGCTGGATAAATAGCAGCCTGATTTGTGAGGGCTGGACAGGAGCCTGCTGTAAGCAGTGGGAGAGGCAGGTGTCAAGAAGAAGCCTGAGAGGTCTTCAGAGTGCGCTACATGTGTGGACACAGTGTCCCTTCTAAGGTGCACACCAAAGCTGGTGGCTGATGCTTTGGGTTGAGAAACTCTCCTCTGGGTGTTCCACTTCTCTCTGGGAGCATGTAACAGGGTTGGTAGTGACCTGGAAGGCACTGCTCAGTCCTGCTCTAGTGGAGGAGCCAGCTCTGCTCTGCACCATGGCTGATGCATGAAGCAGAGCCCTGTCCTGATGATCCAGCCACCTTCTGTTAGCTTCTTACATAGCATTTGCAGACAGTGAGAGAGATATTTGCTGCCTAACCTACTTTCTGCATCTAAAACTTTCCTGATTTCTCTGGAGAGAGAACTATATATATATATTTTTTTTCTGACTCATTTCGCTATCCACATTCCAGTGCCTGTAACTTCTCTCTCTTTCATCCGACTTGTATTTTTCTCATTTGCTCTGTTCACCAGCTCACTGACTCCTCTCCCCACAGCATCTCCCACAAGACTTATCTGTGTTTCTGTTTTCAGTGTTATCTGTCTGTAGCACTACGAAGCACTTGCACATACAGGAAATATTTGATCTTTGAGGTTTAGCTAGGAATATTATTATTATTAAAGATAGCACAGTAGTTATTTTTACCATTATCATAATGACTTTTACAGGTAAGAGAAAAAAGGGGAGACCCAAGGAGATTCAATATTTTGGTCCAAATCATTCAAACAGTAAATGGCCCAGCCAAGATTTCTGGCTTAGAATTCAATGCTTCTCCTATATACCTGTCTGACGCTCACCTTATTACTTCAGCCTATTGAACTGGCCAGTTATGGAAGAGCTTCTCAAGTTTGAGATCTTGAGGAACCTTCTCCCAGTTTGAGGAATGTATCTTTGGCTTTTTTCCATGTTGTCATGTAGCCATAGGTACAGTTATAGTCATTGTCATAATCATACATACAGAGAAGTGCTCTGAATAATTTAGAAAGTACTTTATTGTTATAACAGGTTTTTTTTTTTTTTTTTGGAACAGGGGATTGAACTCAGGCTCATGTGCTTGCCAGGGAAGCACTTATTCCACTGAACCATCTCCCCTGCCCCTGTTATAACATTTTTAACTGAAATTAAAACAATGAATTAAAAATTCTCTTATAGAATACAATAGAATCTCAAAATAATAAATTTTTCATAGACCCCTTGAGCTTAAGAAATATTAATTTGTGCTGCTTACTTTAGCTCTCAATCTTACTGCAATAAAGTAGACCCGTCTCCCGTCAAGCCAAATAGCTACCAGCCCTACTATCTCCTATTGTAATGCAGTGACCAGAAGTTAGAAAGAGAAGAGTCCAGATGTGCAAAAGGAGTGAAATCCTGGGAGAGAGGCTAAAAGGGAGGTCTACTGAGGTGAGGACTTCTCAGAATTTTGCTGTCAGACCTGGGTTGTGACTGTTCTTTCTTCTATTAGGAGCCTCTGGCTCATAGAAATATGTTCAGGTCAATCTGAGCTACATGGGTTCAAACCATAGTCTTGCTTGTGGACTTTGAATAAAACAACAAAGTATCTCTATGTACTATGCTAAATCTTTTATAAATACTGAAACTCCTAACATTACTTAAAGAGATTGTTATTTAAGCCTGTGAGATGGCTCATTACATTGTTTACATGTGCTGCTTCTGAACTCTCTGGCTTCTTGGATTTGAAATTAACCCTAGTTCAGCTGTACTTTAGGTAAGCTTATTTCTCTATATCTGTTTGCTTATTTGTAAAATGGAGACAGTAATGATATATCTGTTTGCTTATTTGTAAAATGGAGACAGTAATGATATCTACTAGATAAGATTATTCAACATTAAATTGAGTAATATAAAAAGTACATAAGTGGTTGACAACTGATAGCTGTTATTGTTAATTGTGAAAAAAAAATCTCTACTAAGATTGCAAGAACATTAAATGACTCTCTTATATCCTGTAATAATTCCTCTAAGTCTTAGTATAAAAAGATAAAAAGGGGCCACTGTGTGCTGGTCAACAAAATTTCCACTGTGATCTCTGCCAAGTAGAAGACTAGTCCTTTACTATCTGTTGGTCGTTGCCCTTCACTGAGGCCCTAGCACCTGATCCACAGCTCTCTGGTATCAGTACCCTTCCCCACCTGAGCAGACATCTTGCCTTCGTACTGTACTGGAGTCAACTCAGCTCACAGATGCTCTGACCTTTAACCCTCTTCCCAAAGCCCCAGACTCTTTCCTGGGTGACTAGCGCCTTGTGCTTATTTAATCTCAAAGTTTCACACTTCTCATCTACTTTTCTGGGGCAGATCAGCTTTATCCTTCTGATGAGATTCAAGGCATATGTACTTCAAATGTGAAGCAGAATGCCACATCTATATATTTTATTAATAAGACTATTTTTAAAAGTTTGCGATTGAACACCTTATGAGTTTGGATTCTCCAGTTTTACCACAGAGCTTGCATAGATTTTTCTTTTGACACTGAGAAAAATTTACACATGTATGCCATAGTTCTTATAGTTTTTAAACACTCACCTCAGCAAAGGCCTATAGAGGGGTTTTCTCCTCAGTGCAATGTGCCATCCACCGTCTTCCTGCCATGCCTATATTAAGTTCCTTTTCTATTGCTATAAAAAAATACCTAAAGCTGAATAAGATATAAAGAAAAAGGGTTTATTTAGATCACAGTTTTGGAGGCTGAAAATTTAGCATTGGATAGCTCCATCTGTTTGGGTTCAAGAGAGGACTCTCTGGCTACATGACAACATGGTGGAAGTGTACAGAAGAGGGAGTAATCAAGTGGTGAGACAGGCAACAAGAGGGATTAAAGAACTAGGCTTGCTCATTTTACATTAACTTGGGAAAACTATCCAAGGATCCATGTAGACTGCATCAATTCTTTCAAAAATCGGCACCCTAATGAACTGAGCACCTTCTTAAAAAGCCCCATGAGCCTCTCTCATAACTGTTCTTACCCATCCCCATAGTGCCACATTGGGGAGCAGACTTCTAACAAATGATCCTTTGGGAGGCATTCAAGCCAGAGCAGTCCTAATAGTTAAGTTTCAAACTATAAAATGTAAGTTGTTTCCTAGGGCAAGGAATCTAGATCTTAAATGTTGTTCTTCTCCTAAAAGGGAAAATGTGTGCCATCTTGTTTTTGGGAAGCCAACCCTGGCATGGTTAAGTTGTAGGACAGGGATATTTACCATAAGGTAATTGTAAAATTAAATTATAAAACATATGAGTTTTTCCAGAAGACGCATTTAGGCTATACTTCACCCAAATTCTTTAGTAAATGCTGTGATAGAGTTTTTAAACTCATGCTGACCCTCTGTAACAGACCCCAACAAAATGAGGAATTTTAGCATGGATAATAAAATGTTTATATTGTACTGTTAGAATCCTGGCATTTAGAAATCTTGGTGTGATGTCCAGAAATGAAAATGTTTCTTGCATCATTAGGCAAATGGTATCTTAATGAGGTTATGGTATTTCTCTTTTAAAGTAGCCCAGCATGGATGTTCTCCTTTTCGTGTCCCAATATTTACATAGATAACCATTAGTATTGGTTTCTTATTAGAGAATTTTGAGTGTCATGAAGTTTGCACAATTTCTTTTCCTGCTGCAGTCAACTATTCCAAAACCCAGGTATGTGAGATTATATGAGTCAATACAATTGCATTTATTTGTTTACTTTTTTAAGCATTTAGTAAAGGGTCTCAATACATACATTGGGCTCATAGTGATTTTCCTGTTTTCAGCTTCCCAAGCGCTGGGATTACAGGTGCACACCACCACGTTCAGTCTTAATCACTGTCTTAGCATGCCCCAAGCCAGGAATTGAACCCCAGCCTCTGTGCTCTGCCTAAGCAGGCGCTTTAGTCTCCTGAGCTATCTGACCAGCCCTTTTTATTTACTTATTTATTTGTAGTTATGGAGTCTAAGCCCAGGGCCTTACACATGCTAGGCCACTACTATACCACTAGCTATACCCCAGCTGCATTTTAATTTAAAATTCTAGTCTGGACACTGTTAAAGTAAAATGTGTTTCAAAGATAGGTTACATGGTTGAGTGGAATGTTTATATGTAGTAGATAACAGATAAAAATGCTTACGGTCAGGCACAACTGTTTCTTCCACTGAAATTGCACTATAGAAGAGTTTTCATCCTGTCCTTTGCTTTCTGTTCTTGTTTCATCTTTCTATTTTATTTTCTCTAGAAGCATTTTTTTTATCATGCTGTGCAAGTATAGAGATAGGTCAGCTATGGGATCCTGTCTTCAAGAGTTCATTGTGGTCAATACAGGCACTATGCCAATGGGCTTAGAAATGGGTATAATATGCCCCAAACACTGTGACTATGTGTTGAATGTGCTATTTTGGCAAAGAAAGAAACCATTTAATACCTCTCCAGAAGTCTTTTCAAGGAGGTGATATTCAACTTGGACCCAAAACAATATACTTTCACTGGACCTAGAATGAGAGGTCAGGGAAAGAGTATCCTAGGCACAGAGAGTAGCTTAAACAATGATGTGAAGATGTGAAAGTGCACATTATTTGGAAAATTCCATTGTGGACAATGACTTTGGAAAAAGACTAAATGTGAAGTCCATGCCATGCTAATGGACTTGCACTGGATTCTATAGGTAATGAAGAGCCAGTAAATTTTTGAAAGCAGAGTTGGACCATATCAGTAGTCAGCAGGGAAATGTGAATTGAAACCACAGGAGATATCAACTCACACCTGGAGAGTGTCTATGATGAAAAAGTCAAATGAAAGCCAGGTCTGGTAAGGATGTGCAGAAAGGGAATCACTTCATATTGTTCATGATAATGTGAACTAGCACAGCTATGCTGGAACCTAAATGGGGATTCTTCAAGAAATCGAAAACACAAACTACCATATCATCCACCAACTCTATTGTTAGGTGTGTAAATCTCAATTCCTTACAGCATTATTCACATAACTGTGGAATCAACCTAAATGCCCCCTAAAAGATAAAGAAAATATGGTACACAAAGTCTGGTAGATAATCCCATTGCCTGTATTTTTCTAATTAAACTATTTCTAAATATTTTGAAAATAAAAAAATATTCCTCAATAGCTATGCCTTACCTTGGTTTTATTTGAACTTAAAATGTACCCCTTTTCATTGTGGCTATTTGTATATTAGGTGTGTGACAATCTCTTATAAAATCAAATTGAGGGGAGGAAGCAAGGGATAAACACATAGAATTATTTGACCAGTGAAGAATTCATAAGTGTGATCATTAAAAGTAATTTGAACCTCACAAATCTAAAAAAAAAAAAGAATATTAAATCTTAAAGATGAAATGGCAGTCATGTTTATAACGTAGATGAACCCAGAGTATATATTAAATGTAACAAGCTAGGCACAAAACAAATGCTGCATTTGTCACTTATATGCAGATTTGAAATGGAGAGTAAAATGCTATTTACCAGACACAGAATGTTGGGAAGTTAAGGGGATGTTAGTCAGAGGACAAAATTTTAGTAAGAAGGAAGAATAAGTCTAAGATATCTGTTGCATATAATGCCTACTACAGCTAAAAACACTATACTGTGCATGTAAGCATTGCCACATTCTCAGAAAAAAAGATAAGTATATGAGGTGGTATGTTAGATAAATCAAGATTGCTTGATTTAGGCATTGCACAATACACACATATATGAAAACATACTACACCATAAATATATACAACTTTTCTTAGTCAACTAATAAATTAAAAACAAAACAATAAAAGAAAGCAAGGAAATAATCCTTAGAAATACAATCATGTCAGTGACAAGTACAAGACTAGGAATTGTGATTCTATGTAGGCTTTCGGACTGATGTACCAAGAATGGGAGAAGGTAATAAAGGTGAACACATGAATAGGGTGCAGATGTTAGGCACAGTGAGGTTTATGCTGAGAACCAATGGAAGCACAGCAGAGGACAGCGCCTGAGTTAATATGGGCTCCAGGGTGTCAGCTGATATTCTTTCCACGCAAAACGCATGCACTTTCTCTGTTCTCTCCCCTGAAATTGAGACTACTTGAAAAATTCTTCAGAATGCTCTTTCTGTCCCAGGGCTTTCATTCCAGGCTTTTTTTTTTTTTTTGTCGTGTAGTTAATTGCTCTTTGGTTTCTGTGATAGCAAAACCTAGCAAATTGAGCACAGTCCCCACAGAGCACTAAATTTGGGTGTTAACATTTACAATCATGTAATTTGGTCGTGCCCTGTTTCAGAAGAAGAGGAGAAACAGGGACACTTAATTTTTTTTTTTTATCTGATTCAATGGCAGCACTTGCTACGATTTCAGATCAAAAAGCAGTGCAAAATTATTTTTGGAGTTATTTTAATATGTGAAATGTGAATATTGGAATGATTTATGGAAATCAATCACCTGATTTGGTGCTAACAGTCTTTGAGCCTTATCTTTCGGCCATTTATTTTGAACCCGTCTCAACACCTCTACTCTGCTGCTACCAACCCTCACTTTTAAAGCAAGTGAGCTGTTTATAAAGACTGAACCAACCAGCAAATCACATTTAATTAGACTTTGTTCATTCCACAAAGCTTCTGAGAAAGTAACATGGCTTTTAAGGTAACCTAAATAGGAATAAACCCAAGAAAATCTTAATTAGATGTGTACCAGGGCTAGCGTTCACCACCTGCTTATGCTAAGCCCCTTAGGAAACCCTGGACGTTGTGTATCCCCAGGGGATGCTCTCTGATGTTGCTGCATTGAGGAAGAAGGCAGCCTGGTGAGCACGTTTGCTTCTGAGAAACCTTTACTCAGATCTCCCTTGTGCTATTGTCCTTTCGTCTATTCTGGGAACACTTCAGCTTAGTCACAGGTGAATGCAAATGGTAATTTTCAGATACATTTGTACTATTTCTCTGGCCAAAGGAGTGGAACTAGAACAGGGGGTGGAGCAGTACAAAGATTAAAAATGAAGAGTGAGAGGTTGGCAGAGATGGGTTGAACTCCTGCCACTGCTCCTCACTAGCTGTGGGACTCGCCATCATTTTCAGTCTTTAAGCCTTAGTTTTTGATCAGTTATAAAGTAGACTGCATATTCTAAATTTATTTTATGATGTTATTGTGAAAATGCAAATAAAGTATATGAAGGATTTAGATCAGTGCAAAGATTTTAAACATCCCGGAATACTATATGTACTGTCATTTGTTTGTACCCATTTGAGAGATCACGGAAAGTGCCTTCCAGTCCCTACGCTTTGTGGTAGCGCACTTTAACTCACTTTCCTAAACATAAACAGCTAGCATTAGTCATACTGGATGATATGAAAATAGACAAATAATGAATTTTTATAGGTAGATATATATTCCTGAGACTTTTTTTTGAAAATAGTATGGAACATAAATAGGAATTAAAAACGTATAGGGGGCTGGGGAGATGGCTCAATAGGATAAGCGCTTGACTGGGAAACGCAAGGATCTGAGTTCAATCCCCAGTTCCGAAACAAAACAAAAAGTATATACTCTACTATTTTTTCATAAAAGAGTAATATATATATATATGTATATAAAATGCTTGGAGAAATTGATAAACATGACATTTCAAATCATTTTAATTGTCCTCATGTTCAATTAAAAGAGTTATGTATAAATAAGATATTTCAGGAGAACCAAGAAACACTCCATTGAATATATATTATAACTCTAAAATGAAATCTGATTTCATCAATGTTAAAATGTGGGGAGAAAGCAACTTGAGAAAATCTAACAGTTAAAAATATATCCCTCTTAAGAGCTGGTAGTATAGCTCAATGGACTAAGTGCTTGGTTATGTAAGCACAGGGGCCAGGGTTTGATCCCTTGTACCACATACTGCGCGGGCCCTGCCCCCGGGCCTGCTGAGTGGTGATGGAGTGCAGGCATGGTGGCACACACCTGTATTCCCAGCACTAGGGAGGCAGAAGTCAGGAGAATCACTACAAGTCTGAGCTGTGTAGTGAGACCTGGCACAAACAAACAAAATCTTACAAAAATGTATCCCTCGTACATTAGTTTTACTACCTGCAAATAAATGTTGTAAACCATTAAAATACTCACATATATGCACACACAGTCATATATATATATACATATATGTATATGTATATATATAATTTTTTAGTAAAAATTTGTTATCTAAAGCAATGTCTGCCTAGAAATACTCAAGTACTTAGTATCTATCTATCTATCTATCTATCTATCTATCTATCTATCTATCATCTATCTATCCATATATACGTAACCTTAAACATTATTCTGCAAGTTAAAAAGTAATTATAATTTGCTTTTATTGCATAATATGTTATAGACATTCTTCAATGTTAGTACATATCAATCTACCCTGTTGTAAGAACTGCTACTGATAAGTCTACTATGTCTAGGTAGCATGTTAATGCGATCACTTCTTATTGATATTGTTCAATCCATGCCTTAACTATTTACTCTCATGGACTTCTTTAAGAATATGACTAAAACTATGAACCCATTCCCAGAACATTTTAAAAATCTGTGATTTGCATACATTTTTAAGCAATTCATGATATGCAAGAGTTCACCTCTAGAACCTTCCACCCCACCTATAACCAAGTTGAGGTCCTTAGCAGCCCCAGATTTTGCAGTGATTGTTTTTTCTGTGTAGCCACATACAAAAATAATAAAAATCTTCAAAATTCAGAGTTTTAATGTATGTTGAAGCTTAAATATATCAGTTTAAGACAAGATCAGGCATGTTCAGGGTGGTATGGCTGTAGATAATATCTCAAATTTAGATATTCCAATTGAAAAATTCTAAATAAATTCATTTGCTAGAATAATATGTCATCTGTGACCATTTCTTCTTTACTGGGTGAGATGAATGTATTAAACCTATTGGTTAATGAAAAGAATTAACATATTAACAAGGAAAAAAAGTAAATTGCTAAGCAAATTTCATATAAGATGTGAAAATTGGTACAGAGACTGGTCTTCTAGAGTATGACTCAAATTTTCTTTCACAATGCCATGTGTCTGAAGATACTGTAATTAATAACAGCTAGAATTTATTTGAAGATATCATTAACTATTAATAGTTAACATTTATTGCAAACTCAACATGTACTAGGCTGTCTACTAAGTACTTTATAAGCCTTGTTTTATTTACTACTCACAACATCCCATGAGGTGGTTGATTTTTATCAGTGTAAATTTACAGATGGATAAATTGAATTATACATAGATTGAGTTGGCCAGGATTACACATCTAGAAAACTTTGAGTCAGGAAACAAACCTAATTACATCCATGTCTGTGGCCCACCCTCTGGCCATTCTTACATAGATATGCTTTCTCAGATAACAACCAATATTGAACATGTTTTCTGCGATCACCTTCTCTGGCTTGCTGCTCTCTGTATGGTTCTAAGTTTGCCTATTAAAACAAAAACATAAACAGCATCAAAAATGAAAGAAAAAGAGAATGAAGGGATGTATATCTACAATCATAGCATTCAGTAGGGCTACAGGGCTGAGGAAAAATTTTAGGCCTGTTAATCTTCCTTTTAGGAGCTTATAGGACATGATTAACTTCTGATTTTTACTGACTCTTGCTTCCTTGTTTCATGTGTGATTGTCTTTTCCCTAGGAAGATTACGAGATTTTTTAAGGCAAGTGTCCTCAATATTTAACGTAATTAGAACCTGTTAGGGTCTTAGTGAAAAACTAAGTCCTTCTCTATTTTACCCTGTCCATTTTTAGCTCTTACACCTTGCTCATAGGAGGAGTTTTACGAATAAATCTCCTGAGTATAAAGTATAGGAAGTTTTAAAAATCATACATTTTCTTTGAGCATGTCTATGCCTATATACATATGCAATTATTTACATGTAGAATAAGCATTTAAGGAAGAAGTCTTTAATTTATCTTTGTATATTTGAAATGGAAAAAATCTTAGTTTTGTTATGTGCATAAGGAGAGAAAGAAGCATTGCTAGCAGTAATCAAGGATCCTGGGCTAGTAGGTGCTTTAAGGTCTTTTTATGAATGATTCTCTAAAAACACTTCCCCCAAAGTTAGAGTCTCTCCTGATATAGATAAAACATACAAAAGCTTTCAAGAATAACTTGTCTTATTAATCCCTGCACAAAGTCAACAAATTTTGTTTACTCCAGAAATAAATTATTCCCACACTTATTTAGCAATACTCATTAAACTCTGTACTATTTGAGTAGCATCCTACTAGGCACTAACATTTTGAGTTAAAGTTGGTGGAAAGATATATTTGTTCCCATGCAGAGTGATAATGGATACTAGAGTTTTACAATGCTCATAGGAGAGCAGAGGAGTAAGGACCAACAAGGAGGTCTCAGGAACGAAGGCTTGAATCTAGACAAGTTGGGGAGAAGATGATGTCAAAAAACTGTTATACAAGTGTTATGGTTTGTGTCTAGTTGTCCCCCCAAAGCCTCATGCAGTCATG
>NW_004524761.1:907437-968486 GCF_000260255.1 Octodon degus | reverse complement strand
CTCTCCTGTTCCTTCTCAGCAATGGAGATCCTCTCAGCTCTGTCTTCACAGTCCACAGCTTTCCTGGAGCTTCCTTTCTGGCCAAACTCACAATATTTTAAGTCATCTTTTTGGGCTCTTTGCTCTTGATTCTAAAAATAAATCTGGCTAAAAGCCCCCAGTAACAACCAGGCCACTGCCCCAATATTTGGCTGCCTTGAAATTTCTTTTGCTAGATTGATCAGTCCGCCATGCTTAAACTCAGTCTCAGGCAAAGTCTCTGGGCACGAGCAAAATGCAGAGCACTTCTCTGCCAAGTCAAAACACAAATGATCTGGAGTCCAACAACCAATCCTGTCTTTTTTCCCAACAGAAACCTCCCTAGCCTGGTCTTTACAGGCTGGCTTCCAGACAGTCTTCTGGTCTGAGCTCTGACCAGAATCTCCCAAACAAAACAGCCGAAGCTGTTCCAGCTCTTTGCAAGTAGAGGATTTCTCCAAAACTTTCCTATCTCTTCCCATAAGCCATTCCCACAAGCTTGTAATCCACATGGTCAGGTTTATCCACAGCAACGACCCCACTCCTGCGGTACCAAATTCTGTCTTAGTTACTCTTGCTCTTTGCCACCGCCATGAAAGGTTGCTTTCTGCTATGTGCTGCTCTGTGTTGGACCCAGCTGAGTATGGACTGAAATCTCCAGTAACTGTGAGCTAAATAAACCTTTCCTTCCTTCATTTTGAGTGTCCGGTATTTGTCCCAGCAATGAGAGAAGAGTAACTAAGACAACAAGCAAGCTGTTGAACACTTCCTCATGTTGGGGAGCATCCTCCCTGTCCACTTGGAGGGACTGTGTAACCAGGTTGGTTAACTGATAAGCTAGCTGTAATGGTGTGCTGTGGTGGGGTGACAAAGAAAGAGGCCTAATCCTGGAGAAGATTCTTTATAGGTATCTCCATGAAAAGTAAGTGCTCAGCGGTACCCATCAAAAGACAGCCATTCAGAATGATTGTGATAGTTTAATTTCATAATTCCCTTTTGAATTTTGGGGCTTGGGATATTCCTCCTCAAAACAAGTGCTCTGTTTTGTAATGTGTGTTTGCATCTTTGGAGTTTCATTTGGGTAGTTTGCCTTCTTTGCCAATGCACATTTCTTTAGCTGATCTTGGTAGTAAGTGGAGATAGACTTGAAATGTAAATTTCTTCTTTTATTCTTATTTTATTGGAGGTGAGTTGGATTCAAGAGGATGTGAAGAATGTGAAATTGGATTCTCATGACTTTGACATAAATTACTACATGCTCTAAGCAGATTTCTACTATGTTGATGAAATGATCAAACTCTGACTGAAGTCAGGTGTTTCAATTCAGGGTTCTCCTCAGTAACTGAATATACACATGAATCTTTGAGACTTGCACTACCTCAATATGTGAATGGATGCTTTTAACTAAAGATGAAGATGACAGTTCCATACAGAGTGGTAATTAAATAGATCAGATAGACCTCTGTTTTTCAGTATCTAACTCTATCATTTATGACCCTGGGAAAGTTACTTAAACACTAAGCATTGATATTCTCAACTCTAAAGTAGAGACATAGATGGAGATTCACCAACTTGTATTAACTCATGTGTCAAGATTATCAAAGGAGCTAGGGCATACCAATTGCTAATAATAATCTCTGACTCCTACTCAACACTTAGTAAACTCCAGCTGTTGTTATTAGCAGTAACGGTCAAGTTGACATTGTGAGATACGCTATAAAAATAATTTCAATCAGTATCAGTACAACTATGATACAGCTGATTTTATGAAATAAATATAACATAACTAAATTTGAATTCTTCCATTAATTCAAGGTTTAGTTGGAACTATGAACTCCAGCCATGCCCACTTAATTAAAAAAAAAGTATCACAAAACTCAGTCCCTTATATTTTCCATGGTATTCTCTGCTAAATGACACTTAACTAAAGAGTTTAAAGGGAGAAAATCCAGCATACTTCCCACATAAGGATATGGAGACATTGGTAGCCAAGGTAGAGGGAAAGGGTGAGGGCTTTATTTCTCTGAAGCTCCATAACATTCCTTCTCAAGTTTTGTTCCATAATGTAATCTTAGGAAGTGTGGAATCAGAATCTATAAGCCTTTCTTGAAATTTGGAATCTTCTGGGATCAATTTAAAAGAGAAGGAGACTATAATATAAGAACACTCTAGCTATCAAAGTTATTGAATATGTCTGGTTCCAGGCACTGTTATCAGAGTCTGGGCCGACAGAGCTAATAAGCTATAACCAACCAAAGAGTATGCTCTACCTTTCCAAAAGCTCCCACAGCTCAATAAATGTTGTGGTAACTGATAGAACAAGGAAATCTTGGAGGACCTCCCCAGAGTGGGTAGTGTCTGTGGTGGGTAGTGAAGGACAGGCAAGAGTTTCCTAGGGGGAAAATAAGAGAGAAAAATGTTTTCACCTTACCTTTTCAAGTCAGCCACAGTTCTCTGCATTCTCCTTTGCCTAATATTCTGGGAACATCCCCTTGTACTTCTTTGTTTAGCGTGTTTCCAGGACACTTGCTCAGAATCACCTTGAGCTTGGGCACAGGAATCTATTCATGACATGGCTCATACCAAGAACGTGTTCCTTCCACAGCTTTTGTTGAACCATGCCTCTTACCTTCATTGAAAATGTATTTAGTAGCTTTTCTGTAAATGTGTCAGGTATACAGGGGCACTAGCTGTTCTTAGATGCTTGGAACATGCTAGACCTTAAAAGTAGAGAACCCGTGGTTGTGGGAGATATAAATTGTGAGAGATTTAAATTCGAGCACATTACAACTGAAAAATACCATCAAAAGGGTGACCAAAACTGCAAATATTCTTATATCTCAATATGTGATCAAACTACAATGTATCTACAATTTCCCTTGATGATAATGCAGCAAGTTAGTGTTTGAAAATATTATTTAGTAAATGTAGCACTCCAGCCCCTGCTGCTAAATATTAGCAACGAATTCCTTAGGAGGACTGTCGCATTCTATTCAGGCTACTGTGACAAAATAGGAACTAAATGGCTTATGAAGAACGTAAGTTTATTTCTGATAGTTCTTCATGGTAAGAAGCCGGGATCAAGGTATAAGCAGACCTGACGTATGGGACATCCTATGTCCTTGTTCATAGGTAGTCTTCTTGTAACCTTAGATGATAGATGTGACCAATGAATTACTTTGGGCCTTTTTTTGTGAACAAGGGCATTTATCCCTTTCACAGGGTACTGCCTCCTAAAGGTATGACTTTTCTATTCTATTGCCTTAAGAGTTTCAAGAAATGAATTGAGGAAGGATGCAGGCAAATACTCAGGTCATGGAAGACATCCAGTACAATTTACCAGGTACTTCTCTGCAGACCCCCACTTGGGATTTTTTGTCCTTTCTCATTACGAAGAGGACAGGTAGATCCAGATTGTTCAAAAAGTGACCACTTCCTCATTTTTCAAATGAGCAGAGTAGGCTGCCACAGTCAAGTAAAATAAATACTAAATGGGAAATTGCACTTCTCCAGGTGCCTAAAATGACCCATCTCTGCAGGGCTGATTATAAATGTAACATCCTCCCAGAATGTTTCTCACAGTTTAGGTTACACATTCCCTTCATTATAAACACTTCAGAATGTTTTGTGCAGAATCATTTCCACTCAACACCTGTCAGAAGATGGCAGGTGGAGGTAGAAACTCTTCAATGGTGTGAGATACTCCTAAGTAGGTCGTCATTAGCCCTCTTTTGAGAAAGGAGCAGTCATATCTGTCACGAGTTAAGAGCTTAGACAGATGGAAAGGGAAGGCTTCAAAATTTTATGCTGCACTGGCTTTTTATTAAACTCCAGCTTGCTATGTTTTGCACATGTGTAAGCTATAGCTGCTGTCTATCCTTTGTGTGAGATTTTCATGCGTCAATTCTATGTTTTCTAAAAAAAAAATCTATGCATGAAAAATTCTCAAACATGTAGAGCCCCTTCATCACTATCTACCACCTCAAGCTATGTAATTCTTGTAGGGTATAGAAGGAGGAGGATGCTATGACAAGTGCCACAATTACGTTAAATATTTTGCTCAGGATATCTTTTATGCACTAAAAACAGATAACATTTAGAGAGCTCATTATGGATACACAACTCTTGCCAAATTAGGGTGTGTTCTCATCACAATCTGTGATCTATATAACTAAAAATCTGTAAAGCATTTAAAATCTGTACAAACTTTTGTCCCAAGAAAGGCACATTTTATATATTTTACTCTGTAGTTATAAGTCTAGATAGTGTGTGTGCAAGCGCACATGTGTGTGTATTATATTTATCTTGCAATTGCTTCTGGGCAAGTCATTTAACATTTTTCTGAATCTAAGAAAAGAATTCTGTAAAATGAAGAGTTTGGAATTAATTTTTTCTGAAGGCTTTTCAGTCTAGAATTTCATATGTATATATACATATATATATATTGTATATATATTCATTCATTCATTCATTCATTCATTCATTCATTCATTCATTCATATCTTCAACTCTTACCTGCTTCCAATCAGTCTCTGGCCATGGTGCTATGCCCCAGAAATGAAAATTAGCCTTTCAGACTCCAAGTATCTCAGGACTCAGCAGGTAAAGTCAGCATTCAAGGATGCCAGGGGTGTGTGGAGTTGAGTCCCTTACTGCAGCCAAGGGAAAAAGAGAAGAAAAGTGACCCAGAGAGGAAGACTTCATTTACTATTTTTTGTTGTTGTTGTATTTTTTTTTTTTTTTTTTTTTGCTTTTCTGGGGGACCAGCTCAGCCAGTCCTGAGCGTGGGGGCTGGCACAGTACGTGGTGCCAGGGATCCAACCACGGTCCCCTGCGGTTGCCTAAGCTTGCCTAAGAAGATGCCTTAGACAGCTGAGCTATTGGGCTGGCTCTCATTTACTATTTGAATATAACTCTACAGTGAACTCTAAGGGAAAATATGATCCCATAGGAAGGCTATAACTCCTCTGATAGATTGTATACTTCTTTCACCCAGGAAATCACAATTTCCCTTTGGATCTCTCATATAAGATTAGGGCCAACGAGATAGCTCAGTGGACTAAGTACCTGCTTAGGTAAGCACAGGGACTGAGGTTCAATCCCCCATACTACATGCTGTGCATGCTCTGCCCCTGGGTGTGCTGAGTAGACCACTGAGAATGGGTGTGGTGGTGCATGCCTATAATCCCAGCACTAGGGAGGCTAAAAATAGAAGGATCATTATGAGTCCAAGCTGTGTAGTGAGACCCTGTACCTAATACACTAAAAAAAAAAAGTTGTAAAAGGTGATGTTCAAGAGAATAAGTTTTGTGACCAGATCTAGGTTGAAATTTCATCTCTAGGATTTAATATACACCTATACCTTCCTACTAGTTACTTGAACAAGAGAATACACTTCTTTGAGACTCAGTTTCATCATCTGTGGACTGGGAATGATACAAGAATTGTTACTAATTATTTAATAGTGCCTATGGCCTGTCTCATGTGATAGCTCCCAGAGATCATCAGTTACCTCTAGGAGAGCTGTTCCCTTATCCTTTGCCTTGTGTATCTTTGCAGCTCTTTCTCACCATGTTCTGCAACTATTCGTACTGGATTATAATGCCAGCACTTGCTCTCAGATTTTGTGGAGTAGCTCAGGTGTAAGACAGGCCGTTAGACTTTATTTAGGCCAGTGAAGACATGATCATTTCATATAGCTCAGAGTTTTTGAAATGTAGTTCTATAAAGATAATTTTTAAAAATGTGTTGTAAACATTATATTCTAAAAAATTTTGTTCTCTGATACTTGATTCTTGTGGTCATGTTTGAAACCAAAGTTGCATAAGAACATAAACAGCAAAGTCACAGATCAAAACTAAGTTCAGGCCTTTGTGTGTTCTTGAATCTAGGCATCTGTATGCAGTGATTATGTAAAGGCAAGGCTGTGGGGACACGCTGTCAGCTTCTGCACCTGCAGTTCTTGAATCTAGATTGGTGTTGTGGCTCCCCCATGGAAAAGGACATAGGCAAAGGAGAGTTAGGAAAGCACTTTTGCTTTTCATTCTTTGTTTTCTCTGCTCTGGTGAGTGTAGTTGGATGAAACTGTAAACTCATGGGCTATGCCTAACACACATTGTAGTCTGTTGGCCTCCAGAAAGCCAAAAAGGACCATAAGCATGACTGTACAGGTCACCACACAGAGTAAATCTAATGGCATTTTATTGTTCTAGGCTCTAAAAATTGAAGAGGGACTTATTAATATGTAACTACACAATCATTACATATTTATGCTCTATGGAATACATAATTAGAGGTATACTGACTGTAGAATTTATTGTCAGTAGGCACAGTTAAGACTGTTCAGATAACCATGTACTGTAATTATGAAGTAATTGCTATTCTTTGAGTAAAAGTAGTAACCAATAAAGTGAAAACTGGCAAGTAATTGCTTTATAATTATTTTGGGAAGGGAATCGTTCCAAGTAAAACAACTGGTGATACACAGATGAATACTTCATTTGACAGGTCATGTTCATTGTTCATCATAAACCTTGCAGTCATACTAAGACAGACTCTATTGTTTTTCTCTTTTCGCTTTAACCAATCTGGAAATTAGGCTAGTTTCCGTAGAATAAATGATACTTATAACTGTTTTAGTTTTCAAAATAAGGTGCAGGTTAATTTAGAACACATCAAAATCACATTTTTTTTGGTCTGTGTATCTTCCTGTTTCTTTGATAAAAAACTGCCAAGACAACTATTTTTATGCTCAGAGTTTCATGTTGTGAGGTGTTCTTTCTAGAAAATATTTTATTTTATTTTATTTTATTTTATTTTATTTTATTTTATTTTATTTTATTTTCTGTGGAACTGGGGATTGAACTCAGACCCTTCTGCTTGCCAGGCAAGCACTTATTCTACTGAGCCATTTCCCCGGCCCCTAGAAAAGATTTTAAAAGATTATTCTTAAAGATATTTTGATTTGACATAGCTACTAATATATTTGGTAATGCAATAGGTATAGAGAAAGTTAATCCATCTGCACAAGTAGGTCCTCGAAACTGCCTTATGTTCTATGCATGTGCCACTTATTAAATTTATTTAACTACTACTAATTAAATCAATAGGGTGGTTTTCTTTTTTGTTTGTTGTTCTCAAGTTAGTTTTTTAACAGACAGTTGTAAACTAATTAAGCTCTTGTAGGCTAGAAATTTTGCCCTTATTTGTTTCCTAATCTGATTTGGAATTCAGGTAGCACAATTGCATGGATCTTCACGAATAAAACCAATAGAGATCAACATTCTGCTAGTTGCTTGAGGTTACTTTAGTCTGTCATTTTATTGAAAAATCCTTGGGTTGTAGGTAACATAAAAAGCAGTGGGGCATGGACAGCAATTATAAAGAATTCTGGCATTTCTTAGGATACAAATGAATGTGTTTATCTTTACCAAGCTACCATCAATGGGCAACCCAGTGAAAGATTATAGTGTGTGGAGCTGGTAAAGGAACAATAGACTACCTATTTATTTGTTACTTGTTATAAAGACCTAAACATCTACATGTACTCACTGGAAGCAATTTTCAGATTTACTTTCAGGTAAAAAAGGCTGGTAGAGAAATGTACATGTAATGTACTGCTACCAGTCTGTTATAGCTTTTACCAACCTTGTCACAGGAAAGATATCCAAGACACTGTAGCAGAATTTACCCTTTAGAAGGAATCGTTGCTTTGCGAGGGCAGAAGTTGTGCTTTTTACTATTTTTTTATCTCTTTATGTATTATTATTATATACGTATATTTTACCTATTTGAATATATATATATATATATATATATATGTTTATTTGCATAAGTTTCATGAATACCTGGTACCAGTTAATGTTCAGTGAAAAGGGCATCTAAAAACTGGTCCATCATGGATACTGTTAGCATCTATAGTTCCACTTACACTGTCAAAGCTTTGCCTACTAGAAATCACTGATACTTGAAAATCTTATCCTGTCTTGTTGAGCTGCAGATCCCAAAGAGGGATGCAAAGCAATTCAATAGAAAGGACACCAATCTTTGTCCAGGTAGCACCTCTGCAGGTCTGTGCACCCTGAAATCTTCTGCTATCATTTTTGCTGCAAAGACAGCATGTGCCTATAAGAAGTTGTAATACATCTCACCAACTTTTCTTGGATAATGAATTGTCAGAATAAGGAATTTGAAATTTGGAATAAAGACTCATCTCACTACCTGCCAGCTCTATATTTGTGGGCAATTTATGGCACCTCAAGATGATCCTGTGCCCATCACCCTGTTTTAAAGCATCTGGATGATCTCTTTTAAATATAACCTATGAGATCCACTCTGTGTAGCCAGAAAGAAATACATCCTTCTTTCCTGGTCACAAGTGACTGAGCAGGAGTACAAACCAAGGATGGTCACATGTGGGCTGGCTGGAAGCCAGCCACCTCCAAGGCTATGGGGACAAGTTTCTGTTCCAGTAGGGTCACTCAGGTGGGTGGTGGCACTCAGGACTAATTGGGCTCTCTCTTAAAGTAAGTGAGCTCTGACTATACTATGAATTCAAACCTCTATGAGCTCACAGGTACATAGAAAAAGTATTTTTTGAACTCTGACCATACTGAGAAGATTGAAAAATTCCTTCTGGCAACGTCTATCCAGCTCATGGCCTCTGTTTGGAATTGTTCCTCAGTCACTATATTCTCTTGCTCTTGGGCCTGATGGTCACATCCTGTGTGGACTTGCTCCTGTGGTCATACTTAATAGACAGAGAACAATAAATTACTTTATCTCTGTCCCTTACCTCTCTCTCTCTCTCTCTCTCTCTCTCTCTCTCTCTCTCTCTCTCTCTCCCTCCCTCCCTCCTTCCCTTCCTCCCTCTGTCTTTTTCTGCAGTTCAGGCTGGCCTTGAGCTCACTTTATAATCCAGGCCTTGAACTCTCAACAATCTTCCTCTCCCAAGTGCTAGAATTGCAGGTGTGCACCACCACAGCTGGTTGTCACTTACATTTCAAATTGAAACTTAGCACCTGGTGTGGCTTGTATCTACATGTCCCCTAAAGCCTCATGAGGTCATAGTCGAGACTTTTCAGATGTGGCTGGAACTAGAGTGTGGGATGCTCGGCTGAGTGTGTGATGGTAGAAGTAAGGGACTGTGGATACTGAATTAGTCCATGATTAGTTTGACATAGTTCTGGGAATGGATAGTGGGAAGGCCCTCCCTAGAAGTGAGCGCTACCTGTCCCTAGGGTAGGGAGCCTGGACAGAACATAAGACACAGAGAGAAGGCTGCTGCAGTTACTTTGCTGTTTGCTGTTTTGCTTCTTCACTACTTTGCTGCCGCCTGTCCACCTAGATCAGCTTCTCCTCTCTATTCCCTACTGCCATGACCCAGCATTGGAGCTAGCCAACTGTGAATTCAAACCTCTATGAGCTCTGAGCTAAATAAACCTCAACTCCTTTACTCTGAGTGCTGTTTATTTGTTTTAGCAATGAAAAAAAGAAAGAACCTTAGAAAAGTTGGTCACATGAATTTCAGACAGATAAAATCTGGATTTGAAGGAAGGATGGGTGTGGGACTGTGCAGAAGAGCAGGCACAGAAAGAATAAAGGGTAAATTATATGTGCAAAGGAGAATGGCTACCCTAAAGGGACCACTTGCTTTATGAGGCTTTTGTGCTTATTCCTTGTTCTGGGCCCTAAATATGAGCTATAGGATATTTGCATGCCATTTTTTAAAAAAATATTTTTATTTTTTGTATTTTAGGGAAGGGTCCACAGGTGTTCAGGGTCTCACTACTAGACTGAACTTGTAGTGGTCCACCTGGTTACAGTCTCCCAAGAGCTGGGATTACAGACCCACGCCACCACGCCCTGTCTCAGTTCCCTCTCAGTGTGCCCTGGAGGGCAGGGCCAGCATGGCAGGCCCAGGGATTAAACCCCCAGTTCCTGCACCTGCTTGTAGTCACTTTAATCTGCTGAGCTATTTGGCAGGCCCTGCATTCTTAACATTAAATATTAAAACATGTTTTATTTTTTTTGTTAGTTTGTTTTATCAGGGGATCTCCCTTACCTAAAACCAAGAGTGTCATGACCAAAAGGTCCTACTTTCCATGATAGCCATTGTCGCCATATTAGTGTCCAAGTACTGAGACCCAAAGGACTCTTATTTGGCCTCAAGTAGGTCACAACTCATAGCACCCACTATTGCTAGGCACAAATCCCACTGAGCAAAGCACTGTTAATATTTTTACCATTCTCCAGAGTTGTTTAAAATTACATGCTTACATATTACACACTTCCAATATTTTCTAACATCTGCAGAATGGGAATAATAATGCTGCCTCTCTACATAAGAATTGTTATAAAGGATTATTCATCTGTTTTTGAATGCCTATTCATACTAGACAGTCATAGCTAATAAACTGCTCTTTTATGGAGCTGATTTATGAACAATAATTTGCAGAAGTTGATAACTATGCATGATAGACCTAATTTGGGGTTTATATGACCTTTGTTTCTGGTGTTAACGTTCATGATTATATTATATGGAAAAAGATAACTTAAAGGTAAAATTAAAGCTATTAATCAATTGGCCTTAAAAAGGGACATAAACCTGGATTTTCCAGGTGGCCCAGTATAATTATATAAACCCTAAAAGCAGAAGACGAAGGCCATGTAGATGTTCAGATATTTGGAAGGTGAGAGTGTGGCAGTGCTGGAATCAGGATCTGAGAGGCAGGGAAGGAAGAACTTGTGTTCTTTTGAGGAGCAGAGTGAGCCTTTGACTTGGTGGTCAGAAAAGAAACAGGAACCTCAGACTTACAGCCGTGAGGAAAAGAATTCTGCCAACTACCCAGGTGAGATGGTGGACAGATAATTGCTCTGAACCCTCAGTAAGAGCTCAGTCTAGCAATATCTTCACTTTGGTGTCATTGACCTCAAGCAGAGAGCCCAGCTAAGCCCCACTGTACCTGGACTGCTGACCCATGCAGACAGCGATACTAAGTCGGTGTTGGTGGAAGTTACTAAATTTCTCATAATTAGGTATGACATGGGAAGGAAACTAAGTGTGCCCTGGGCATGGAGCCGAGTCCTTTATGATCATTCTGTCATAATTGTCAAGAAACCTTAGGAAGTAGGGTTGTTTGCTTCTCTGTTACAAAAGAGAAATTTAAGTCTCACAGAGAGTAAGCAACTGGTTGGTTCAAAATAATAGAGTTTAGTAATTGGCAAAAGCAGGACTTGAAAACTGAGGCTTATCTGTAAAGGGCTCAGTCAGCACTGTTTACCAAACAAGATGTCAACCTTCGGCAACGGAAAATGAGGACTGCTCTGTCTGCTTGGGAGATACAGTGAGTTCCCAGACTATCATACCAGGCTCAGATCCTGTCTTATTCCCTCTCTGCTTGCTTTATATGAGACAGAAAAAGAACCAGGCAATAGCTCTGCACCTGCGAGAAAGTGGCTGTGCTACCCCGCGGGCCAATTTAGCCTCAGTCAGTCTGCAGCAGGAGCTCATCCGGGACCTGGATCCTGCCCTGCTTGGCAACCTGAGCAACGAGTCACAGTCCAGGCTTTGAAGCATGAAATGGGCTTTCATGCTGAAGCTTGAGGGACACAGTTCGTGGAGTTTGGTTTGGCTATTTTCTCCCCTACTGTTTGTTTTTAGAGATGAGATGAGGGCAGGCATGAAAGAGGTCTCCCAGGTTCCCTGTTTGAGATGGCAGCCAGTGGTCCAGACAAGAATACAAATAAGGGGAGGTAGTGCGGTTCTCTGAACCCTGTCACATAGGCAGCTCTTAACACGCAGGAGCCATTCTTGTGATTATTGCCACAGCCATCATTATATGATATGCCAGGGGCATGGACAAATGCCCTGCCTCCAAAATGACTGTGCTCCTCACAATTATGGGGCCTTTCTATTCTTTTGGTTTAAGATTAATGTTCTGTGAAATGTATGCATGTGTGTGTGTTTTACTTTATGATAGTTCCTCTGATGATCCTCTGTATTCCTCTAAAATACATATTATTAAAAGAAAAAAGAATAGTCTTTTTAAAAGTCTCATTAAAGGATGTTGGGGATTTTCATCAGATGTAAGTCTAATATTCCTGGTAAGGAGAATTTCTCATTTAAACTTTAATACACTATTTCCCAGATGAAAAATGTACTCATCCCATGGAAGGTCATGTGTGACATGATTTTAGGTTATTTGTAGATTAACATACTTTTCAATAATTCTTGTGAGTTTTCATTTGATACCCTTTATTTTTATTTTTATTTTTATTAGCACATATGTCTTTTGATATTAATTATAAGAAAATATGTAGCACATTAAGTGCATGATTTTTAATGAAAGTAAAGTTGATAGGAAGTAATAACCGTGTATCAGGGGAAAGGAAAATACCAAGTAGATAATAATATATAGGGAATGTAAAGATAGGACGACAACATGCAGGCAGGTTATGGGACATCTAGGACTCTTTGTTTTCATGTGACTTCTCCTCAGTTTGTCAGGTTAATTTGAAAGAGGACATTGGAAGAAGATTAAAAAGAAAGAGATCTTGTCCCTGGAGGAATAAAGTAAAAATTACTAGAGGTATATGTCCAGGTGGCTGAGGGCTAAGGGAAAATATAAGCAGAACATTCCGAGATCACTCCTGTCAAATGTGACTACCTGCAAAGTTATCTTTATTTATGTTGGGCTGGAGGATATGTGGTTCCTTTTGGCCTAAAAAGAGTGATGTTGGCTTCCAAATTTTTTTATTTTACCTGAAAACAGGCTGTCCACTGAGAGCCTGATTTATTTTTGATGGCAGAATTTACTTTGGTTCACCTTCAAAAAACAATAGTCTTCACAGAAGGTCAATGCTGGAGGAACCCACTCAACTTGTTCTTCATTCTAGAAACTCGGAACTAAAAGAAGTTAATTGGGTTCTCCAAGGTCTTGCAGATAATCAACAGCAAGACATAGATTGCTGTTGGTGTCATTTAACCCTTTGTCAGAGGTGTTAGTG
The DNA here is from genome assembly GCF_000260255.1 of Octodon degus. Taxonomy (NCBI): domain Eukaryota; kingdom Metazoa; phylum Chordata; class Mammalia; order Rodentia; family Octodontidae; genus Octodon; species Octodon degus. Next base: position 955,460 of record NW_004524761.1, on the reverse strand, counting down.
GTGAATTTCATTTATTTATTTAGTATTTTAGGGAAGGGCCAACAGGGTGTTCAGGATCTCATTACTAGATCGGACTCCTAGTTATTCTCCTGTGTACAGCCTCCCAAGAGCTGGGATTACAGGCTTGTGTCACCATGTCCAGTCTCAATTGCCATCTCAGTGTGCCCTGGGACTGGGGTCAGCAAGGCAGGCACTGGGATTGAACCCCTGGTCCCTGCTCCTGCTTGCAGGCACTTTAATCTGCTGAGCTATTTGGCCGGTTCCAATGATCAATTTAGATGCCAGGTTCTAGATCAATCTATGATAGAAAACAAGGCCAAGAAAGGTATAAATGTGGGTTCTTTTCTATGAGTGTCTTTCTTTTTGCTTTCATGTTAGTTGCTCCTATATTTCATCACCTTAGCCTATTATTATTATTATTATTATTATTATTATTATTTGGCTCAAGAGATTGAACTCAGGGCTGAGCTACAATGCAGGCGTTTCATCACTCTGGTCTTAAAAACTATTATAATATGTAGCATATTTTAAATAGCCAAAAAGGTACTTGCAGAGAATATGTTCAGAGTGGGCAGCTGCTCTTCCTACTATTCTGAGTATCTGCCCTAGTAAAACTTTGTTCAAAGTGTTTTTGACATGACTTGTGGTATGGAATTTTAAAATGACATAAGCAAGGAAGCCTGAATTAGCGTATGACTAAGAGCCTTGTTAGAAATAATAGTCTTTCTGTTGCACTGTTCCACACAGTTCCCTTTCTTATAGACAAGAGGCTTGAGAGCCTGTAATGTACAGGAAAAGTTAGGAAGGAGAATGCACTGCAAATCCTTAGGCATCTAAGTGGAGAATAGCTATTGCACACATTTTTCCATGGTTTGTTGTGGCAATAAAGATCAAGAGTGAGCTGGCAAATGACTTGTAACATCTCCCTTACTTACTATTGTCACCTCCAATATGTACCAGAAAAAAATTATCTTCTAAAAGTACGAATGGTGCTTAAAATCTGCAAAAGTTTCCATTACTTTGTCAACTGTCTGTTATAGTTCTAATAATAAAAATACAAGCATTTCATTTCCTCTTGGATGCTATCATATGAGAAGGAAAGATGGGGAGACTTTTGCTAGAGCTGAGGCTCTATCCTGAGGCTCCCTCTGCCCTTCTCTCTCCCTTGAGCTTGGTAATGTGAACTTCTAATTTCCCTTTGGTGTCTAAGGTCATAAGTTTGGGTGTTTTGTCTCCAGCCAAGAATCCCTGCCTCTTTATGCTTTGATAAAGACAAATTTACTAACCTCATATTTACTGCTTTCCCTAAATTCTCTTTATATTGTACAATAGTTTTAAGCTCTTGGAGTGTTTTCAGATCAAAACTCATCTGAAATAATGTTTTGTAGTACAGCATAATGAAAACTGTCTTATTTATTCTTTCTTTAAAATTTTATTTATTTATTACATGGTGCCAGGGGTTCCAGGGTTGCGGGGCTGGCATGGCATGTGGTACCAGGAATCGAACCTGGGTTCCTGTGCTTGCCAGATGAACACTTATACTGCCAAGCTATCTTTCCAGCCTGTTTATTCTTTTTTACTGTGACTAATAGGCATGTAATATAAGACCATTTTGATATTTGAGAGTCAAACACTAATTAGTATTAAAGTTTTCTCTAGTGACAACCACTCAGGCTTTTTGTCCCTCTTTTAAAATGAGCATATATTAACTATGTCCCTGCATACCCACCAGGGAAGTTTCGTGAATGTTTCATTTTACTTGGCACCAAGCATAGCAATCAAAAGCTACTGACTCTCTGTGTGTCACCAAGTAGAAATGATTCTTAATTTTGATCTAAGAAATATTTGGTCAAGAGAATTTCCTTTGTCTTATTATGTTACATATGAGATAACTGTCAGACAAGAGAACAGCTTACTATGAGTGAATAATTAACATTCTACTCCGTAGTCCTAAGTCTTTGCCTCTCTCTCCTCTCACTATCTGTCCATGAATTCTCACCTTGTGCTCTGTTTAATCATACTACTCCTCACTTTCTCACTCCAGCAAGAATATGTAAAGAGCTGTAGATGGGACATTGCCATGTCACGGACAAGGTAAGGGTCACACTCAGGTCTTGCATGTTGAATAGGAATAGAAGAATCAAGTTGATTTTCCATTTACGTTTTTGCTGTAGTGTACAAGTTAAGGATGCAGAGTTAGACACTCTCTATTTACATACTTTTCTTATGAATCAATTTGGGAAACTTATTTAACCCATTTGTGCTTTAGTTTTCTTATCTAGGAAGTGTAAATAATAGAATTGTCTACCTCACCGATCTTTGTAGGGACACAGTTGTAAAATATATCATGACATCTACAGTGTAAGCCTGCAATAAAGGGTTAGCTATTCACTTGTTGATTTATTTAACAGCTATACATTACTTGTCTATGCTATTTGCTCTATGCAAGGAGGCACAAAAATAAATGTAACAGTATTTTTTTTAGGAGTTTGTTGTATGGATAGGGAAGGGGCTACAGATTCCACATACAGTCTAATAGCAAATGATATAATTTAGAGCTATACAGTAATGTTGTACAAAGTACTTTGAGAGTTTAGAAATGAAGAAGCCATATCAGCTGAGTCTTCACAGAACAGGTGACACTTGGACCAGTTTTATTTATTTATTTATTTATTTATTTATTTATTTATTTATTTGGTACAGGGTCTCACTACATAGCTCAGACTTGAAGTGATCCTCCTGCCTCAGCCTCTCCAGTGCTGGAGTACAGGAATGTACCACATGCCCAGTTGTGGTGGCTGGCATGGCTTGCAGTACCTGGGATCAAACCCAGGTCCTTGCACTTGCCAGGCAGACACTTAGACTGCTGAGCTCTCTCCCTGATCTTGGACCAGTTCTTAAAGGGTGAAGAAGTTGTAGGTACACTTGGTGGGGACATCAGGCAGAGAAATTGAATGTGTCAAGGTTGACGGTTGGAGGAGAGAGCTTGTGTTGTTATAATACCTGAATCCAAGAGGCACGATGAGGGAATTGTATGAAGGAGAAGCTGGAAGGAAATGAAGCACAGAATCATGACATGCGGTGCCAGGCCTTCTGGCGAGCTCTTGGCTCCCCAGAGGATGAGGAAACTGAGAAAAGTAAGAAGGGTGACTATTTTTTCCCATGTAAAGTGGAGCTAGGTGAATTCAGTGTAAAGCCAGTGGACTGTTTCATAATGCTGTTATAATCGGTTGTGGAAGAAGTTATCAGGCAACTTGATCTAGATTTATTAATAATTGGAATACAGTATGAAGAATGAATGTGAGTGAAATTGAGGACATAAAATGGGGGAATTTGAAGAATGGTGGAATATGGAGTATAAAGAAGTATTCCAAACATCCTCAGTGTCACAGCTTTGGCAGCCAAGTAGATGGCAACATCATTAACTGAAGCAAGAAAAACAGGAGGCAGAAATTGGTCAAAGAGAAAGAGGATCTCATGTATTAAATTCTGTGGTTTCCCTCATGTCTCCCCTGAAGTAGACTGGTGCTTTGTCTCAGAGTGAGGTGATATAAATAGGACCTTGATTTGAAGGAGATAAGTCTAAGATATGGGCAGGTATAAAAAGTTATGAGCTATGTTAGCTCTTTGAAAGTAAATAAAATATTTCCTTTGTCCAATATAGAAAAGAAAAGCCATCAATTTTGAAATTATTGAAATTATGTATGTTTGCTATAAAGGAATAAAAGATGAATACAAACGGAAGAAAGTGAAGGTCATCATACCACCTGCAGATAACCACCCTGGTCAGTTTGATAGATGGCCTTTCACACTGCTTGAGATGAATTCTCGATTCCTGCCTGTCTACCCTGCTTATTTTTGTTTACATGATATATTATCTACATCCCAGCATATCAGTCATTGTAGATCTTTGCTGTTTTTTTAATAGATGACGGAATTCCTACAGCATAAATATCGTTCGGAAATGTCTAGCAATGTTGTTGGCTAAGACATTTACAAATTATGAATCAAAGAGTCATGTTTGATAATTAGTAAGATAAGGGTAGTTAGCTGATGTGATTTATAGTTGCTGATTGAGAAAAAATATATGTATATTTCCTGTTCATACTGTAACAAATTAACCAAAAACTTAGTAGCTTAAAACAGAACAAAGTTATTATTCCCTTAGAATAAGGAAGGTGCTATTTATATTACCTCACTCCCAAATAAAGCATTTCTGACTGTTCTAGAAGTCAGAGACCCAAAACATGTCCTAAGGAACTAAAACCAAAATTCATTTTGGAGGCTGCAAGGACTCTGTTTCCCACTTATACAGACTCTTATTATTGCATTTAAGGCTTGTAAAGATAATCTACGGTAATCTCCCCATCTCCAGGTCCTTACTTAATCACACCTGCAAAGATTTATTTATTTATTTATTTATTTATTTATTTATTTATTTATTACTGTATAAGATATCACATTCAGATATTTTGTCTTTTTTTTTTTTTTAAAGCAGAACATATTTATTGGGGGAAAGGAAGCTCCTGTCCTAGAGAGGCACAGAAGGGGGGCCCTGAGTACGTAGTTCCTGGGAAGCTGTCTCTTCCAAGGAGTTTCATAGTGTAAAACCGTGCAATGAGGCCAGTCTAAGGAGGTGGAGAATGTGGGAACTCGCTTAGGTGGGCATGAGGTGGGACAAAATTATGGTCAACCAATGAGATTACAAGCACCATTGCTCAGGTGGAATTGATTATATCCAGTACCAAATAAGGAAGTGAGTCACATAGGAAGTGGGCATGAATATGGGACAGGGTTGGGGGTTGAGTTAGTGACTTATTTGGAGTCTTTCAAGGTAATTGATACCTATTTAGAATATCAGTCCCTGATGCATCCCTAGGGAAGTATGTGGCTGTATTTGTTTAGTTGCAGAAGTTAAAAGGTTTTACAGGAATGAATTTGTCTCAGTTGAGGTATTTCATAGTAAAAAGAATATAAAATGGAATTATAGACGGAAAATGAGGATAGTGATACCAGCACCCTACAGGAATGAAGGTCAATTGGAAAACAGGGGAAAAAGTTGGATCCAGATAGAGAAAAGAGACATTTCAAGCAAAAATATCCAAAGCTGCTAGAGAGGAAAAAAGCTGTTTTGAGTGAAGGGTATTTTAATATGGACGTTTTAGGGGTCTACTACATGACAAGTATTCCAAAATGAAATGCTCTATCTCCAGTAAGGCATAATGGAAATTGGAGGCATCAAGATAAATGGGGACCAGTGCCATCCTGTTGCTCCGAAATAGACAGCAGTAAGTGGTGGCTGCTGCATTCTTTTGTATCCTCTGGGACATGGTAGAGATTAGGAGATAACCTGGGTCTCAGGAGACTTTAGGACAGGGCATTGCTAGGAGCAGAGTGAGAGTCAAGTTGGAAATGTTGGAAATGGTAGAAAGATTCACAAGATGATATAGAGTACCGTGGTCTCCTGAATGTCATAATACAGACTAACTGTGAGGAAGGATGTAAAATAGGTCTGATGGCTTTTAGAAATCTAACTTGTCTTTCTAGAATGAGAACTCATTAAAACCTCTAATGTTTAATTTCTTTCTAATGGAAGTGGAATTTATCTATGGTGAGAGAAGTACTAGATAATAATTCCTTTGACTTTTATTTCTTTCAGTGTCCTATGGTCAGTCATATCACCTCTCATGTAGCTTTGTTTTTTCTGATGAAGTTCTACTCAGCTAATGTGAAGGCTCTGCCTCTGGCTTTGCTATCCTCACGCCTGCTGTATTGTGCTTTTCAGTGGGGTTTTGAGAGACATTTGTTTCAACTCCATTTTTTATTTCCCCCTCAACAAAACAGTGAAGCCTCCTTCTCAGTAGTCTTCTTTTGGAATTTCTGTTGTTTCCCAGTTGATGCTGCGTGTCACATTGCTCTCCAGCAATCATGCATTTATTGGAACTCCTTGTAGGTCAACTGTGTGGCAAAGTGACAGCTGGCTTATTACCGGTAAGAGGATTGGCCATGCCATGGGCATGCGGTGATGAGTGGATTCTGCATTTAAAGTGTCTTCATCCAGGTGCTCAAATCTCATTGCCTCCCAATTCATGATATTTTCTTCCCAGCTCTTAGGAAGTGGGCTGGGGGAGGGAGGGAGGGAGGGAGGGAGAGAGAGACAGAGAGAGAGACAGAGAGAGAGACAGAGAGACAGAGAGAGAGACAGAGAGAGAGACAGAGAGAGAGATAGAGAGAGACAGAGAGAGAGACAGAGACAAAGAGAGAGACACAGAGAGAGACACAGAGACGGAGACATCCAGAGATACAGAGAGACACAGAGACACAGAGAAAGAGAGAGAGAGACAGAGATACACACACAGAGAGAGATACAGAGACAGAGAGACAGAGAGACAGAGAGAGACAGAGAAAATAATGGAGGAGTCTTGCCATAGCTTGCCTTAGTACTTGACTAGTGCAATGACTGGAGTAGTACATGATCTCTACGAGTTTCTTAGCTCCTTAATTTCTACATAGGTTTGCTAATATTTCTTCTGAAAGTATATGTCCTTCTAGTTCTATTATACTAGTAGAATTTTATTTGACTAGCTAAACCTATAATTTTATAGCTTTCTGCAGATAAGTATAGGATTATGACCTAGGTTTCACCCATGAGAGGCAAGCAAATGTGATTTAAATAATCTTGTTTGACTTAGACTTCCTATCATTCTCCCTTTCCATGGTCTGGGACATTGACACTGACTTTGCGAGAGAGGATAGTATTCTAGGTGATGGTAGACAAACCAGATGGGGAAATCCGAGTAACTGAAAAAGCTTATCACGTAGAACTGCATTTGATATTGTGTGTGTGAATGTTGTTTCTTCTTTTAGCAATTGTATTTGTGTGTCCGTGTTGTAGCATAGACCTTTGCCTCAGGGATCACATCAGAAGATGGAGAGGTAAAACTCATGAGAAATTTTCTAGTCAGCCCTAATATCCTAGGACTTCCATATCCAACCTCTTTCCTTACTGAAAGCATCTAATTCTGACTCCTCTCTACAATTTGTATTCTCATATGTACTTCAGACTTATTTTGAAATGTCTGATTCCCAATACTTTTTATTTATGATTTCATTCCTGCTGGTTGGTCACTAACTTCTCACAGATTTTTGTCCAAGGGCTTTCATTTTATGTGATATATACACAAGAGCCAATTTTTATGTACAAGATCCAGTGTTTATAAAAAAGAAATATACCAAATGCATGTGCAATAATGAATAAAATGCAGTAATCTTGATAATTGGCCTGGTAATTCTTTCATAGTGAGAGATGAGCTTTGCTGAGAAAATGACCTGAAAAGGAAAGAGCGAGAATGCTCTGGTGGGACTGCAGAGCTTTCCCCTGTGGCATCCATGACTGAGCTTTCTGTCCATGAGCCAGTCAAGATCACTGAACAGATCTACCAGAATGCTGCAAGGCATGGGCACTTGTACTTCCTCATGTAGATGTGAGATAACAATAGATGAACTTGTGGAGTTTGGGTTGTCATATCCTTATTTTATTATACCTCTTTCTTATACTATCATTTCTGAAAGGCCTGCACTGAGTTCTCCAGTATTTGCTGTTCTTCATGAAGCCATTCTCTGCTCAAGAACAGAAACCTCTATTGAGCCCTTTTCTGCTTTCTCTGGGGGTTCCTCACTTATTTCAACTATACCAACCCCAGTGCAATGTTTATTGAGGTCTGAGATACAACAGATGTGAGTGAGTGGCTGCCTACCAGGCTGTGAGGAATGGAAAGGCCTGTGGCCTGTCCTGTGTAGAGGGCAACTGATAGCTCAGTTCCAGTTCACTGCTACAAAAGGGAAAGTCAGCTAACGTAGCTAGATTTTTCTGATTTCCAACAGAATGCAGAAATTAGGAATTGTGTATGATATTTACTAATTGTGTTACATTGTACATGGAAAGACGCATCTCCAGTGCCAGAGGCAGCCCACAGTTCATCTTTACTTTAATGCCTTTGTTTCTAAACTCAACAAACCTCAACATACATTTCAAATTTACAGGTTGGAGAGTAAGAAGTTTTCCCTAAATTTAGGATTCTGGGGAGACTAAATATTAATCCATGTGTTCACAGAGCCAAGAAACACATCCTTCTGACAATGCTTGTGCAGGCTAAAAGTGTTATCACAGGTTTTCTCAGCTCCAGGACCCAGGAATGAGCTGGATAATAGGAGAAGGGCAACGCTATCAGACCTCTGCACCCCTGCACACCAATAATCCTTTTCCACAATGCCAGAATGTTGTGCAGTTAACTTGGAAATTGTTTTTCTCTTTCTTTTTCCCTCTTCTACAGGCTTTTTTTCCCTGCTACTTCCTTCTATCCCAAGTAGGAGAAAGGGTGTCCTTATGTACATATGTGCTGACTTGTGCTCTGCTGCTGCACAGCTGGATTCATTTGGAAAAAAGAAAAAAAGAGAACTTGGTATTGTGAGCATAGCTCAGTAGTCAGAGCTTGTGCTTAGATGTGTAAGGCCCTGAGTTTAATCCCAGCACTAAAATAAACAAACAGAAAAATAATTAAAGAATTCAAACATTTAATTTATCCAGTTCTCCATGTTTGACGTGGAGTTTTAAAGATAGTCTCAAGAATTTTAAAGGATGTAGTTGTCTTGCCTTCTTTGCTGTCTCTTTTCTTCCCTAGGTGAAGAGGTACTACTACTAACTATAGGCTATGGTGGAAGGTAGTTCAGAAGTTTAGGAAAAATATGCATGAAAAGGAATAAGGGACTTAAGGATGAGAACTTTCTTGACATAGAGGTAAAATAGATTTTTTGCATATTTGAATAGAGCAGTAAGTAAAACATACAGCACATCTAGCTCACTCTTTTGTCCCATCATGGTAAATACTTTAGAGGAAGTAAACCAATCTTAGTTTTTCTAATGAGACTAAATTTGAAAATTATATATTGCTAGTCTACTGAAATTTTGTGTCTACCTAGTCACACAGTCATTCTCATTTCTATCATAAGGTTAGAGAAATAATTTACTTTCAGATGTGTACAGGATGCCAATCTCAACTTTTTTAGTCCAACTTCACTTGACTGTTTCATTTCTGTGCCTTTATTACTTTCTTGTATAATTGAACTAAGATATTTTAGATGCATTAAAATCATTTTACATGTGTCACCAAAGCAGACTAACTTCATTAGGAATAGCTCTATTGAAACTGTCTTATTGCTATTTGTTTATCAATAAAATTATGGGGAAAAAAAGAATAGCTTTATCAAGGTTGTAGAGTAGACTTGTGTTTTCAAATTATTCAAGTAAACAGGTAACATGACAGGCACAGTGAGCTAGACCCAGGTATTATTCACCATGTTCTCTCCATTTCACTGCACATAGACAGATGATTGCTTCATCTTAAATGACTTTGTACATTGCATTAATCTTATGATAACAATTGTCTTAGGAGAAAATTCAAGCATCCAAGAAATGGGATTCTGCTATATTAATTGTAAGCTTTCTCTTAGGTGCTCTGGATTCAGAGTGAATATTCATTTCTAGCCTATGAAAAAGAGATGTATACCAGAATATTGACTTTTGCATTTTTCCAGATGAACTTTCTAGTATTATTATTTAGTATTCCATGGAAGAGTCTGGATATCATGAAATATTCAAGACAGGTGCATGACTTCCAGTGCCAAGCCTTTCTCATTTGTCTCTTGCTCTTCAGGTCTGTTTGCCTGTCTGTCTGTCTGTCTGTCTGTCTGTCTGTCTGTCTGTCTGTTTCTGTCTGTCTCTGTCTCTCTGTCTCTGTCTCTGTCTCTCTCTGTCTCTGTCTCTCTCTCTCTCTCTCTCTCTCTCTCTCTCTCTCTCTCTCTCTCTCTCTCTGGATTAAAGCCAGGGCTGCCACACTGAACTATACTGAACTATATATCCAGTCTTTTTATTTTATTTATTTATTTTTTTAAGTTTAGAAAGGGTCTCACTAAGTTGTTCAGTTGTTGAGGATGAGTTTGAACTTGGAATCCTCCTGCTTCACCTTCCCAAGGTGCTAGGATTGCAGGTAGGAGCCATGACTTCTGGCTTTACACTTCTTTTGAATTAAGGCTACATAAAGACAGTCCCCACAAATGCACTCAGTGAGAGAATTCATGCCTTTTCCTGTTGGTTGGTAATTGTAGGTAGGATACATAAATATTTGTACTTTTAAATCCTTATCACTGCCTTAGATACATGCCAAGGCAGTTATACTCAAATAGAGCAAAGTGTGTATTAATAAATAAGCCATCCAGGTATTTACAACACTGTGTATACTATATGATAAAATAGTATGTATATGTACTTTATCATGTTCTCACATGCAAGTGCAATGCCCCTACAGTGTGCTAGATGTAAAGCACACATGCAGTTGCACGGACCATTTAGGTTTCCTCTGCCTGGAATGTACTGTGATCTAGAATTCACCTTTAGAGCCCAGCTCAGACCGTGTCACTTGTAAGAAGCTGCCTGGATCCTGTGCTCCTGTTCTCTTCCACCATACTTAGATTTCTCTAATGGAGCTTGCATATTTGCTGCTGAATATACAGTATTGTATTAAGTGAATGGTCATTGAATGGATTTGTGGCCATTCTTTCTTTCATAACCTGAAAGATTATTTACGTATTTAGCTACACATCCAGAAGCTATCCTCACCTCCAACATATCGCAGATGTTCAGGAGACAGGTGGTGAATGACTGTTTGCCCTCAAGACAAAAGCATCCCCAAATCCACAGCAACGTTCCTGTTGCTCGAGCCTTTAATTTAGGATATGCTCATGTTCTTTTCTGGAGACACATTGGATTATTCAAGGTACAGTCTTGGATTAAGAAATTATGACAGAGGTAATGAGTCATCATTAAATTCTCACTTCGCTTTCCCTGTCTTTTATGCATCCTCCTGTATTCCATGTGTCTTTCTTTCCGATTCACATACTGCAAATTTGCTCACAGAAGTTCCAGGGTGTTTTTTCTTCTTATCCTCTGAGAAAATAGCTTTGGTACTTTTACCTCTGTCCTTACGTTGCCTCCTCTTGGCTCTGCAGCAGCAAAGCCGAAGCCCTCATGTTTGCTCGCTTGTCCCTGACAAGTGGGCCCTTTTCACCTTCCCTGATGTCTCATAGGTAAGTCAGAAAAAAAGTGAAAGAAGCCATAGTTGATGAGGGCTTGGGGTCTCCCATCAATGGTAAAGGAGAGATCAGAAAATTGCATCTTATCTATAAGTTATACTCACTGGTGGAATTGAGGAAGTAAGCCGGCATTTTTCTTAGCATAGCACTGAGATTTCTCTGTATATTGAGCTCCTGTTTTGACCTTTATTTTTCACATTTTGTTGAGTTATTCACTCCTCAGCTTAGCTTCTTTATTTGAAATATTCAGATCCACCCTTTTCAGAGGATGGATTGCTTGCTTTCTTCCCAGCGTTTTCTCATGCCACTGAACTGCATCATGTGTTAATAAGCTTTTTACTGTGTTAAATTGCTTTGTTTCTGTAGCTGATTTGAAGGCAAAAAGGCCCTAGAGGGTGAAGGGGGGGAAAAGAAGAAACATTCTAAAGTAATTAGAATGATTACAGCAGCCAAAAACATTGCTTTTCTAAAACTGCAGTTTTTTCTCAGGAGATTTTGTTTTTTTGTTATTTACCACAGCCCACAAGGCTCGCGGACCCGTGCTTGCAAAGCAAATGACAGTCAGTAGTTTTTCATTTACAGGGTTGAATGAGAGTCATACATTGGGAGTTTTAAAAGGCGTTATTGTGACCAGCCACAGATTTATCTTCCTCATCCTTTATTTGGTTTCAGTTATATCATCTTCCTCCATGACCATTTGAGCCTGAGGATTAGCAGAATTCTAACAGGTTTGAGGCACTTATTTGATAAACAAAACTATGGTACATATGTAAAACCGTGCTCACGAAAAATGGCATCTCTTCGGTCAGGAAAACCGAGTAAGTAAGTGTGGCAGCTACGAACTGACAGTCATGAAAAGGTGATTTCTCCCAGTGAAATATTAGATTTTGTGTGGTGATAAATAAATAGCACTCATTTTTCAAGGGAAAGCTGAGTTTGATTTTCAAGATGAGCAGAAGCTATTGAAGTGGGAGGGAGTTTATGATGGAGAGCTCATTGCTTTCATGCCTTCTCTTGCTCTCTTGGGTAGATCAGGAAACACATGAGACTCATTTTTTATTGTATTTTTTTTTTTCAAAAGTGGGGTGCACATCATTTTGTTGCAAAGTAAAGACAAATTCAAGGCCCTCTTTTGGGACCCTTGCGAGTGTGAAATGCAGATAGGGAGCCAGAAACAGAGGCTAAAGAGGAGGTTAGAAAGGAGATGGGTCAGTTCGTGCATGAAATCTTTTTTTCTATTTTCTCCAAATATTGTTGGCAAGGGTAACACTAACAGCATACCTGCCAAAATATGCTAACATTTCACAATGAACTTTTCAAGGTCAGTACCTTTTTCAAGCAACTTTAAAATAAAATTCACTTTGGTGTATAAATCCTCCCAGCATATTACCTATGTTGCTACCATTTTAATAAACACATATAGAACATATTTGGATGAGTTTTACAAACATTCAGTAATTCTGATGTCTGGCTCTCATGGAGTGTTAGCCTGGTATGCCCAAGGTACTCAACATCAAGAGAAAACAAAACTAGTACGTGTAATTCTGTAGGCATCATTGTTTACAATTTATAATAAATAAGTATAAAAATATTGTTACTAAATTAATGGTCTTTTGTGGTAACTGTGGCCCATTTTTAGTTTCTTACTTCTTTTACTGTTTTGTTTTCCTAAATGCTGGTCACATTAGTCTTTCAGGTTTTAGGATAGCAAGGTGGACAACTGACTGTATCATGACAGGTAAAGCATGAGACCCTGTTAGGATGAGCCACTTCACAAACAAAGCGCTTGAATTTTGTGAGCTCTTTTGGCAGTTGAAATGTCCCTTCCCTTCTAGACTCTGCTGGAAGTGTGACATTCACATAAGTGGGGTGTTACAGTTTTGTATTTTGGCTAACAGGAATAATATCTGCAGCTGGAAATAAACAATCAGCAACTCATGAATCATGATTTCCTTCTCGGTTCATTGTAAGATAATAATATATGAGCTTAAAACTATTTGCCTTGATTATAGCTGTCACTAATGGGAAATGCTGATTGAGGCTATAACCTTTCAATAAAATATAAGGTGCACAAATTCAGAAAAACATTTCCATTTACTTGTAAGTACTATTGGCTTCAGTGAAGATAGAATTGCTGCCTACTGTCCACAAATAATTTATAACAGAAATATTATAAGAATAAGAGATATGTATTTGTCATTGTTTAATATTTAGCTTTAAATAGTCTTCAGTAATATGTAAGGGGTCACACCATGGAGATTTACTTTTGCCTTATTTACATCCTTCTGCACTTCTTACGAATACAGATCTGTTGTTATTTAAAATGTTATGCCTCCATTACTAGCAATAAGTAGAATAGCTATACCAGCTATTCCCCCTATTTATTCCATTTTTTCCAGCTGCATTTTATATGTGACTCTGTCATTGCAGAACAATTATTTTTCTGTTTCCCATTCTCACAATAGAAAACGTGACCACTGTATACTCCTGAGTTCATGTATATTTGTCCAGCCACCCAGAGGAAGTGAATCAACACAACCCCAATTCTAAATTTGCAGGAACATGTATGCCCACCTCTAAACCAACCAAGTGTTGCAGGAGTGAGGCTTGTACTCTACAGAAATTGTACTTCTATGCACATGTTATGGGGACACTGTGTTTGCCTGAGAAGAGGTTACTAAGGCGGTGAGTGTTTCCCCAGAAATTAGCATCTGCTATTTACTGTGTGGTCCTAATGGGCCCCAATGTTAACTTCAGCTTTTAACAAATCAAAGTTGATTTAAAATAAAACATTTCACAAGCCAACTACTTATTAAAAAGTACTGATGATATAGAATGAGGCTGGGCCATCTATTAATCATTGCTTGGGATTTTAAATATTATTATAAGGTTTTCATAAAATCTTACTGCCACTGAGAGTAGTATCTCTGTAAATTTGTATACACAGAATATGATAAAAGGGATATGTCTACCAGATAGACAGGAAAACTTGGTTAAGAACAAGGCAAATATTCTTTAATCTCTTCTCTGCTGCAGAGCTGAATAACTATTGACTTTTCCTCTCAGTTGATTGGAAAAGGCCCTTGGTGGCGAATTGAGCATGTGTCTAGGGTGGGAGTCTCACATGCTTGCAATATCAGTTCCATCACTGAAGCATCCCAACTGTACAATTACCAGTTCCTGGGTACCTGAAGTTTGTGACAGGAAGAATTTGTATCCCTCTCTTCTCTCTCTCACTACATCCTCTCCTTTTTCCCTTCTCTTTTTCCTTCCTCCCTCTCCTTTCCGTCTACTCCTTTACCTTTTCTTTTTTCCTTTCTTTTCTGTGACAGAGTTTCATGTTTTCCAGGTTGGTTTCGAATTTGTCGATTTAAGGTTCCTCTCACCTCTGCCTTAGGACCTCAAGGACTACAAGCATTTACCACCTTGTCCAGTTCCATGTAGTTTTTTCTTTTTCTTTTCAAGAAGAATGTCCTGAGAATATATCTTTAAGATTCTAAGAATTATAAAAATGTTGGTGATGGGATTCTCAAGACTGGCATAATTGTAAATCTGAGGTAGCTATTGATGACTATGGATAGTATTGTGTAGAGTGCTATGGTCTCATTTGTTCTGTGTCTTTTTTTTTTTCTTGGCAGAACCAGGGATTGAACTCAGGCCCTTGTGCATGCCAGAGAAGCACTTATTCCACTGAGCCATCTCCCTGGGCCCTGTTCTGTGTCTTAATAAGTGCTCAACACATTTATTTACCAAATGAATATGGATGTCTAAAATGACAATGAACATATCTTTATCTTTTATATTTTCTGAAATTCTTACCTTAGTGTAGTTTTTATAAGAATGTTCAATTAGTGTGTATGGACAAAGGAAGGAAATAAAAACAAATGCATTCTAAATTACCTTTGAGACTTTATTTGGGAGAAAAAAAATAGCCATTCCTCAAAGAACTAGAACTAATCCTGAGAACCCAGACCACATCAGTTTGAATGAGTTACTCTACATAAAACAGTACTTGCAAAGGTATAAAGGGGTATTATTCTTACCACAAAAGACAACTGCACAATCACCTGAGTAAGAAACTAACATCTGTGGAGTCCTTTAACCAAGTGCAAAGCACTTCATATGTAGTTTTCTGTTAATTTTTCAATAACTTTATGAGGATGCTATTTTTGTTATTTCCATTTTACAGACGAAGGAAGAGTATCATGGAGAGAAGATAACTGCTTTGAAGTTATATTATTTAGTGATGATGTTGAGGTTGAAAATACAGGTTCTTATGAATCTAAATCTGAATTCCTACCTCCACACTGATATAAATATCTCATGGCAGTAATCTTCCATTTGTGAAGCATGATGGTGCTTTGTATTTCTTTAAAGTATAAAGAAAGAATATAGCACTTTCCTTTTTAGAAAGGAAATCAACAAACCTGCAGACCTTGAAGTTGTGTGTAAGCCCTCACGTAGGCATGAGGGTGCTAGTGAGAACTGGGGGATTAAAGGGCTCATCAGGGTAACAATTTCTGCCACTTACAAGGATGCTTTGTGTATGTAACTTTCAAAGAAGATTTCTCTACCACATGAAACACGACCCAGAAAGAGTTGTGTCACCAGGTCTGTCGGCCTAGATGGGGTGGATACCATAGATTCAGAATGTATTGGAATCTTCCCCTTCTTCCTTTTATTTGATCAGAAGTTCTGATGTTAGGGATGATTAGCAATTGCCGTAGGACACAGAGTCATGATCAGTGTAGCTAGCATCTGTGGTCACTCCATTAATTTTCTCATTTTTAAGGTCAAATAATGTATAGAATACATTATTTATTAATCAGAAAAGATAAACTAGATTTAAATTTTAGAATAAGCTTTTAAAATAATTTTTTGCATCATTGCTTTCCTTTTATTATCAATCTTTATCCTTTCCTTTATTAATTTACTCTAATATTTTCTTTTTTTTTTCATTTATTTGAGAGAGAGAGAGAGAGAGAGAGTGTGTGTGGTGTGTGTGTGTGGCCAGCTCAGCCCACCAGGGGGCGGGGCTGGCTGGCATGTGGTGCTGGGGGATTGAACCGCGGTCCCTGATGCTTTGCCAAGCTTGTTCTAAGTAGGTGCTTTAGACCACTGAGCCATCTCTCCAGCCCCTACTCTAATATTTTCATAGCTTATATCTCATTCATTTATTTGGCACAGGGTCTTGTAACAGCTGGGGCTTATGGTGATCATCCTATCTCAGCCTTCCCAGCTCTGAGATTACAGGCATGTGCCCGCATGTCCAGTTTCAGTGACTGGCAGAGTGCGCCCAGGGTTCTGGGGCCAGCACAGCATGTGGTGCTGGGGATTGAACCCTGGTCCCTGTGCTTTGCCAGGCAGGCACTTAGACAGCTGAACTATCTCCCTGGCCTCTAAATCTTATTCAAAAAGGAGGCTTTTTAAAAAAATCCTAGATTTCAGCATTTTTAAAGTTAGTACCATGGAATATCTACTGTTTGGTACAGAATCAGACTTCTCTTTTAACCATAGATATGTAATGTAAGTAGTGTTGGCTGTCTGTGTAAACCATAGTTACTGTTGTATTTTCAGCCTTCATGATTTGCTATAGACTGGATATATTTTAGTCAATACGATGTAGCCCTGTTATTCTTTGTATTTTTGTCATAGTTATGCTGAAAGACAACAACATGGGGGAAGTATTTATTCATCAAATGAATAATTTTTGAAAACCTACAATGTTGGGGACACATTGTTTAAGAGACAGGCAATGTATCAGTGGATAAAGACTATTTTCACTGAAACTTTCATTCTGGTAGATAAAGTAGATAAAAACATGTGCGTGTGCGTGCGTGCGTGCGTGCGTGTGTGTGTGTGTGTGTGTGTGTGTGTGTGTGTGTATCAGAGGTAGTATAGTCCATAGAGAAAAATAAATGAAAAGTGGGGGTTACAAGAGTTTTCTATAAAAGTTAGTCAGTGTATGACTTGTCCAAAAGTTACAGAATGTTAGAATATGAGGGTAGTGTGCTGTACTTCCTTTCTTCCATGAGAAAAGTTCCTTCTGTGGTGTTACAGTAGGAGCGCTGGGTCCTGAGGCAGTTGAATACTTACTCTATGAACAAGGATTTATGTGATATTTTAGGCATACTGGTAAAAGTTATCTTCATTGCATTGCTTTCTTTTCTTTCTTTTTTTTTTTTTTTCGGAACCAGGGATTGAACTCAGACCCTTGCGCTTGCCAGAGGAATGCTTATTCTACTGAGCCATCTCCCCGGCGCCTGCACTGCTTTCTTATTGACCATGAAGGTTTTAGGTTCAGCAGTGATTTGATCCTTTCTTTGTTTAGCACAAGCTAGCTCTTCTTTCTTCTAAAGATCTTGGCAGTTGCTGGGACAGTGATCTAATTAAAACTAGACTTTAGCATACCGACTACTTCAGAATGTGCACTGTCTGTATGGCACCTCTTGGGGATATTCATTTACCAATATCACAAAGTATTTTGAAAAAATTCTTTTGTGATGACTAATGCGTCTTAATCTTTTATCTTGGAAGCAGTGGCTTCACAAATTAATATTTTATGTAGCTCTTTTGTTTGAGTTTGCACAGATCTGGAGGCAATCTGATTATTTAGAATTCTCTCCTGTGCATGATATAGCTGTCTCCCATTCCAGTGGCACTCTGGAGTCCACACCAACCCAACACTGAGAACAAGGAGAAGTGTCCTCTGGGACTACCTTGTGGCAGGAACTAGAGATAGTAATGTGTCAAAAGAAAGTATAAGTTTGGGGTTGGAATGTGGGAGAGGGAGAAAGTTGAGGGTTTGTCTTCCCTATCTGTGAGAAATATGTGTGCTTGCAGAGTGGGCATAGAGATCATTTTCTTCTTTTTTTCCATAATTTTATTGACAAACAAATAGTGATGAGACAGTTTCAAATCAAATTGGTAGGACAGTTCCAATAATTAACACATTACATACCCTCTTCCTAGTGGTTATTTGCTGTACAAGATGCGGACATGATATCCTATTTACAAACACTATTAGAACAAATCCCTCTATTCATTAAGAGAATGTAACTATATATCTATCCTAACCATTTTGAATACACAGATACAAAATGGACATTGATCTGTGTCCCCTTTTTTGTTTAGCTCCGTCATTTGACTATTATAGGTGTATTAACTCAGCAAAATATAGAGATCATTTTCATGGGGACACAAAAGTCAATCTTTAAGCCAGGATGTTCAGGCAAACTCAAACACACTAAAAAAATTGTCTCAGTTTCTCTTCTCTTTTTGTTGGGACAAATACTCAACACCCAAAATGAAGGAAGAAAAGGTTTATTTAGCTCACATTCCGTGGAGGTTTCAGTTGATACTCAGCTGGCTCCAAGGCAGCGTGGCACATGGCAGAGAGCAAACTTTCATGATGGCAGCAAAGAGCAGAGAGCAAAATGGAGGAGTAGCAGCAACAATGGCTACAAGAGAGGAAGTCTGTCTTTCTGTAAATAGCATTCAGGATATCTGCCTCAGGCTGGGGGAAGGTACTCACACCCATAATCCCAGCAACACTGAGACTCATAATCCCAGCCTTGATCATGAATTAATATGAAACTCTAGAAGTCCATGACTACATGAGGCTTTGGGGGGACAACTAGACACAAACTAAAACAGAAGTGTTCTTTTCAAATCTTATGCAGTAGAGGCATCCATGGCATAAGTGTGATGTGTACACAATTTGTGTTGTCATCCCTCACTTTCTTTTGTGGTTATTTTGTCCCAAAGTGGTGAGTGCCTTTATGAGCAGCCTGTGTTTCCTCAATTGCTGTTAATTTTGTCCTTCCATCTTTCTTAAGAGCTTCTACCCAGAACTACTGTACGCTGTACTCCACTTAATGAGAAGCCTTCTGACTCCACTGACAGCTCACTGGACATACTGCATAATGCACAGCAGGTCACTTAGACTAAGTGCTCAAAATACAGCTCTTGGATAAATGTAGTTATAGGTTAATGTGTACCCCCTACTAGGGACCACACCTATTCATAAGGCTTTTTTGAAACTTGCTTTGCCACAAAGTAATGATGGAAGCTGAAAGATCCTTGGAGATATTGGGAAGAGTTATATTTATGAAGTTAAATCCTTGATGAAGTTTTTATTTCACCTGATCAATTCCTTTGGGCAGAAATCTGAAAGGAATTGTGAGACTGAAGGTCATCCTTTGAATATCTACTCAGCATCTGGTCCAGATGTTGTATTAATAATTTTGCTTTCATTAACACTGTCCACACGTGAATTCTTCTAAGGCTGACCTTCTTGAATCAAGAAATAGGATATCAGGAAGAATGAGAATCAGATGTGCAGTCAAAAGTCTCTGATTCTGACTCCTGCATTACCCCTTCCCTGCAAGAGGGAATCAACCTATTCTCTTCATTTCTCTCAACTTGTCCTTTTACACTAAAAATAGTAACTACATAAACAGACCAACTTACTGTGGGTTTGAAGGGTCATCTGACATACTGGATGTGGACATTCTTTTAAAACTGTGAAGTAAAGTCAAAAAAGAAAGAAAGGCATATTTAATTTGTATTTTCATTTCAAATCTCAAATTAGTGGCTTTCTGGTACACTTATTTTAACTGGTTTATTGATCTTCATAAGACTTTCATGGTGGAATTGTTCTGGGTTTACATATTCTTTGGTATTGCCTGTTCTATGGGAGGTTGTGTCCTAAGTGAGGGTAATCTGTGGAGGGTTGGTGGTAGAAAAACCTCACATTGCTCTCTCCTTGGTGAATTTACAGGGGAAGAAAGGCATTGAGTAAGTACATGAATATTATAAAATTATAAATTTATCATTAAATGCATTCTAGCTACTAAGAAGGAAGAGAAAATGGTCTGTAAGAGAAATATAAGGGCTGTGAATGAGCAATGGAAACTTTGCAGGGATGAGCAGTGGGTGCAGAGAGAACAGCTCATGGTATGAAGAAAAGGTAGGAAGAGCAACACGGTTAGGAGTGAGATAATGAGCATGCTTTGGATGGGTCAGAAAGTGGTACAAGATTGGGTGATAGTGGGAGGTAAGAGGGAGGCTCAAGGGAATCCTTGTAAGCCATGATTACATTGAACGGTCCAGAGGCAAGAGATTCACATGATCACTAGAGTTATGTTAAAGAGGAACAATTTTCATGCTCTGGGTGCTGTGTAAATAGGTTAGAGACAGTTATATGTGGAAACTAGGTAGACTAGATCGGCCAGCTAGGAGATTATTGCAGCAGTCCAGGCAAGAAATGAGGGTGATCATGGCTGACATTTTTATTGCTCTCCAGATGTTTCTAGCTTTCTTCTTTCTTGTAGCACATTACAGTTTTATTTTACAGCCTCTTTTAAGGGCAGGCATGAATTTTCAGTACTCATGCTGGTTAATGAAATTGTGAGAAGTAGCTTGTGTCTGGAGAGAAAGCTGAATAACAAATACTATACATGATTTTCTGTGTCCCTTATCTTCTGTTGTAATGTGCATACGACACATGCTCAAGCAGAGCTTCCTTCAGTGTAAGCCCCTGAATAACCATGAGGAGCAGAGCTCCCCAGCTGGCTAACAGTGGTTCCACTGTGCCACTGAGATTTTGAGGTTCTCCGTCATTGTAGAAGAAAGTATCTTGGCTGCTACTATGCTCAAGTTTATGCATAATAATTAATTTTGAAATAAACTTTATTTTTATAAATGTAGTTAATATTATAATGAATGATAGAGTAATCTTCACTATAGCACTTACTACTTCTGACTTCTGTTGGTAGAGTTATAGCTCCTCTTCATTTCACCTGTTTTAAATACTGATTCAGAACATGATCATTGTGGCATCAATTAGAGAAGCATATCAAAATTCTGGCCTCTTATAGAAGGATCTTTCCAGGAACTTTGTAGATGTTTTTACTCATTATTACTTACATATTATTCAGAGCAGAGGTAGTGCTAAAAGGCTAAGCATATGGGAAATTTGAATTGCTACAGTCTCTAATTTGTTTTGTAAAGTGGTAGTGAATTCATATGATTATCACTGTAAATATTAACACTTGTAATATTTCTTTTCTATTTCTGTCACTCCTACTCAGCTAGGGGAAAGGTATCATTTGTAGGGTCCTCAAATATCTTTCTTAGTTTCATATTCTAATATAGTATATATATATATATATATATCATACTCTAATACAGTACATATATATAGTAGGTATATATGTATATATATATATACATATATACCTACTATATGTTTATACAGTCATTTGAATATGTGCATGTATGCATACATACCCAGATCTATCTATCTGTCTGTCTGTCTGTCTGTCTGTCTGTCTGTCTATCTATCTATCTATCTATCTATCTATCTATCATATAACTTTCTATCGATCTAGAAAGCCAAGTTGATTCTTCTATGCCTCTTGCATATCTCTCTTACCCACCTGCCTGAGAGTAGGCTGTGTATTTAAAGCATTAGCCCATTCCCTGGTAATGTGCATTCTGCAGTTTAAAATCTTGTATGCTCTAGCAAGAGTGGGAAGAGTTAATTCCTGGCTTTATTTTGTTGGGAGAGGCAGCTTTCATTTCACATTGATTTTCTGCATTCTCTGTGCCAATTTGTGACAGCTTGTTTCGCAGCTCCACATTTGTTTAAAGCTCTCTAACAGACTGATTCTATTTTTTTTTTTACCATGTTGTTTTTTTCCTTTTTATTTTTATTTTTTTAACTTAGGAGAACATGGCTTTGCACGTGGTTGGGAACCCAGATAAGTCTCACTCTCTGGAGACCATGATTGGCAGCTCCCCCGTCATGCAGATGTGAAGTGAGAGAAGCTAATTTTTCCGTCGACTTTCTAGTTTCTATTACTGTCTGTCATTTTACATTGGTGCTCATTACAGCCGTCTTCTTGCCAGATGGAAATCTGCCTACTCATGGGGTATCTATTTCTGCCACTCATGGATCATGACAATGTCAGACAATATTTCAGTAAATTCCCTTCCACATCCTTTTCTTGCACTGGATAGACTGGTGACACGCAAAATGGTTGGTACTGGCAGGTAAGTACTTTCATGTCATATGTTAGCAAGGAAAAGCCAAGGCCAGAAAGTTAATCTCCCTTGAGAAAAGTTTTCTAGGATATGAAAAGTGGTGAATAGTGTTGACAACATAAATGAGTTGTCTTATGATAGTTGTTCTCTGAAAACCAAACTAGATGTGACTAACAACTCATACAAACAACTGAGCTATCTCTATGTCCCCAGACAATGTTCTAAAGTACCCAGTCTTGGTGAGCTAACAAGTCACAGCTGATACTAGGCTTGGTTTAATCCAAGGGTTCTCAAAGCACGAGCTAGAAGAATTAGTTTCACTGGGAACCCCATTAGAGCAACAAATAGGCAGCCCTTGCCTGCATATGACCCAGCCAGAATCCCTGGGCCCAACAATCTGAATTTTACAGTTGCATAGGTTTGGGGGCTTGGAAAATCTGAGAACCAGTGCAAAATTGCAGTAGAAATTGCAAAGTCTGTGCAGCCCTGCGAGTGTTATCTGATTGAATAACAATAATCCACCTGGCAGTTGTTTTAGTATCTATTTATTTTCTCATGTATTTGAAGAGAAGGTGAAGTTTCTATGTCTGATGTACATTGGATAAAGAGTTAATGTAATGCAATAAAAAGGCACATTTATTTTTTTGTTTTCCAAACTTCCTTTAAAATATAGCTGCTCAATGATCCTCTTTGCCTTGTGTACAGCGCTCCTAGAGGCCTTCTCTGGGCATTCTAGTGCAACAAAAGTCGTACAGACACTTGAGGGCAAATAGGTCACAATACAGTAGTTAGGTCTTCTACCTCAGCTGGGCTGGCTGCATGTGGGAATTTATAGTAACTGTCATCATAGTTCCTCACTGACATTGTTCTCTATTCAGCACTTGTGCGCCCTGCTTGTATCTTTTTATTCTGGCAATTTCCCTTTAGATGTCTCCTTGTTTGAGTTTCTTCCTCCTCCTAGATAATCCTTTCTAGAAAGCAGCACCTGGCTGGCTCTCTCTGTCCAATGCAATGCAAATCTGGACCATGGCAAAATCTTTAAGTGTCTTTTCCTAACAACTGTGGTCACCTAGTCTGACAGCAGCGCAGCAGACCTTCTCTGGGCTCTGCGGCCATACATGTGAGTTTGCAAACTGTGGTCAGTGGGCCAACTGGGGCCTCCTAGCTGTTTGTGGAATAAAGTTTCATTGGAGCACAGTCATGTCCATTAGTTTATGTGCATGATATTGCTGCTTTACATTAAAGTGGGCAAGAGACTGTATTGGTTATAAAATCTAAAGTATGTACTATTTGGCTCTGTAGAATTTTTTTTTTTTTTTTGTTTTTTCAGGACAGGGTGTACAGGGTCTACAGTGTCTCACTGTGTGGATCTGACTCATAGTGATCCACCTGTTTACAGCCTCCCAAGTGCTGGGATTACAGGCGCATGCCACCACACCCAGGCTCAAAGGCCTCTCCGTATGCCCCCAGGGTGGGGCCGACATGGCAGGACTGGGGATCAAACTCCTGGCCCTGCATCTGCCTAAGCTGGCACTTTAACCCACTGAGCTATTTGGCTGGCCCTGTAGAAAGTTTTTTAACTTTGTTCTGCATATCAGAAAAGAAGAGGTGGACAGAGGAGAAAACAGGAAATCAGACAAAAATCCACTTTGCTTCTCAAACTCCAGGAACGTACTCCTAGGTACTCTTGCATATTTTCTTTGCAGTATTTACCTTACTCTTCTTTTTTTAATTTTCAAAGAATGCAAAAATAGTTTTTTAAAAAAGACCACTGCTGAATTCCTTTTACTTTGTTTAATGAAATTTTGTATTGTCTCCCTTACTCTTAAGGAAAGGAAGTGCTCACATGACAGTAACTCCTTCTAAGAAATTCCTGTGCACTTTCTTTCCTGCCCTTGACACCCTTGTCTTTTTGTTGTAAGTGGAGTGTCTAAGAGTCATAGCGAGTCTTGGCAACCCATTTTGAATCACACAATTTTGATTCACTACTCGTTGTGTTGTCTAATATTCATCATATTAAGTCCTTGGCCAGAAGTCATGATTTATATCTGCGAAGATTAATTTTGATTTTAGATTTGATTTTAAATACCTGGGAGATTAATAAAACGTCCTTCTGGGGATGGGTAAGTATATTTATGGAGAGATTTCCAGAGTTAATGAGTATGTATTTCAGGGAACTGAGGGAAGGGGACCTGCCCTGGATGTGGGAGGCACATGGAGCCTGAGCGAGCAAAAGTGGAAAGATGGAGAATCCAGCCAGTGATTGATTCTGCTTGAGTGGGTGCATTTTCTGCTGCTGCCATTACCCATGGACATTAGCCTTCATTTAGTGTCTTCAGCCTTTCAGTGTGGACTATCTCCAGAATGCTCCAGAGATTTTCCAGTCCTATATCTTTGAACTGAGCTGTATCATTGGTTCCTCTTGTTTTGAGGCTTCCTGCCTGGGCTGAATGGCACCAGGATTCACTGGCTCACTAGTAAGCAGACTGACATTGTGGCACTATTCAGCCTCTGATTGTGCAAACCAACCTAATGAGTTTCTTCTTATAATTACATATGCTTTTCTAGTTCTTTTCTTATGGAGAATCCTGAATAATACAATATTCAGGGGTATTTGGGTTTAGATGGTTAAGTAAATTTAAGATAATATACCTGGTTCTTAATTTGGAGACGGAGGACAACTACTTTTGTACCAAATGAATACTGAGCTAATTGTTTTCTTACTTAGGTGATAATTGACACAACAGGCCTAGTTTTAAAAAGATAAAAGCTTTCAAAGATTATGAATGGTGACTTGCTCAAACAATACCCTGTAGTTAGTTCTCAAGTCTGTGTAAGATCTTCTGATCATACCTGAACTATGACATAACATGGCAAATCAAAAAGTCCAGGTACTGCTCTTCCTCCTTAAACAGATTTAAAATAAGTCTCCTTCTGATCAATATTCCAGTGTGCCCATTTTCCAATCTCTGAGATAGAAACTGAACTGTAGCACCTTTGAATCAAGTATTGCATTTATTATTCATGTATATATTTTTTAGCATTGTTGGACTTACCTTATAGAAATATTTGTTTATTACTGGGAAATTCATAGCAACACAGACTAATAGTATATGAAAAGGAGTCTTCCCTCTGTGCTAATTGGGAGAACATATCTCAAATTCCACTTGAGATGATCCAAAAATAAAATCAAAACAAAATGACTATGTTGGATAGAACATGACATGTAAAGTCTTAAAATCCAGGTCCTCACTCTAGCAGGAATTTGAATCACCATGGCTTGATGAACAAGTAGTAATCAAAACAACTGAACTATGACACATGGTTTTGTTTTATGTCTTTCATACTAAAATTCAAGGGACTTATATGGTGAACTTATTGCCTTACCATAAATGGAAATCCTATGACAAAATTCACCCAATGATATCTTGTTCACTTTTGATTTTTTCAGTAGTAATGGGGTATTTTGCTAATATACAGTCTATGTGGTATATTGTTACCATTTTTCATGTATACCAGTAGAATGGCACTAATACATTTTTAGTAAAAGAACTGCCTGCATATGTTTTTACATGCCTTTAATATTTTTATTAAACTCTGCTTTTCCTCAATCCGCTTGTGCTTATGTCCAGTCTATTTATTTTAGACCAACAAGATTATAAGTTTATGTTAATTTGTATAGTTCAGGCATAAAGCAGATTGTTAGGAGAAAGAAAACATTTTCTATACTTCTTTGCTAATTCCCCATTAAGTCCTTCAAGCATGAAATCTAGAAATATTAGTTATCTTATATCCTCAGGTTGTTTTTAAAATTGTTTTTTAAGTTTTGAAGCTTTACTAGTTGTGAAAATGCTTCCATCTATGAAAAGGTTTATAATAGCTATATAAATAATCTCCAATAAGTACTTTAAAATATATTACACACAGGCACACACTTCTGCATACTCATATAAATTCACTCCAGAGGGACACTCTGCTACAGACTTTCCTGTTTTAAGTATACATTTATAACACGTTTTTAAAATAATATTTTTAATTCTTTGTAATTAGGAAATTTCTGCAATATGAAAATCTGTGGGTTTTTTGTGTGTCTGTTTCGGTACTTCCTTAAATTTAAACCTCATATTCCTTGACTTTTAACATCCTTGCTGCAAAGGTAAAATGCAAGATTCTTAAATGGTTCTTGTGATTCAAAACCTCCAAAATGAATCTCTAAAACTGAGCAAAATGATAGCCCATTTGCTAATGCAAGGAGCAGGGTGCTGATTTATATTATTGGGAAGCAAATGTTAACAGAATACCTACTATGTGTGAAGCATACTTCTCTATGCTAGAGAAAATCTGAAAATTAAAGCAGTACCACAGCTGTGAATGTTGAGCCTGAGGAGCACACATAACCTATATTGTGCTGTTTTATCTGGGTTATCTAACATATAAGATAATTCACATGAGATGATACTTTGCTCCCAAGTTATCTAGGTCATTCCTTTCTCCTTCACTCACTGAATTATAAGCAGCTCACCATTAAATGAGAGAATTTTTCATTAGGATATTTTTTTTCACAGAATCTAGTAAAAGTACAAAGGCAGAGCATTACTTCTTTAAAAATATAGACAGTAATGAGCCTTTTCTGGCTTTGTAATTTTCTTTCTGTTCATTTTTAAATAGCATTCGTTTTCTATGAGCAAAGTGGTTGTGATTTATTTTTTTCAGCTGCCATATCAATTACAAGTATATTTTTGAAGTACAACCATTTGAATAGATAATGAAAATATAGAAACATGTGCTCATTCTAGAAATCTGATTTAAATGTTAAAATAAATTTAATTGACAGCCAGTCCAGTCCATGAAATAGTCATTATAATCAACACCAGTCTGATTGATAAATCAGATGAATGAATAGAACTTCATACATAAAAATGAGTTTCTCATGAGTATAGCAAAAATTATTATGCTATTCTTCTATTCATCTTACTTTCCCATCTCTGCCCCTTTTTCTGGAGGTAAGGTGGTACGGCAGCTCTGATGCCTAAATTTCAGCACAAAAAAGGGTCTAAAATTGATTTTACCTCTGGTAGTAGAGAAAGGAACTGTTCCTTTTGAGAATCTGTAAATTTAAATTCAAATCCTCACGTTTTTCAACTTTCCTTTAACTTATGCTCCCATTTTCCTCATCCACAAAGTCACAGCTTTAAAGTAGACACAGATATGGGCTCTGTGTCTTCTTACTTTTACTGTCTTTTTCTAAATACATTTATGTTTTCTTTGTGATACAGATTAATTCTTGGTTTACAACAAGAAGGTTTCCTCTCAGTTTTCTTTTGGTCAGGGAAGAATGGATTGAGAGTTTCAGTTTGGTTCAACCAGAATAGAGTTCTTGTGGAGGTAAGGTATGGCTAGGAAGGGATCTTTCATGGAAAAAGAGAACTTCTGGAGGCTTCTGTAGGAGACCTTAACACACCTCCAGCTCACACAGGGAAGACATCTCTTCTGTCTCAGGACACAGGAGGAATCCAGAGCCTGACAGGGAGAAAAGAGGTGGCCAGTTGCAAGCTGTCGGGTAGACAATCAGGCAAAGTCCTAAAGCACAGAACTGCTGGGAGAGCCTCCTGCCTAGGGTACACTTGTAGGGGCACTTCTACCATCAAAAGCCTCAGCATTTGTGTGACTTTCTGTTGGTCACAGTGTTTGAGGGGGACAGGGCTAGTGAATATTAGTTGTAGTAGATTATAACATGGAAGGATTTTTGTAATCATTCAAAACCATTAACATGTCAGGCACCGATTCAATGCAGGGTATTCATTGATAAGGCAGCTCTTCATCTCAGATATGGTCCTTACTTACGTGAATCTTATTGTCAAAGAAAAGCAGGCAACTAATTTAAAAATTAAGAAAATATTAGAAGACAGAAAGATTTTAAAAATAAAATAAAATCCCATAATGATAATTAGGTAACAATTTAAAATTGGACAATCAAAAAAGACCTAAGGAGAAGGCACATGAGCTGAGAAAGAAAATAAAACAGTGATGGGAACAGCTTGTGGGAAGAGCAGTGCCAGGCAGGGGGAGCAAGTGCAGTGACCCCGAATGGAAGAGCATTTGGTGCTTAGGCACAGAGGAAAGGCCCATGCATCTGGGGCATGGTGGGTGAAAGGGAGAGGGTTAGCTAAAGGTTGGAAAGAGAAGCCAGGGTCCATAGCTTGGGACTTTATAAGTCAAGTTAAGGATCAAGTCTATATCCAATCTTTTAAAGACAGAAAAGTTAAAACTGAGAGAGGCAAAATGTCTTCAAAGTGCTGATGAGTGACAGCTCTACATGCTGTGTTGACCTCTGCATCACATAGTTTTGCCAGAGATCAGACACATTCCTACCAACACACACAAAATTAAACTCTTTCATGGGATATTGATTGTAATATCTTTATCGGGGAGTGTATCATCAACCATGCAAAATTGCTAACAGAAATGTTTATGAGAAACAAAAGAAATAAGAGCACTCCCAGGGCTTGGGGGATGCTGGAAATTTGCATTGTCATCTTAATTCCAAGTCGTGTCACATTATACATATTTCTTCATATACTAGATCAGAAATACACAGATCCCCCCCCCACACGTGTGTACAAAGGAGGTGAATTATTTCAATTAATCTAACTTAAGCATCACCAGTGGCCAGTGAGGGGAAAGTTTCTATGCCATCTAGACCACACTAACACAGAAGTGTTTTCTGGCCTCTTTGTCCTACCTCATATAAGCATCACTTTGCCCCCCCCCAAAAATATGAGCAAGTTTGCCTTTAAATAACACCTATTTATTTCTTCAATTGTGGCCATTTATTAAGAAATAATTTCTGTTACTAATAGTATCCTCTTTCATTATTTTGAAGAATTTCTTTTAGCAATCTGTGATTTCTTACATTAGATGTCAGGTGGTGATCAACTCCCATAGACTTTGGTTGAAAGTCTTCATTTCTTCTTTATTATCAAGTGACAAGATTGCTGGATGTACTAATTTTGATTGGCAATTTTTTTTTTTCATTCAGGAAGTTTCATATATCATCCCCCATACTTCTGTGTTCTCACTATAAAGAAATCATAAGATGAGGTGATGGACTTGTTAATTAGCTTATTTCATCATTCTACAAAGTATGTGTTTATTGAAACATTATACCATATATATATATATATGATTATTATTCATCAATTAAAATTGAAATATAATTTACAGAAGCAAGTAACTTCTGTGTAGAGCATCTTACTATTTTCAGTCTCCAGCTTTTCATAAGAGAAAGTTATTGCTGTCCGGATATTAAATTTAAGTAGCATACGTGCTAAAACATGCTGAGTGAGGTGAAGTGAAATACTTATTATAACTGATATGTAGCTGATGAAGGGGTTTGGCTTTAAGCATATCTGATTCTGGTGTTCACATATTAAGTATTTTTTTGAAGCACATATTTCCCAGGACTGTGTTTGGCTCTGGGAGCAAAATTGAGACAACAGATATGGTACCATTGGGGAACATATCTAGGCAGTCTCTCAGCCACTCAGGAATCACTCAGTAAACAAAGGAAGAGGTACATACTGCCTCATATTCAGTTTTTTGGAAGATTAGCTGAACCTGGTGCATAATCCAGGGTCCTGTGGCATATGCCACCTCAGGCTGTTACTCCTCTTCAGTTAACAGCAGATAGTTGGCATTATTACTGGCCTTTGAGTTTAGAAGAAGGTTTCTGCACTGATTGGTGATATCACAATAGCATCTGGAATGGGAAGATGTTTACTTGATCTCTCATCATCTCCTTTTTAATGTAGCATTTATTTTATATGAAGAGAAATGGCAAATGTAGCACTTTTGCTAGGTTTTTACAGAAACCTAGATTTCTTCCCTGAGTCCAATGAGGTCATCTCGTTGGCCTACAAGTGGGTGAGAGAAAAACATGGCTCAATAATAAGGAAAAACACATTGGCCAAGCAATGGCCATGACTCATCCACATGGTTGACACTAACAAAGGTTCTACAATCTGAGGTACAGGATCTCAGGATAAATCCTGAGGGGATTTCACTGACCTTATCAGACCCAAAAGCTACAACTCTTGTTGCATAGGGCCTGCTTTACCTTGGTCTTAACCATCCAGCAGAAAAGTATAAAAATGAAATAGAAGAAGTAAAGCCAGGCTGTTATGTTGAGCTGTAGGGGACTCAGGTCAACAATTTCTGACATTGCCAGTCAAGCGGGAGACCCAATACTATTATGGGCTACTGGACTCTTTTAGAATATTTTGCTGAGTTTACACACCTATAATATTCAAATAATGGAGCTTAACAAAAAAGGGTATACAGATGAATGTCCATTTGGTATCTGTGTATTTAAAGTGGTTAGGATAGATATATAGTTACCTTCTCTTAATGAATGGAGGGATTTGTTCTAATGGTGTTTGTAAATAAGATATCATGTCTGCATCTTGTACAGCAATTAACCACTAGGAAGAATGTATGCAGTGTGTTAATTATTGAAACTGTCCTACCAATTTGGTTTGAAGCTGTCTCATTGCTATTTGTTTATCAGTAAAATTATGGGAAGAAAATAAAAATGAACTTGGCCATTACATCACATAAAATGTTTTAACCTTTGAAAAAGGATTGTTAGATGGAAAGTCACAGGAGTTATATTTTATTGTTGATCTTAAGGTTGAGGTTATGAGATTGCCTAACATAAAATCACTTTAAAATAAAAAAAATAATAATAAGGAAAAAATGTAACTCTGTGAGTCAGACTGATCTAGATCGTAGTCTTAGGGGAGTAACAGTGAAGGGTCAAAATGAATAACTCTTTCTAGAAGCTCAAGGGAAAAATCTGTTTCTTTCTTCTTGTAGTTGTTGAGACTGTTAGAATTTTTTGGCTCATGAGTTTGTCATTCTCCATTTTTCATCAGATAACCATCTCTTCCCTGGCCTCTGATCCCGATGTTGCCTTTTTACAAAGGTCTTGGAATTACACTGTGCCCATCTGGGGAATCTAAGCTAATCTTTCCACCTCCAGAACCTTAACTTAATCACATTTGAGATGTTCCCCTTACCATGTGTTATGGGTTAAATTATGTCTTCCAGAAGAGATATGGTGAAGTCTTAGCCCCTGGTAAATATGAGCTTACTTGAGAATAGAATATAGATGTGATCACTTAAAGTATAGTTGTACTGAATGGCTGTATCTAATGACCAGGCAAAGGAAATTTGGTCACAGACACAGAAATAGCATAATGTAATTCACAGATACATAGAAATGACACAAAGGACAGTGGAGCTAGGGATTGGAATAATATGTTTACCAGTCAAGAAAGGTCAAAGATTGTCAGTAACCATCAGAAGCTATAATAGGGGTGTGGAACAGATTTTCCTGCTGAGATTCAAAGGAGAAATTACCTTGGAAGCATCTTATTTGTGGGTTTCTGGGCTTCAGTATGTGAGAGAACAAATTTCTATTGTTTTAAGCTACTATTTTGTGGTAGCTTGTTATGATAGCTCTAAGAAATGTGCCAAGTAATATAGAATTTTTGCAGATTCTAGGAATTAGTAATTGAACATCTTTAGGGGAGCACTATTCAGTCTACTTGCCACAAATAGGCAATGCTCTGTCTTCCTTCATGTCTTTCTCCCAAAGCAGGACTCTGATGAGTAGGGCCAGAGGAACAGCCACAGTCCTGGAAGTGAGTGTAGTGAGGAATCATAACACATTACCCTCATTCTAAGTTGGTGTAATGAATTTGAGGTCTACTTCCTCCACTATGTACATATGTGAGGAGCAGGCGATAGTATGAGCAGCAGGGGGACATCCCAGCACACACTGCAGCCTTTCTGCATAGGCTGTATCCAAAAAGACAGACAGTAACATGTCATCTTTAATGTATAGCACTCTCACACACTCATCAAAAACATGGCATGAGATTATTTGGGACAATACACATTTAATACAATCCATTTAATACAAACTTTTCTTTTTGGAGAAAGATAGTAAAAGCTTGGGAATATGGTCAGTAACTTCCTATAAAAGCAACTCTTTCAACTATTGACAGAAAACAAAAAACTGCAATTCCTTGGGGACTGATATGGAAACATAGAGTAATGGTGTAAGAATAGATTCTTCTTCTATTAGTATTATTATGTTTAATGGGAACTGGAGATGGGGCTCAGTGGTACAGCACTTGCCTAACATGCTCACGGCCTTGATGTCCATCCCCTGCACCACACACACACACACACACACACACACACACACACACCACACTCTCAATAAATTCCAATTAATACTGATATTATCATCTTATTTTTTATTATCATTATATTATAATGTATATTATACCTTTCTCTATTCTTGGATGCTTAACTAGCTAGTGCTCTTTGATATTCAATGAGTATTTCTCCACATTAATTTGGGAATGATGTATAAGATCTGATTGGTAAATATTTTGATCATGGAGAATGTACCTTAAGCACCATGTATGTGTGAGGTCTCCTTTCTAATGAGTGTTACAAGGATACTAAGATTATGGTACATGAGCTGGCAGATGTCAACATGCTTTGGAAAGTGAAATATATAACTATAAAAGAAGATTGAATAAGCAAAGTCAATGGCCCTTATTATTTGTTGAGAAGTAGTAATGGAATTTGGCATCATAGCCTCATGGGAACATTCTGTCAGAAATCTTACAGAGTAGAGACATGACAGGTTCCTTGGTGCTCATTATGTTGATAGGGAGCTTTATGCTAAGAGACAAATGTAGGGATGCTCCCCAGATCACTGGTCTCAGTCTTTATAGCTGTACACATCTGGACTACTCTTTACTTCAGCAAATGCAGAGTTGGCCCAAGTATTTAGGTACTATTAGGGAATTCAAGCTTTGAGTTCCATTTTCAGAAACAAAAGTAATAAGTCAGATTTTTTCCTATGTTACATGTACAGTTCATAAATGAATAGCAATTAGTAAAAGTTGTACTTAGTATTTATGGAGTGGTTTAGAGTTTTCCCTTTAGTACTTTATATGTACTTTCATTGAAAGGAGCCTGAAGTCAGGTAAGGTGCCTGGGATCATGACAATAAGTATAAAAACCTGGACTCTAACCTAATATGTTCTAACTTCAAAGGCTAAAAATTGCATATCTTATTATAGTTGTCTCTGGAAATTGATATTCAATATTAAGTAAAAAAATTAGTTTTGTTGTCCTCCATAAAAGTGCAATGTGAGGATTACAGTAGAATCAGGAGAACATGGAAGCATGGTTTCCTACAGACTGTTTTGCTAGAAATTGGGGTGAGTTCAGGCCAATGAGGATGTTATGAGCTGAAAAGACTTTTCTAGGACCCTGTGATGTTTGCAAAATTACTCTCCAGGATGCCTTAATCCTTCTGCCACAGCATGCATCTCATTCCTCTTGTTTTTCCCCGGTAGAGATGGACTCCTGCCAGTTACTATTTCTGTACAATGAACCTTTATTGTACTTGAAGACTCTTTTTCAGACCCCTGTCTTAGGTTTTTGTTTTTTCTTTTGTAACACTGGAGAAGTCTTATCCTGCTAAGTGTGGACTAGGATTCTTTGTTTTCCATAGCTCACCGTGTAGCTCTGAACTAGCTCCAGGGTCGTGCAGTTCAGCTAGCATCACATCTGCAGGAAACTGCTTCCCTGAAGGTACTAGTTCAGCTGAGCTTTTGTTGGCAAATAGGTCTGCTTTTTATGTGATTGATTGGGATGGAAGAGGGAACCAGTGGGGATCTCCAATAGATAGACTGGAAATATTCAAGACAATAGAACTCTGATGAGGCTGTGAGTATTGTCTCTCCCAAGTGGCTATTTGGACACCCTTGGTGGTGTTAACCACTATTGAAAATTGTAGTTAACTTGAAGTTTCCAATGCAATGGATAAAAAACAAAGCTCAAGCTGACTTGCTATGGTCAGATTTTCTGAAACAGGAAACAACTATGACTTGCTATATAATTCTGGTGAAATACAGAACTTAGAAACAAAGGCAAACTATTTGCATTAGCAAATGCTGTGACTCTCCAAGCCCTTCTGCCTAACCACATTGGAAACAGCTAACTAGGAAGTACCTTGTGAATTCTAAATGCTATTTCCATTTAATGAAAGAAAACTCATGCCAAGACCACACTGTTTTCATTTGAACAAGACTGTGCTCACTCTGAACAGTGACTAAGAGATGGCAATTCAGGGTTCATGTCACGAAGCATTGCTAGTTAGTTCATTACTTTGGCTCACATTTACTATCATCAAAGGAACCATATAATATTGTCAGGGAAAAAAACCCTCCAAGATCAGATAGTTATTAACCATTTGAACTAAGGAAGAAAATTAAAGGTCAACTTTTTGGTAGGGAACTCTTTGAATACATCAATCTGCTCTTGAAATCTCCATTTAGAAATGATAGCTTTTCTCCTGTTTTCAAAAGATACACTTCCGTCTCCCCATTATCCTATGGTCCAGATGTACTAGTTATGGTTCATCTCATTTCACAGTGACACATATATCACATTGGTGCACATAATCAAGTAGGCACCTGCTTCCCAGAGCCTGGCCAACAGCAGTTACTCAGGACCAACCACTGAAGAGTAAGCATGATTTGATGGAAAATGGAAAGTGAAAGTTGTTAGATAAGGACAGAAAATTCTGATGGGATAATTTTGATGATGTCAGTAAAGTGTCATTTGACATGTCATATATATATATTATATATATCACTGTAAGACTTATTATTTACCAAGTGTTGTTGACTAAAATTATATTATTCCTAATCCACTTCAATACAGAGCAAAAGGAAAGGATTTTTGGCTCATAATTGCAAGCAGAAATTGGCTTCCTTGGCTCTGGATGTAGATAAGGAAAAAGGAAAAAGGCTTTTGTCACAGCTGGATGAAGGGTCCTGAGTAAACATTGCAAAGTGAAGTTCAGGCCTTTGATAGGAGAGCTGTGGAAGAGAGGCAGTCGGGGAAGTCGTATTAGAGGGTTATCATTTTCTCCAAACTTTTTGATCCTGTTTCTCTTTGTTCTTTCTCTTTTTCTCTGTCCTACAAACAAAATTTTAGGTTGAAAAAAATAAGACAGTTACACTTAGGGTTTATTTAGCAACTTACAATTTAAGCTCATTAAAGTGCTACTAAGTATAGAATTTGGAGGTTTGAGTGACTGTTTTCAAGGAACAGTATTGAGATCCCTCTACATTTTCTTCCCCATCCTTCTGTACATTGTGCCTCTGGAATAAAGCACGGAGCCAGAAGCAGAAGTTCTGGGGCCTCCATAATCTTTGCAGATGGTCAGAGCACTTTCCTGACAAGGGGAATCCTCACTGGGACACATTTTGGATACTAGAACCTACTGGCATTTGTGACTCCAACCATCCAAGAATGGCTGAAGTACTCAGGTTGCAATCAGATTGCTTTTGAATTTTCATAAGCGTATTTAACTCTAACACATTTTTTTTTTAAAAAAACCTTTTATTTCTGGACAATGAATTGCAAATCAATCTTCACTCATTTGGTATAACCTCTGGCTCCTCTGTCAGTTCAGTAGTGCTGACTTTGTAAACCAAAGACACTGTTCATTGGTGAAAAAATACTTTGGAGGTGGGAGGGTAAGGATTGCATCACTCCTCCCAGTTTCCACTGGTGCTCGGGCTGTATCCGTGCTCCCTAACCCAGCCTGCTGTGCCTTGAAGGTGGCCCTGCCTGTGCTTTTAGTGTCATCTTTTATAACTGTCCTCATCATTTCTTCTACTCCTGCATTTTCCACCTCACTGTTTTCCAAGAGTTCTAACTCTCCTATTTTGTGGTTCTTATTGCCTGCTAGACCTTTCCATGGCTCACTTTCTTTAACTTCAGATCAAACATCACCTCCCCAGAGAGGCTTTCTCTCACCACTTTCTATAGCTCTCC
This sequence comes from Octodon degus, assembly GCF_000260255.1. NCBI lineage: Eukaryota > Metazoa > Chordata > Mammalia > Rodentia > Octodontidae > Octodon > Octodon degus. The sequence continues at coordinate 919,325 of NW_004524761.1, read as the reverse complement.
TTTGTGCCACTTTGTGTTATTCATTTTGTATTTGTCCTTGCCTGCCTTCTCTCAGGAGAATGTGTGCTTCATGAGGACTAAGTCGTGACTCTGTTTTGCTGCTTCTCTTGCTGCTGGGACAAAATACCCAATACAAAAAAATTAAAGGAACTGTTTATTGCAACTCACAATTTGTTAGATTTTTCATTCCATGGTGAGCTGGCTCCAAGGCAGGGTGGCTCATGGCAGAGGAGAAGCAGCTTATGGCAGGCAGAAGGCAGAAGCAGCAGACCACATCTAGGCTACCTGCTCTTAGGTCAGGTGCCACTTACACACAGCATAGGCCTTCCCGTGATCCACAGCTTGCACTATCCCACACCAACCAATGAAATGATCACACACCCTTGGTCCCAACATCAAACAGTAAGGATCAGGCACCTCTGAAAAGCCCCACTATGACCACATGAGGCTTTGAGGGGACATCTAGATAAAAGCCAGAACACACCTCTTGTTCACACTTATATCCCTATTGCTTTGCATATACAAGAGTATACGCAATACTACTGAATGGTTGAATGAACTGAAATTAAAAGTTTCATGTTCTAGTCCATCACTCCTCTTATAACTTTGTTAATACTAAGAACTCTCTAGACCTTAGCTTTGGTTTTATGAAACAAAAAAAAAAAATTGAATCAGATTACTTAGGTTAGTTTAGTATCTGGTTTTGAATTTTTATACTGTTTGGGCACCACTGAATCCTGGTTTGTTTTACATTCATAAGAGACTTGGAACAAAAGTGTATTATAAGTTAGGAATTATAATTGTAATGCTCATGTAAAAAAAATGGCTTCTGATGATGGAAACTTTGACATAATCCTTGGAAAAACTTGGCTATCTATCACTGGTTCAACAAACCATCTTTGAGAACCAGGCACAGCTTCAGGCTTTTTGGATGGCCCTGAACAAGAGGAACAAAAGCAGCTCTGTCCTCAAGGTTTTTAACTGCTCAAGGAGAAGACAACAGTCAAAATAGGTGAGTTGAGCAGAGTAGTAAGTGACCTGATGGGGTAATGTGTGGCTGTGCACTCGCAGCACATCTGCAAATGTGAGACATCAGGGATACTCTCTTGTGCTCCGGCAGTCCCCAGTAAGACTGGGGCACATTGTTACTCAGGTGAGAGGCAAGAGGAGGAGCTCCAGGAAGACGCCAGACCACATTCTGAGGATGTAAAACAAGAGAGAGCATGGATTGTATCTGTAATTTTTAAGTTAGAGTGCTCCATCCTAGGCTAGAAGAAGGAGAGGATGGAAACGCAGCTGAACTTTGCTGGACACTAAGCACTTGAAAAGTAAAGGGAGGTCTTGAGCTGTCTGTCTCTCTGATTCTCCAAGAAGAAGGCCTTGAATAGTGCTTTCCCAGAAAATGCCAAAATAGGGAAAATTGTTGGGTTTGTGCAGATGTAGAATTATTTATGCCTCGTGACACTACCTATAGCTTCCATTTCTGGAAATGATACAGTCAGTGCTAGTGCTGCCTTCTGATTCCATTTGATTTTCATGATATGCTGGGCATAGCCACATACGTGACTGGGATAATTCCAGAAGGATATTTGTAGAGAAGTTCATACAAAATAACACTAGATAATACAGTGGATTTTCAAACTTTGCCACTTCTTAATAAACACCCTTCTGTGTGTTCCAAGTTGAATCTATTCTGGTGTTCATTCTGGTCTTGTTCGTTAGCTCCGTGACATTTGGCTTTTATCCCACTTGTTTTGATGTGTCAAGTTCCAGGTTCTCAGCCCTTGTTGTTACGGTACTAAAGATTGATGCTAGGCAATATACTGTTGAGAAAATGACATTTCAGAGATTTTATTTTTTCCTAAAGCCCTGACCACACCTAGGAACTTTTTGTTCTAATAAGATTAAGCACTTCTTAAGATATCCAAATACAGGTGTGCTTTGGACTCAATATTTGTGGCAATGTTCATCCCACATTTGTATGTTGAAACCCTAATCCCAAGTACCTCAGATTGTGACTGTATTAGGAGATAGTGCCTTCGGAGTAAAGATTAAGTTAAGTGAGATTATTTAAATGGGTCCTAATCTAATGAGACTGGTGTCCTTATAACAAGAGGATGTTAAGATGCAAATACACAGAGGAAGCCTCAGAAGAAGACAGAGAAGACAGCCATCAACCAGCCAAAGAGAAAAGCCCTCTGAATAGACAATGTTGATAACACCTTGGTTTTTTGAGCCTCTAAAATGACAACAAATTTCTGTTGTTTAAGCCAGTCACACTGTGATGCTTCATTACTGCAACACTAGATTAATTAATACAAGATAATATAAATTTCTTTGTTGTATAAATTGAAGATTGCATGTAAGTCATTCATTTATAATCTAAGGTAGTATATATAGTTTGTTGATGTAGGAAAAAATGTTTATATTATTTTTCAGGATGGATTATCAGAACTTGCTGTCAAGGATGTTATAAATTTTCCCTTACACATCTACAAGGCCTTCTTGAAGGGGCAATTAAGTCTGGGAAATATGAAAATGAATAGTTATTATGAGATGTAGTACTTAATAAAAATACTAGGTATCTAAGTGTGTTGGTGCATGTCTGTAATCCCAGTACTGTACTCTAGAAGGCTTGAGACACGAAGATTATAAATTTGGGCCCCGCGTGGGCATTTAGGCAATTCAGAGACACTCTGTCTCAGAGTAAGAAATGGCTGAAGATGTATGTATCTCAGTGTAAAGGTCTTAGATACCATCTACAGTGGCATAGATACAATAAGTAAACAAGCAAGCACTAGTCCATCATCATATCGCCAGAGCACAGCCAATGGAGCTCAGATCAAGCCACATGCTTTGAAGTGAATATACAGCTTATAGTTTACAATTTTTCCCTTGTCCTTCTAGTTATTTTACCTATATTTTCTTCTTCATGGTGCCCATGTGGTCTATTTTACAAAATCAATCTAGCTTCTGACTTATAATATGAAAACTGACATACACTCTTAGAACTCAAATAGATTGCTGTGGTAGCTAATGACATTTCTATTCTGCAGAGTGCATTAAAGTACATAGTCCCTATAAACTATATTGTGTTATTTTTATTGTAACAAAACAGGACCAATGATGTGAAGGTAGCAAGCCACCTGGCTTGAATCCTTATGTGATAGATTTACTTCAGGCAAGGATAGTGTCTTCTGAATCTTTCCTAGCTCTTCGATTAAAAGAGGCCCATACCAGATGATTTTGCATAAGTAACAGAATCTATGTTATTTATGCATGCATGATATCTAGTGTAAAAGACTTAAATAATTTGTTTTGGCAAAATTTTATTGAGCATAGCACAGTACTATGTTTGTCATTTTTGATAGCCAGTATCTACGTCCAGCTCACTTTCCTCCTGAGGCCTGCTCTCCAACTCTTTGCAGAGAGCTTCATTGGCAGTCACTCTAGTCTCCAACCGTACCGCCCTGAATGCACCCGATCTCATCTGAACTCATTCTTACGTCAGCTCCGGGTGTGAGCGTATAACATGAGAGTGACCAATGAGAGCTTTCTGTTCCTGGGACCATGGTGATTGGTTCAGAGATAGAAATAATACATCAGTTAAATTGAGACACATTAATGATATGTAACTGATTTTAAATGTGAACATTTATCAGCCTGTGAGAAAACAGATCACTAGCACTGGAACCTGAGGTCATTGTGAAGCAAAGCAAAGTGAAAGAATGGGAGGGGACTAAGTCCTGGGAGCACTGTGGGAGTTGCTCCTAGTGCTAGAGCTTCCCTTGGGCTTAGGAACCCTGTAAACCAATAAGATTTATCTCATGCTTTGTATTCATTTCAGACATATTTCTCTAAAATTCACTCTGTCTCCATCTTATATCTTTCACATTTCAATATTTGTCTACAATTTTTAATATAATATTTAATTATTGATTTTCAATAAAGTAAAAAAAAGTAAGAAAAAGAAAATAAAACATATCCACAGACAATATACTCATAAAAAGCTTTTACACACTGTGAAAGGAATCCTAGTCCATGGACAAAGTCTTGGCAGTTTGACTTTAGATACCGTCCTCTTTGAAATCTGAGCCAAATTGTCATGAATCTTCCTATTTCCTGTGGTTATTACGAGGGCCAAATTGAAAATATATATTTTGGTGGCCAGGGATTAGCTCAACGGCTTAAGATCCTGCCTGACCAGTGCAAGGTCTTGAGTTCGATTCCTGGTGTCACAAAAATAAATAAATAAATACATAAATATTTTAAATGTTTTGTAAAATATAAAACCCTCCTACTGCTTTTATCTGTTAAATTTTTGACAGTGGGCACTGACAATGATGGCAAAGAGTGATTTAATTGGACGATGTAAACCTCACTGTAGATGCATGTTTTAGTGATTTTATTCCGCAGAGCGAAAGGAAACCATGCAATGCAAAAACAGAAAATGAAAAGATACTGAGTGACAAGAATTTGAATCTGCTTTTGGAAAGATCCTTATTCTGTAGATATTCCATAATGTAGAATAAGTGAGAAAAAATTTAAATGTCACTCATTTATTACCTAGGTATTCTGTGCTGTGTTTTACATATTTCATCCCTTTTATTTTTCACAACAGGATTGTGAGGGAGGTGTGATTACTTCTGTTGTTCAGATGAGGAAACTAAAACTAAAAAACAATAAGTTCCCCAATGTTGCACAGAGAATATGAAGTGTTAGTGGGACACAAATCATTCTATCCATCTTCAGCATATCTGGCTTGTTTTTTGCTATAGGGTCTCACTATATGGTGAGGACTGGCCTTAAACTTGCTTACATAGCCCAGGTTGATCTCATGCTCACAGTGATTCTCCTACCTCAACCTTCCAGGTGCTGGGTGTACAAGCATGCAGCAGTATGCCTGGCTTACTTTTCTTCTTAACCCAAATGTTTAGGAAAAAACATAGGTACAGGTGAGCCTTACTTATTCTTCTGTTGAATTGTTCTGATAAATGATGTGTTATGGTTAAGTTGGAAGATAGCAAGGCAAAAAGCAGTGGCCCAACAGTCAGTCTGATTTCTGCCAAACCATGGAATGAGAATGAAATATAACAACCATTGTTCAATACTTGTCATTTTGTTTCATGAAATTGTGTATTATTTTTGTTGTTTTTTACTATTTTTATACTCTTTAAACAAAATAAAAGGGCTTCCAGATAGTACAGTGTATTAAAGCACCTGGTTAGGCAGACACAGGGACTGTGGTTTGATCCCCTAAGATGGTGGTTGAGACTGGGCATGGTGGCACACGTCTGTAATCCCAGTGCTTGGGAGGCTGAGAACAGGAGAATCACTATGAGTCAGATCTGTGTAGTGAGACCCTGTAGATCCTGTAGGCCCTGTACTAAATACAAAAAAGATTAAAAAATAATTTCAATAAATGAATAGATATGGCTTTTACTTGTTAAAAAGCATGAAATAGAAAGTAGATAAAATATGTATCTAATAGCTACCATATTGACCAAGAAAGTTCCAACTTTTTTGCAATTATGACCCTTAAACTAGATGAAAAATAGGAGTAGGGTTGCGAAGCAAATTGGTCTAAGTAATCTGGCAGTCTGATAAGTGAGACCCATCAGGTAAGAAGCAACCTAGAGAGGTATTTAGACATTTAAGAAGTATCGTCAACAAGACTTGGTAAATGTTTACATCTAAGGGGTGAGGAAGAGCCAACAGTAGGTTCAAAATGATTTCTTAAAATGTATATGTCTGTCTCAGTCTGTCTGTCTGTGTCTGTCTGTCTGTCTGTCTGTCTGTCTGTCTGTCTCTCTCTCTCTCTCTCTCTCTCTGATGTTTTCTGCTTCCCAAAAAACCTCAAATAAAATAAGGTAGCTGTAGTTTTGTTTTACTTCAGATTCAATCCATATTTGGGTTTCTCAGAAAGATTAAGTGTCTTTATATTTTTATATTTTATATTTCTATTCTAGTACATGGTTTTAGTTTAGTGTCGGAGCACATATGTGAAGGAAGACTATATGAAGACTGCAGAACTAAACAGAAAATACCCTGTTAGAGAAACCTTAATATATCGTTAAGGGTGACACTCTTGGGGACTCTATCAAAAGAAAGAGATTATAGGAGAAAGCACTGTGTTGTGCTTATAGATAACCCTCAAAGTAACTGCTCTCAAGGCATTGGTTTGGATTGCTTGCTGAATGTGAATTTCACGGTTGACATAAGTCATCTCAAAACCCGTAGAAGGAATTTGGGCAGAGGAAAAAGATTAGTGTAATCTTCTCTGGTTTCTTCTATTATAGCATCTCAAGCATCTCTCTGCTCCTTCTCTGGCCACCTGTAGGGTTTTACACTTAGTGCTGTTATTTTCATTCTGGGACTTTTCCCCAGCTGCGGTGTGACAGGCAACAGCAAGGCAAGTATAGGCATATCTTGGCTGCTTACTTTCAATTGGAAAATATTTTTCAGAATTCATGGAGGGGCCTGGAGAGATGGCTCAGTAGAATAAATGCGTCCCTGGCAAGTGTAAGGGCCTAAGTTCAATCCCCAGTTCTGAAAAAAAAAAAAAAAAAAAAAAAAAAAAAAAAAAAAAGAGGGAAAAATATTTTAGCCTTAACTTTGAATGCTTTAATGTAGATATTTCCTGATTATGGTTTTCAAAACCATACCAAAATGTAGAAGGAGGAGGAGGAGGAGGAAGAGGAGGAGGAGGAGAATTTTTAAACAAAATTGAGTGATTTTGTCAGGCCCTAGTTCTCCCTGCAAGGAAGTGAGTTACGATTTGCATGAAGTAGATGTCACTTTGGGTCCAAACTTGACTTACAGTTGGGCTATGTATTTATAGTGTGCATCTGTTGGCCTGGGGAGCCAGTCTGGCTTCTATTTGCATGGATTGACTTTCAGCAGGATTGCTATATGTTGGACACAGAAGGATGAAGAATTATTTTCTGTGTGCCTGTGGCCTGAAACAAGATTGAGTGACATGCCATCAGTATTCCACTGGCTCAGAGGACTGGGAGTAAATAGCAGAGGAGGCAAGAGTAAGAGGCAGAGCAGAAGGCATTTGTTTTTCAAAGGGTTAGGGAGATAGTATGGTAGAGACAGGGAGAGGGACTCTCTTTCCACTGTTGCACACTTTTATACTTGGCCACCCTAGAAAGCCTGCGTGGCCACATACATTGTTAGCATACTCAATAAAGTCACTCCATGGACATTGTACAAGTGGTGACCAAGAGCAGGGACATAAGTAGGCTGGTTGTAGCCATCTTGGTGAGATAGAAATATAGGAAGTCAGAGAGGGCTAGGCCCATAAAGGGTCCCTATAAGAGGACAAGATACCTTGTAACTGTGGGAGAGACAGGTACTCCTGCTGTGAACCAGACCTGAAGACAAAAGATTAAACAAACACAACTACATACCTCCCTAGGGTTATACATCAGGGATTGCTATTTTAAATAGATGTCAATCGCTTGAAAAAGTCAGTAACAGTCACTACGTCATCCTCTTACAGGAAGAGCCCCTTTTCTGTTTCCAAGCCTGTTGCTTTATTACTCTGTTCCCCATTTGATCCTGATTTAATCAATTTTACCTGAGCAATTATGCTTGTAATCTTAATGGTTGATTGTAATTTTGTCCCACCTCATACCCACCTTTTGAGTTCCCATTTCCTACCTTGGTCTTGCCTAGTCTTGGGAATTTGCTCTATACAGATCCCTAGAAAAGACAGGTTCCTTAGCAACACACAGGGTCCCCTTCTGTCCCTCTCACAGACAGAAGCCTACTTTCCCCTAATACATATATTCTGCTCTTAACCTCCGTTGTTCCTAAAATACATTCTTTGGTTTTTAGGCAACACAAACTTGTCCCAGGTACCCTTCAGGTTGGGAGTTTCTCTCCCCTATTTCCCACTTACTCCTGATTAGCCATGAGTAACCCAGGAAGGAACTGGGAGATACTCTGATGAAAACCTGAACAATTTCAAATTAAGTAGACAAAACTTTAATAGAAATTCCATCATCTTACTTCACTGCTACTGAGAGGCTTGGATGTGGGCATGAGATGCCACCTTAGGGATCATGGATGATGGGAAATATTTGTTTACATGTGTGGCAGAATTTTCAGCAAAAACCTGGAGTGCTTTCCTGGTAGAATTTCAATCCATGTCCCTCCTCTGCTTCGTTCTCTCACTTTAAAATGTCACCTAAAATTCTTGTTTTTTGAGTGATAAAGCAGAAAACATGAAACCAGAAACAAATTGCCTGGCTAAAAACTCTGTGCTGCTTTGTATGTAAAACCCTGAGGGTGTCATTAACTTTGCTGATAATGATCAGCACTGTGGTCTTGTGTTTGTGAAAGAGAAGTCAAGACCAGGCTTTCTGAGCTGTTTATTTCCATAGAAATGTTTTTGTGTGATTGTGTCTTGATTTGGAAATTGAAGTGATGTACTATGTACTCATCTTCCCACTTACTTAAGCAGCTTGAAAGTTAGAACATCCACATTTAAAAAATTTCAAACAGATCCACAGTAGAAGTATTTAAGCTCCCGTATTTCTGTGAAAAATACAACATGCTGTACCAAAAAATTTCAGCAAGTGCTATTTATTCTTATTGTTTTGTACAGATCCATTGCAACTATGTCTCCAAATAATACAACTTTATATGTTTGATTTTGATATCTGGTTGAGGAAATGTCTTATACTATCATCAACATCAAGAGCCAAGTTCTCCTACCTTCTTTGTATGTTGAATAAGTGTTAAAGAAATGTATATATAGAGAGTAAAATAGTAGCTTAATATTCAGCAATAGATGATTTATTAAGCAGACTATTATTTCTTAAAGGGTATGTTAACATTTAAATGAAAAATATTTAGAAAGAATATTGAATAATATGGAAGAAAATAACTCATTTAAAAAGCTAAGTAAAAAGAGTAGATTACAAATATAAGCTTCTATGCAAGATATTTGAAGGTCAGGGCTGGTAAGATAACTGAAGGGACTAAGTACCTGCTTAGGCAAGCAAGCACAGTGACCAGAGTTCAAAACCTGGCACCACATGCCGTTCCCTCCCTAGGCATGCTGAGTAGGCCACCAAGACCCGGCATGGTGGTGCATGCCTGTAATCCCAATGCTGGGGAGGCTGGAAACAGGAGTTTGAGTATGAATTGCATAGTAAGACCCTGTACCAAATACATTAAAAAGAAAAAGATATTTGAAGGTCAAAGTAATTATCCCATAGTTCAAACATCTAGTGATCACCTACAAGGTAAAATGGAAAGAAAAGACTTCTTTCTTAAACCATTTGAGTGAGACAGATAAGGAAACCAATAAGGAACTGTTTGCCTAATATTGTGACATTTAGTCACTCAAAGGACAAGGTATAGCCTTGACAAATGCAGTAACCTTCTCAGCAGAGAAATCAGCAAGTACAATTGCCTCAAGGTAGAAATGAACACAGTATGTTTGAAGAACTGGAGGAAGAGAGTGTTTCAGGAGTGAGAGGACCAACAAGGGCAATGCTAGAAGAAACACAATCAAAAGGAATATAGATATTTGGTCATTTAAGATCCTGTGTATAGTAAAGTTAGGATTCTATTCAGGGAACATAACCAACTTTTAGGTCAAGCTCTGCTACTATGTGCAGAATGGACTGTAGAGAAGAGAGGTCCAGGCAATCAGGCCTGTTAGATGCAACAGTAATGAAGGATACAAGGTGTCTTTGGTCCAGGTAGTTGGTCTCCACAGGAACCTTTTTCTTCCATTTCTCCCTGTCTTCTAATGTTGCCATAATAAGGAAGGAGTCTCTGATGTCATTTAATAGATAGAAAGTGGAGGGCTTCTGAGTATCTAACAATGTACAGGATGGCCTTTCACAACCATAAAGGCACTTGTCCCTTCCTTACACTGGGTAGAGGATGGTAGCTCAATTGTCAGTATTGCCTGGAGCTGTATATGCCAGGCGCAGCTGCCTCCTCAGTCTGCAGTGCTACATGTTCTCATCCAAGACTATTTGAAATAGATAAAATAGTGGTCAACACCCTTTTCTCTTGCTTGTCTTTTACTTAACATCTCGAACACAGTTCTTCACACCAGTATCCTGTTTGTCTTCCTGACGCCAGCATTTGTATAACAGCCGATTACAAGGCATTTGTCATTCTTTTTTATACCATAACTTGGTAATTTGATTTAGACAGGAGCATTTTGTGTTGATGAATCTAGGTAGATTTCCAAGTCAGAATGCATTTAATAAAACACCAATTAGATCCTGTTCCCACGTCCATCACGAGACCTTTAATTTTTGTGCAGTTTTGGCACAGTGTTCTAGGAACCATGTTTGGCTGAATAAATGACTTAAATCAAATTGTTAATTTACAAGGATTATTTTATCTCTAAACTTCAAGGCAAGCTATTCCTATGTACTCTGTGAATAATAAGCAATATTGTTTTTAAGCTCTACTGCTTCGTTGTCAGGATACAGCGTGGGAAATTATAAGTCTAGGAGGCCAAAGCCAAAAAGCAGTTACTCTCCAAAGGGAAGTAATCTCCCAGGGTGTTGGTGGAGTTGGAAAACATCTACCTGTGAATGGCTGCAGTGAAAAGCTAACATTTCAATTGGGAGGAAAAGATGCGACCAGTGAGAGGAGCAGATGCTGTTTCCTAAATGATTACTTTGGGTGCTTTTAATCTGAATGTGATGTATCCCACCTGCTGACAACAACTTTTGTTTTTTAAGTCAACATCAGTTGACATCAGTAATGTTTCTTTTTTTTTTTTCTAAAATGTTGTATCAGGATTATATATTCTGCTGTTTATTCTCACCACTGATGCCTTGCACAAAAACATCTGTGGCAGATGAAATAGAAAACAGGAAAGAAGTCAGAGCTGGGCAGAAAGGTAGGTGAAATCTAAGGAAGCAGATATTAGAAAAGTGGAATAGATTTACTTGGAAAAAAAATTCCCCAATAATTCTGTATTGAGCACTGAATCGGGTCAAGGCATTATGAAGGCATTTGTCAGGATGTTTGGGTTTAAAGTGCAACAATCTATCTTGAGCAAGCTTAAGCGAATTATGAGAATTATTAAAAGAAAACTAGTGTGAACTGCAGAATAGAGAAGAGTGTTGGGCTCTGTTTCCAGCTATCTTTTTCCCACTGTGAGTTGTACTCATTCTTTCTAGCTATAGAACATTCTTCCTTGCGCAGCAGGAAATATAACCACTGGTAGTGAACTGTCACCATTTTATTCTACTGACACAGAACGCTTAACTTCACCAATCTCCAGAAGTCTGGCTTAGCAAGTCACACACCCCCTCTTTATCCAATCATCCAGCATAGGTCAGCGGAGGTTACGAGGTCTGAGGCTTAGCTGTGTGTCCATTCTTGGCAGGGGTTTTGATTGACAGTTACCAAGAGAACTACACTTTCTGACTTAGGAAGATGCTATTTATCTTGGAAAGAAACTTTTTCCCAAAATAACTGACAGTATGGATGGGAAGTGGTAGGAACTGAAGAGAACTAAAATGAATACAAAGATGAACGAGGCAGGCAGGGATATGCATAACCCCTGAGAAACTTCCATCCATCCTGTCAGGGAACTCAGACATAAGATTAAAGCCAAATGTGAACACTTTTTTTTTTTTTGACAAGAAAGAACAAAAAAACAGGAAAAAAGGAAAAGAAGTAAAAGGGCTGTAAAGAGGGCAGATAGGTACAGCTTTCATAGGCTAATAAATTCATGAAGTACAGTGACTAAAATGCGAGTCATAGGATAGGAGGCAGAGAAAGATGTGCAATCTCAAGTGAGTCTAAACATAATCCCTGTACAAGCTCTTTGTATGGTCCTTTCTTTTGGTGAAGGATATTCATCAATGCTAGAAGCCTCACTTTTAAAACAT
>NW_004524761.1:893060-906492 GCF_000260255.1 Octodon degus | reverse complement strand
TAAAAAGGCAGGAAGTTGAACAAATGTTTTCATCACATGTGTCAAATCTTATCAATTATCAATGAGAAGACCATATCTGGATTCAAAGGGAAAGACTTCAAGCAATGAGATAGGCAGCATATTAAACCATCATCTGTCGTGAGTGCATTAATGGGAATTGGTATGTCAGGGCTTTTCCATGTAACAGATGAGGCATTTATCTCCTGGGAAGAGTTAGGAAACTGTTCCAACTTCCTATCTCACCAGCCAGACAAAAGCTCTCAGTCTTCGTTGGCAACATCCTGGGGTGGGTTTTCTGCCTATTGCTTTCTCTCTTTTTTGTTTTATAGTGTTTTGCAGCTGTTTCTGTTGTATGGACTGCCTTAACAATATACTAGTAGCCATTGACCTGTATCCACAGAATGTTAATATTTAATACTTTGCATAAAATTTCAGGAGTTTTATAGACTTATTGAATACTGTCTTACTTTTCTTATTGCTGAGACAAAATACCCAAATGCAAAGCTAAAGGAAAAAAATTATTATTATTATTATTAATTAGGTCATAGTTTGCAGATATTTAAGTCCGCAATCCACTGGCTCCAAAGTAGGTTTGCAGAAGAGCAACTGTTCATGGTGCCAGAAGATACCAGAAGCAGCAAGAGAGAGAGGCAAGCCTCTTTCTTTCTGACCCTCATATTGTGTGCATACCACCCATGCTAGGGCAGGTGCTGTACTCACACCCTTAATCCCAGCATTGGACCATAAATCAGTCACCAACTCTAGATTCAGTCACATCTGGAAAGCCCACCCCTCACGCAGCTTGGGGCTGATATCTAGACATAAACCTTAACAAGGACCAGACATAGAACCTTGAAGCTCTTGAGGATTATAAACTCAAAAGAACTTGGATATAAATGTAATATCACTTAATTGATATGTTATGACACATAATTACTAATTAAGAAGCTAGAACAAGTTTCATTCTATGTTCAAGTTTCCTCTTTAAAACTAGGCAGCATCCTATTAGCATAAATATACCATATTTAGTGCGTTCGAGACAAAGAAAATCAGAAATTTTTCTTAAATAACTAAAGTTTCACTGAGAGACAATAATTGACTTAAATAGTCATTGCAGAAAGATAAATATGCCTGCTTCAGTTTCTTCACAAATAAAATGAGGTGGTTGCATGAATGAGTTTTTAAGGTATATGTCACTTGTAATGCTTTTAATATTTTAGTAAATAGTTAAATAATTTATCAGTGTACCATTTATTAATGGAAATAAGTTTGGCTCTTTTAACAAGTTGGATAGGTGTGTAGCTCTAAATCTGAAGGTTCATATAAATTGCTTGCATGTGCTCAAATGAAGATTGCTGGGTCCAAGTTGAAATTTTTTCAGTCCCAAGCCAAGAAATCTGCATTTTTAAAACCTTTGGTGGCCAGGTGTTGTGGCACACACCTGTAATCTAAGCACTTGGGCGGCTGGATCCAGGGGATCATTGTGAGTTTGAGGGCAGCCTGAGCTACATAAGAGAGTTCAAGGCCAGCCTGTACTGCACAGTGAGACCTAGTCTAAAAACAAACAAATGAACAAAATAACATAAAACCTTTGGTTGTTCTAATGTAAGTAGTCCCAAGAGTATACTTTGAAAAATACTGCACTAGAGAATTTGGCACTGGCTTATTTTTACTCTGATACAATAATGTTAAAAATAGACACTCGGTATGTTTTCAATATTTTGAATTCTTCCTATTTTAGTGAATCTCAGGAAAGTTGGCTGGGCTTCGAAACATTTTGCAGAGCACTTATACACATAATAGATGAAGTTATAGGAAATGTTAACACCAAACCATATGTCTTAGGAATCACAACTAAACTTCCTATACCATGTTTTCCAATATGTTGTTCCTTTTAAGCTGCTCATTTTGTAATGTGGTGAAAAGAGCTATATTAGTTCTAAAATTCAGTAAAAATAAAATAGATAATGGGGTTCATTTTTACTTTTTGAATGTGCCTTGCAAACAAATCCTTTTTGATAATATGTACACTTAGGTCAATTTCATGTTAATTGAAATTACTCAGGTTTTCACTTAAAAATAAATTTAACACTGTTTTTGCTTTTTAACCTGAGTAGAATGCTTTTCAACCTAATCATTAGGAAAAAAGTAAATGAAATTACCTAGTGTTCGGCTCCTTTCATGTGCTGAGAATATTGATAATATCTTAAACATATGCTAAGTGATCCTCTACACAACTCTTTAAAAAAACAATTGTTGTACCATTTTTATAGAGGTTAGAACAGACCCAGTGAGGTAAATTTCTCAGAGTCACGTAGTTAATAGCCAGTAGAACTGGAAAGCGGCACACCTAGCATTTTTGGACCCTTTTCCCAGTACGTGTGTGGTACTAAGACTTCCTGCAATATTACCTTTGAAGACAATCTTTATGTGTCAGTAGTATAACTGCCAGAGCAAATGACTTGTCCTGGAGCAGATTCACGCCTCAACAGCAAAGAATACAATGAGTTCCTGATTAAATTAGAATACATAGATGTTCTAAATAGTTGGAAGGGGAAAACTAGAGTTAGGAGAAAACCATTCCATGTACCCAAGCAAACTGCTCTGTAATTTTATCATTTCCTATGCCAAGCCCAAGTTTTTCTTAAATTGTTACAAGTTTGTTTGTTTCCTGTGGCACTTTGTATGTTATTATATGCTAGCTGTCAATTATACACACACACACACACACACACACACACACGCACAACACATGCAATTTTCCCAATAAACATAGGAAACAGATATAAGCGATAAAATTTTTCCAGATAATATAACTGATATAATTATGAGGCAAAAGGATTTGTAGGGAGAGTAAAAGACTCACCCAAGGCCAAGCAGTAGGAAGTAGCAGTGGCAGAATTTGCATTCGAGTCTACCTTCGAGAGCCTATTGTCATCGTTCTGTCTGTTGCTGTTGGCACCCCAGACGTATCACAGTGGCCAGAGCAGCCACGGCAATGATGAATTAGACAGAGAATAGAACATTCCTTGGTTCTCTTAGCTTTTCTTCTGCTGTCCTCCTTGGGACAGAGACCTAAATACAGGAGAATGTTTCTCTGCTGCTAGAAAATGAAGAGTAAAATACAGTGATGCATTGCAGCTGGCTTCCCAGCCCTTGCGTCAGAGGCCAACAGGCTCTGGTGCAGACAGACAGCAAAATGGGTGTTTTAGAGCCACGGCCCAGGACAACAGTTGCATGAATCAGATGTTCTGATTGTTGGAATTCTTAATGTTCATGTAACATTTCATTTTTCAAATCATTTTATAATTACAATTTAAACAAAGCATCAACAGATAAAACACATTTGCTGCACAAAAGAAATTTCTGATCCATTTGTTTTGTACCTCTATCATTATCCCGTACTTGATTTTCAATTCTGTCATTATCATGTACTTGAGATATATATTAAAGTAACATCCAACTTTTCTGACTTGCCAGGTAGACTGGGACAAGCTTTTTCTGTCCGCTTTGCTATCTCTTTGTACCTTCTTACAATCTGGTGGTGATACCATGTACAGTTACGATGCTTATAGTTCTGAAAGTGTTGTCTTTCCTATTGTACAAACCATATCACACGTTCTTGCTTAGGAGAAACAATGAGCCAGTGTAGTCACTGTCACCAGTGCCTTCAGATAATGTATTCTGTTGGTGCAGAGCTTGTCAGTGGGCACAACTGCCCTGTTATCACCTGCTGATCGGGCTGGTGGCCCAGGAAGAGCTTGGAGAGTGGTTCTTGTCACATGCCAACTTCACCAGCAGTTACAGCTCTAGGAATCTGTGCAAGAGTTTCTCACACTCCAGCACACGAAAAACTAATTGTTTTCTTCAATGGAACAAAACTGTCTACTGAATCAGTGTGTTAAACTGTGGTAATCAGCTTATCTTTGGGATTGTTAAATACCATTTGGACATAAAAGGGTGAGCTGCCATCTAAGAATCTTTACCTCTGGGTGATCATTTGTTTTAATATCTGAAATTTATTCCCTAGGTAGGAAATTATTTCCCTTTACTTGATAATGGAGGTAGTTGTGTATTTATGTTGGTACAGGAATTAATGGATAAATTGGTAGTACTCCACAGAGGGATAACATAATATTAATATACCTCAGAATATCCAGTAGATCTTAAATAGGAAGAGTATGTCACTCATGGAAGACTATTGCTGAAGTGGATTATGACAATCCTTTAAAAAGGTCATTGGGAGGATGATTAATCCCCATTTGCCTTATTCCATATCTCATTTACTTACCCCATGCTTTTCAATGAGGGTAATGTAATGTTCTACATTACGCCCATTTGGATGTGATGCAATTTATTTCAATGGATAAAAACCAGATAATATTTTAAAGGAATCATCCAAAGCCTACTTTCTTTTTAGTTGAAGGGATTAAATATGGGCTTGAGTAAGACCTAAAATGTGTTATAGTTGGATCATAATGGCAGTCATTATAATTTGGTGATTCATATGAAACACTTTTCAAAATATTTTTAACATAATAAAATCATGATTGTGGCATTATGGGTACAACTGAGCAAAGAAGACTTTAAAATATTAAATCATATTTTCTTTTAAGGTTTTTAAAATCTATTTAGGACAAGGTCTACAGGGTTTCACTACATAAATTGGGCTTGTAGTGATTCTCCTGTTTTCAGCCTCCCAAGTGCTGGGATTACAGGTGTAAATCATATTTTCTAATGATGATATTGTCATGTTGTAGAACTGTCTCTTCAGGGAAACAAGAGGGTGGGACTTTTGGAAGTGATTGGATCTAGGGTGTGTGATACTGGTATTAAGGGTGTGTGCTAACTAAATTGATATAGCACCATTCTGGGTGTGGACCATGGAAGCCCCAGTCTGGGTGTACAAGGCACCTATCACTAGACTTGGTCTTGGATGGTGCACAAAGGGACAGAAAGAAGGGAGGCTCGCTGCTTGCTGCTTACTCCTTCCTGCCTGCTCTGCTATGGCCTGTTTCACCTCTGCCAATGCTGCTCTGCCTTGGAGCCAGCTGATTCTGGACTGAAACTTCTATCAACTATGAGCAAGTGAACTTTTCCTCCTTTAATCTGTTAGTGCTTAGTCTTTTGTTTGAGCAGTGAGAAACTTAACTGAGAGATATCGTATTCCTTTAAAGTCTGTTTTTCATTCTAATATGTGAAAATGCCATAATAATTAGTCTACTTCTAAGGGACATAAAATTTATTTATGGTCATTATTAGATATTACAAACAGAATTCTAAAAAATTCTTGTGCATGTACTATTTTATATACTATTCTAATGAGATTGTTAGGGCAAAGGATCCATGTAAAATTTTAATATATATATTGCCAACTGTCTTCAGTTTTTCTTATTTATTTAGTATAGGGTCTTCAAGGTCTCACTATACAGATTGGATTCATAGTGATCCTCCTGTTTTCAGCCTCCCAAGTGCTGGGATTACAGGCATGTGCCACCATACCCAGTCTCAATCATGGTCTCAGCATGCCCCAGAGGCAGGGCCAGCACAGCACTATTGTCTTTAAAGAGCATCGATTTATTTAACCTTCTTTAGCAATATTTGAAATTTTCCATTCCCCTTATATTTTTTGTGAGCATTATTGGAGAGTTGATATTCTTTTCCACTGGTTGTTTTGTCCATAGCCTGTGCTTTTGAGTGTTTTACAAGCTGGAGTGTGTGTGTGTGTGTGTGTGTGTGTGTGTGTGTGTGTGTTTATTTTAACTTTCTTTAAGAATTGTCTACTCATTCCTACATCCAGTACTTTAGCTTTATGCTATCATTTTTACTGGCCTTCAGTCCATCTCCCCAGCATTACTCTCAGCTCACCACATACCAAGTGGTCAAAAGCCTTGGTTTGTTAAGAGTATATTTATAGAGCTACTCTGTGAAGCTCCCCAGGGAAACCACTTGAGTTTTAACCAGATGACCTATTGTGCAGATGGGACCACAATGTGGAAGATGTCTAAGTCTCAGCTTTATTTCTCTTCTCTACTGGGCTGAAGCTAAAGTCCTGTGGACTAAATGAATGTTTGTCCTTTGAGACAGGCAGACGTAATGTGGCAGCCAATAGTGTTGATAGCCAGCTACCTATTATGATAATCTGTTTCCCTAAATGTTTCTTGCACAGCCATGCCATAGTGCTGAGCATTTTTACCCAAGGATTTAATTTTTAGGGACTATATTAAAAAGAAAACAAAACAAACATACACACATTTTATTTTGACTTTTTGTTCTTGTCGCAAAAGGTTATATTTTGTAGTTTAAGGGATTAGAATCAAAGTAAAAGGTTATATTTTGTAGTTTAAGGGATTAGAATCAAAGTAAAAAACAAAACAAAACAAAAAAAACCCTAATGTTAGACTCAGGACACATAATCCTAGTCTCTTGAGAGCAGGTAGTTAAAGATTAGAGTGTGGTATTCAAATTTTAATTTTAGCAACTGCTTCCAAGGTAATCTCAGAAAAGTCCCTAACTTTCTAAAGCTTTAGTTTCTTCCTGTACAAAATGATTATAGTCATTTTTCTACTGGTATTGATCAACATTCTTAGTTACAGATAATAAAAATTGACTTTTGTTGTTTTAAGCCAAAGGACATTTATTTTAAAGACAGGAGGACTTCACAGATGAGCAGGAGGCTATAAATTCAAATACCTTTACATGGGCTACCAGGGGACAGGGAAGGAGAAATGAAACTTCTACTTTCTACAGTAGGAAGCCTGATGTGGCTTCCTAGAACACTGTGAGGCAAGAACAGTGGAATGATTAGTATGGTGGACTCGAGGTCCAGATTCCCTGAGTTCAGATTTTGGCCCCCTGCTTTGTGTTTCCATGGGTAAAGTGGTGATGAGTAATAAAGCTCATTAGCATTATTCTTAGGTTTACGTGCGTTGACATGTATAAAGTTCTTATAATAAGCCAAGATATTTTATTTCTTAATATTAATTTTCCCAGAGAGGAGGAAATTGGTACTGAAGAGCCAAACAAACAAACAAAAAAAAGCCCTAACAAATCAAGTAAATCAAGCTCAGAAATTAATATATTTTCTTTTGTATAAGCTATTATTATTTTCTTCTCTATAAAATCAGAGCATGGGGAACAACATGACTTTGAAGATATCTAACAATTCCCAAGATGCTATGAAGGATACCCAGGAGGAGACACTATGCTGGGAAAATGTATGAAATAGCCAGGAACTTTGTTGACCATTTCAAAAGCCACTGAGAAAAAGGAGCTATTGAGCTCTTGTAGTTAATGTATTACAAATCAAGATCTGGTATATCTTTAAAATATGTAGTCCATTTCAAAGAATTAGTTCAAAAAGAGTAAACTGTATTCTCTTAATAATTTTAGATTCTTGGGCTGGGGAGATAGTTCAGTAGAATAAGCATTTGCCTGGCAAACACAAGGTCCTGAGTTCAATCTCCAGTACTGCAAAAAACAAACAAAACCACAAAAACAAAAATAATTTTAGACTCTTGATAATGTTGCGATGGTTTGATAGAATATTAGGCTAGATGATACCTACAAATTAGAATTTTAATTTCTAATTGAAATTAATTTAATTAACACCATCTATTTCTTACTTTGTTAAAGTGGCTGCTAGAAAACTAAAATGATGTGTGTCACTCAAAAGATCCTTGTGTTGGCCAGGACTAGGATGGACCACCTGTACCAATTAATCTTGATCATCCACCTGACTGGACTGAGTGACTCCACAAGAGGTGATTTCATTGTGGGAATATTAATGTCATCAATGATTAACTTGTTGAGTTTATAGATGAACAGGTTATTAAGAGGTGGTATTTTATTGGATAAAGCAGGTTGTTGGTGTGTAGTCTGGGTGGGGGAATATCTGGTCCTTGGCCATTCCTTCTCTGGATCTTCCCATTCTCCTTTGCTTCTTGGCAGCCATGAGGTTTCTTCTACCACGCCCTTCTGCAGTGATAGCTCTGCCTTGGTGCCAGCCAACCATGTATTTTAACTTCTCAAGCCATGAGCCGAAGCAAATCTCTGTTCCTTTAAATGGCAAAACTCAGGCATTTTGGCCTAGCAACAGGAAATCTGACCAATACAGCATCTATTTGCATGAGCCACCTGATTTCTGCTCTATTTCTGCTGCATTAGCATCACTCTTAGGCAACTTCTCACTCCTTTGCCAACACAGTGGCCACAGGCTTAAATAGCTTTATACTGATTTTGGGGAAGAGGAGAGTCTCAGTGCCTCACCCAGAACAACTCCTTTCTGCAACCTGTTCCCACATCTCTACAGATCACCATGACATGGTGTATGACATTTGGATCAGTCAGACCTGGGTAACCTGCTGCTTCATGCCACACAGGAAATGACAGCTGTTTAAAGCTTGTGGATTAAGAATGTGTGTTACCTAATAAAATATGGTTTCTATTACCAGACTAAGGCAAAATGGCTGTTGGGCAGCAAAAATTGATAACCAAAGCCTGTCAGGGGCTGGAGAAAGAATATTATTTTTCCCATATTCTTTGTCTTCAGCTCACCTAAGCTCCAAATCCTATAAATCACCCTTTTCTACATCTTTTTCACATATTTTAAATAGTTGATGACTAAATCTTATTAATTGGCCTCTTAGCAAGTTTCATAAATATTCCTAATTTCTCCCATGTCTTTCAGTGCTCTTTTTATTCCTTTTTCTAATATCATCTTCCAAAACCCAAAAGATTTTTCTGCAAAGTATTTGCAGAATATTTATTTTAAAATATTTCTATTAAAAGAAGCAATAAAAGTGAACAAAAATATGCATAACTGAATGATCTGTTCTAGGACAAATGTTTTGTAATGTAATCATAACGAGATCAGGCAAAAACATTTCCAGAAGGGCTGAAATCTCCTTCCCAATGCTCCATTCCAAATACAATCCCTTTGTTCTCCCTGTAGCTCACTAGCATGCTACTTTTCATGCTAAGTTTTATTTCCTTGCCATTTACAGTCATCCCTCTATCACTTTCTTTGTCTTGTAACTTACCTGTTGACAATGCAGGCTTTGCTGAGGGGCAGGGCTCTGTGGTAGAGTATGTGGATGGCATGTGTAAGGTACAGGGTTCAACACTCAGCACAAGAAAGGAAGAAAGGAAGTCAGGGAAGAATGGAGAGAAGGAAGGAAAGAGAAGAAAGAAAAAGAAACGATCAAAGAAAATACAAGTTATTTGAACTGTGACATTTCTCACAGTTTGGATGTGGCTTATTGCAAAGTTGTAGTACAGCATTATGTATGTTTTCTTCCAAGTAGCAGCTGGGTTCATAAGCTGATCTGATAGATTCCTTGGCTAGATTTTGGAAACATGTCTAATGGTATTTATTTTTATGATTAGTAGCTATTCATGCTTAATGTTTATGACCAATGTGAATTGTAAATGGTGATGAATTTATTGTGTTCTCATTTCTAGGTATTATATTGCATTAATCATTTTTGGTATAAATTTCCATATGCAAAGCACTCATTGCAATTACACAATATAAAGATTTTAAAATGTATCTGCATGGTTTTGTAGTCATAAGTACTGATTTTAGAACACTGTTCCCCTAGTAAAAATCTGTGAACCTGTTAGAAATAACTTCACGTTGCTTCTGCAGTCCACCCTCAAGCTACAATCACTAACCTCTTTTTCTCCATAGATTTGCCTATTATGGATATTTCATGTAATGGATTAATATAATGTGTAGTCACTAGGACTAATGTCTTTCACTTAGCTTATAGTTTTTAAATGTTTATCCATGTTTGAGCATGTATGTTATTCCTTTTTTAAATAGTAAATATCATTTAATTGTATGAATATTGCATATTGATACAATATTGATTCTTTCATCTGTTAGTGGCCATTTGGGTTGTTTACACATCTAGCTATATTACCACTATAAACTCTATGCACAAGTTTTTATGTCAATGTATTTTAATATTGGAGATCTAATTAACAGTGGAGTTGCTAAATCATATGATACATCTGCATTTAACATTTAAGTACTGGCACACTAATTTTTACACTAGTACCGCCAGCATATGTGAGTTCTGATTGCTTCATATGCTCACTAATAATTATTACTATTTTACTTTTTGATGTCGCAGGCATTAGGTAATACCTCATTATGACCTTGCTTTCTGGTTTTCTAATTACCAACGATATTAAATAGATTTTCGTGTGCTTAATTGACTGTCTATTCCCTGACGTTTGTGTGATCAGCCTTTTTATACTTTTTGCTATTTGTATTATGCATCAAAAATGGGTCTATCATGGGAAGCACAAAACTGCCAATTTCATATTCTCTGACTTTTGATGAGATTATTCAAAGTGTTTAATGTTACTGACATACTTGTATTGTGTCTAAATTTTTCCCCTCTGTGTCTCAATATTCTTTTGATTTTTTTTTTTTTTTTTTTTTTTTTTGTATTTTTAGGGAAGGGCCTACAGGGTGTTCAGGGTCTCACTACTAGATGAGACTTGTAGTGATCCACCTATTTACAGCCTCCTAAGAGCTGGGATTATAGGCGTGCACTACCACGCCCAGTTTCAATTGCCATCTCAGTGAGCCCCCAGGGTGGGGCCAGCATGGAAGGGCTAGAGATTGAACCCCAGGCCATTGCACCTGCTTTCAGCCAATATTGTTTTAAAAAACTCTTTTACTGCTTTATTTTGTATTAAGTGTAACATCTAATTCCTTCATTAATTTTTATTTTTATTTTAATATCTTCTGGGTCTTACAATGTATATTTAACTTATCAAAATCTATTTTATATTAATACTTATTTTGAAAAACTATAAGAACTTTACTTTCAGATGGCTTCATTCCCCATCCCCCACACATATACACCTTTTCTTTGGTACCCATGTTATACATATTTTTCTTTATTTTACCCTTCTCTGCTCTTCAGATTTGTTTCTTTGTATTTTTTAAGAGTAGGGAGAATTTATTGAGATACAAAAAAGCTCCTGAGAGGGTAAGAAGGAGCCCCATAAAGTGGCTGCCCACTTATCCTGCTTCTCAAGGGTTTTTATTGTGCAAAGCCAGGAGGTGAGATGGACTTAAGGTGGGGCAGGACAATAACCAATCAACAAGATCACAAATATAGTTGCTTAGGTAATTGCTCTTCAGATTTCACACTCTATGATCTTTATCGGCTTTAGTTCTTTCTTTGATCAGATGTATTGTTGAACTTCCACAGAAATTTTCCATTTTGATTCTAGACTTGATTTTTTTTTTTTTTTTTAACTAGAGATTGAACTCAGGACCTTGTACTTGCCAGGGATGGGCATGTGCTGCTGAGCTATCTTTAGTCCTATACTTGATTCTAAACTCTAGAATTTTTATTTGGTTCTTTCTTAATACTTTTTATCTTTTTGTTCATATTTTTTATGTGATCAGACACTATTGTTTGAGTGGCGTATCAGAAATTTTGAAAGCCTATAGTAAAACTAGCCTAAAGCTGGAGTGTTGTCTTTGTCTTCCCACACAACTGTCATTGTTATGAAGGTCTTGTGCTGAACACAATTTCCACCTTTTTACCTATATTTTGATATTTATGAATAGACTGTTTTAGCTGATTTTGGCAAATATTGCCCATCAGTTTTGCTTCAGTCAGTTGATCAGTTTGCTTTTGTGTAGATATTTGAAGTAATTAAAAACAATGCTGATATCACTGCTGCTTTCCTCCAAATCTTGCAGGATGAGCTTTTACAAATAGATGTCCAAATATAATACATCCATGCTTTAAAATAAAATTTTTCTTTTCTTTTTTTGCTATCCTTAGATTACATCCAAATGGATTAATCTTTTTTTTTTTTTTTTTTTTTGTATTGGGGATTGAACTCAGGACACTGCACTTGTCAGGCAAGCGCTTCTTCTACTGAGCCATCTCCCCGGGCCCCCTGGATTAATCTTATAATGGCCTAGAAAATGGGTCCCAAGTTTTGGATTGAAGCCACCCAGAGTGTTTTTAACAACCTGATGCCCAGATTATATGTTGCATTGATTAAATTAGAAGTTCTGAGAATGAGACCAAGTATCAGTATTTTATAAAGATTCCCATGTAGTTCTAATGTTAGAATTATGATATAAATCCTTTTCAGTCTGATATAGTCCTATCTACTTCTCCTCTCTATCATGATTTTCTCTGACAAATCCACAATTCTTTAATTTTGTTTTCATTTTTAAAAATTATTATTATTATTAATTTGGTACAGGGTCTCACTACACAACTCAGACTTGTAGTAATCCTCCTATTTTCAGCTTCCCCAGCAATGGGATTAAAGGCATGTGCCACCACACCTGGTCTCAATGGCAGGAGGTGAGGTGCTGACATGGCATGTGGTTTCTGGGATTGAACCCCAGTGCCTGTGCTTGCCTAAACAGGTGCTTAGTCTGCTGAGATATCTTGCTGGCCCTCCACAAGTCATCCATGCTTCAGCCATACCATGCCACATATAGTTACTAAAATTTTTCCCCTCTTTATGCTTGTTTCTTTGCATATACTGTCCTCTCTAAGTAGAATCATTTCTTTTTCCCAGAATGATTATCAATATGATAATCATTATATAACTTGTAGATAGTAACAGATATAAGAATTGTACAATTGTTTGCATTTAACATAAGGTAAGAAGAATGGACAATCAATTGTGAATTTATAATTTTTTTCTGTTCTGTTCTGCTCCTCTCTGTTCTGTTCTTTGTACAAGGCCTAAACTTTATCCTAAATATGTGAGTATGTGAAACAGTTCCTGTTTACAGGTGAATATTCATCTTTCTTTAGGTATCTGTGGATTCTTGGAGATTACATTTTGATTGTTGGAAGATTTATTGAGGAGAATGAGTTGCAGATCAGAAACTTCATAGGATATTTACTTCTCGAGCTGATGATTTATATTCATAACACTGAGGCTAAAGTTGGAAATTGGACCTGATACTTTAAAATATGCTTGGTCCAGCTATGGTTTTGTGAGGAGTGGCTTTTTATCAGCAGTTGCATTAAAACAGCATCAGAGACAAGAGCAAGCATATTTCTTAAATGACAGCTCTAAGGAGACTTCCGGTTTTAGATTAAATCATGATTCCAAAGACTAAGCCCTGGATTAAAGATTTGATTTGCCTCCATATTCTCTTAATCAAATCTCCTTTACTTAATGCTTCTGTGCTTAGGAAAAATGAGAAACCACTTCTTCCTAATGGCTTTTATTTTATCACATTATATCCCCAAAGACAGCACACAACTCATCCTGGTTTGAATAAGATAAATTTTTGGTAAAACCAAAGAAGAACCATGATGCTGTTAAGAATAATATCAGAGATTTATCTTTACAGTGTGGGAAGATGATGATATAATATCAGGAAGGATTTACATGGAAAGAGCAAAAATGTATGGCAGAA
>NW_004524761.1:889600-890690 GCF_000260255.1 Octodon degus | reverse complement strand
ATAAAATTGAAGGACCTAAATTTGTAGCAAATTCTGTAGCAGTTAAAGTTGAGCTGCTATAGTACAGTACTGGGCATTCTCAATACTTGAATAATGGAACATGTACACAGGGAAACATAGCATTGCACTTTAAGCACTGTACTATAAGTGAAAATGCAATGTCTTCAATAAATATTTAAATTGGCAAAAAAAATTTTTTTTTTCTTTTTTTCTTTAATTGGAAAAAAAAATTCTAAAATTCATATAGACTAATGAAAGATCCAAAATGGCTATTATGCTAATCTTATGAAAGAGAAAACCTATAAAGACTGTACGTACATTTTAATTTCAAAGTATGTGACCAAGTTATAGTCATGAGAACAGTATGGGCCCAGCACAAAGAGAGACCTACAGGTCAGTGGAAAAGAATGAGGAGCCCAGAGATAAATTTGTGCAAACATAGTCAACTGAAATTGTCACAAAGATGTCAATGGGCAAATTGTAATACCTTTGGGCCGGGGAGATGGCTCAGTGGACTAAGCACTTCCCTGGCAAATGCAAGGGCCTGAGTTCAATCCTCGGTTCCACAAAAAAAAAAAAAAAAAAAAAAAATTGTAATACCTTTAACAAATGCTGCTGGGTAAACTGCATGCCTACATGCAAAAGGATAAAAACAGACTCTTACCCTTCACTATAGAAAAAAAAATTAACTCAAATCTAATTAAAAAGTTAAGCAGTTGGTCTAAAATTATAAACCTACTAAGAAACTATGGTGTAAAATTTCAATAATGGCCTTGACAATACTTTCTTGGATCTTGCACTGAAAGCACAGGCAACAAAGGAAAAATAGATATGTGGGTGGCATCAAATAACAAAGATTCTGCACAGCAAAAGAAAAAAATAGCAGTGAAGAGTCCATCTACAGAATGATAAATATTTGCAAACCATCATCTGATGAAAGATTAAAATCCAGGATTGGGAGGGGAGATAGCTCCACAGTATAAGTACCTGCCTGGCAAGATCCCAACTTCAATTCCTGGTAATACACTCACTCTCCAAAAAGAAAGAAAGATTAAAATCCAAAATATATAGAAAATTCCTTATTAATAAA
>NW_004524761.1:870862-871796 GCF_000260255.1 Octodon degus | reverse complement strand
TTAATTATTGAAACTTTCTCATTCATTGCTATTTGTTTCTCAATAAAATAAATAAATAAATAAACTTTTTTGTAACCTCAAAAAAAAAAAAATAAGAAATACACCAGGAATTGCTCACACAGTCTGTAATTATACATAGATTCATAAAGAATTTACCAAAAAGTTACTACACTATGATTAGTAACTTAGTTCTTCTAAGAGTACAGGACACAAGTTCCATACAGAAAAACCTATTTTTAAATATATGTTTGCAAAAATGATTGAAATAATAATTTTAATGATCATTTACATTGCTAAACCACAGGATAGTTGTTGGGATATATGTAATAAGATATCTTTGAGATAGATGCAGTAAAATTTCTAAAAGGATGATGGAAGGAATTAAAGGAAACTATGTATGTGGTTGTTGTTGGTGTTGTTACTGTTGTTGTTGTATGTGAATAAATTGAAAGATTCACTAAAAAAAGAAAGAAAGAAATGAAACTGTATTAGTCACAGCATGATAATTTCTCTTGATTTATTCTCTTTGGGATTCCAAATAGGCACTTCTCTCTTGGGTCCCATCAAAGGCATTAGTAAGTTCTTAATATTTTTTCATTAATCAGAAGGAGTGGGGAAGATACACTTCTTCCACATTAAAAAATACATTTTCATTCTGTAGGAGTTACTTTAGTATTGAGGAAGTCTGGATATAGCATAATCCTGAGCTTAAACATGTTGGAAATCCTCATGATAATCAGAGTTGAACAAACTGCATAAAATTTAACTCATCTTCATGGAGCATGATTAATGAACCAGTAAAGAGAATGAAACCACCTCTTTTTTTATAAAGTTAAAAAAAAAAAAAGAAAAGTATGAAGACGAAATATAGGAGGTAAAGCCATGATGTTATGTTGAGCTGTGGGGGACTCAGGTCAATAATTTCTGACATTGC
>NW_004524761.1:857357-870450 GCF_000260255.1 Octodon degus | reverse complement strand
GGTTATTTAGCTCACAGTTACTGGACATTTCAATCCATACTCTGGCTCTGAAGCAGAGTGGCTCACGGCAGAGAGCAACCTTCCATGGTGGCAGCAAACAGCAGAGAGCAAAAGGGAGGAGCAGCTGCAATAATGGCTACGGAGAGCAAGTCTGTCTCCCTTCAATTGCAATCAGGCTTTCTGCCCCAGTATGGGTGTAGTATTCACACCCATAATCCCAGCAGCACTCACACCCATAATCCCAGTGGATCATGAGTTAATCTCAAACTCTAAAAGTTTGCCCCATGACTGTATGAGGCTTTGGGAGGACAAGTAGACACAAAACATAGTAAGATTCAAAGATATCTGTTTGGGGCTAGCTAAATAGCTCAGTGGATTAAAGTGCCTGCAAGCAGGTGCAGGGGCCAGGGGTTCGATCCTGGGCCTGCCATGCCAGCCCCAACCCCAGAGCAAGCTGAGACTGCAATTGAGACTGGGTGTGGTGGTATGCACCTATAATCCCAGCTCTTGGGAGGCTGTAAACAGAGGGATCACTATGAGTCCAGTCTGATTTAGTAGTGAGACCCTGAACACCCTTGTACACCCTTCCCTAAAATACAAAAATGCAAAAATAAAAACAAAGATATCAGTTTGCTATGTGACACATAATCTTTGCTTCTGGTAGAGGAAGAGACAAAGTGACTGTTAATCAAATGGAAAATATGTCTAATAGGGAGGGGGAGAAAAAGAAAGGAAGGAGAGGAGGAGACAGAATAGACAAAGAGGAAAGAGAGAAAGAGCTTTGTTAGAAAAAGTAGAGCATCCAGGTTTAAAATCATGGGAGTAAATCATGGGAGTTATTTAGATATATGCACTTTGCGCACTTGCAAATGGCCAGTTGATTTTATAATTTGCCAAATCGGCTGCCAAATAAGTACCAAAGTGAAACAAAGCCTTTTATCACTGTAAAGATGAAATATAAAAACTGGTGAATATAAAAGAAATAAGTAACTTTATCAATAGTTTAGAAAAGATATTCCTAGTAGCATATGTTTGTATCAGTGGACAATCTTGGTACTTTTCTCTGAAGTTCCCAGTGTTGAGGAACAACAGCACAAGCTTCCTAGATGCTTACCAATTGTATCTGAGGTAAAATCACTTAATTCAGCTTTGCCACCTGTAGGGAACAATAGAAGAGTATCTAGGAGGAAGTGAAGAATATGTCCAAAATAATTAAAGAAGCAACTTGGTGTTTGTAGCCCTTCGCCCCTGAAGACAGGGCTCCCTGTTTATCTGCCTGTGTTGTGGGGACAGTGGTCTGCAATTAGACCAGATTCTAGGGTAGCAATTTGTCCTGGGCCCTTTGTACCACTACTCTTTGGTACTCATCTCCTTTCTTCCTTCTCCCTTTTTTTGGTGGCTCGGTTCCCTGCAGCTGTGGTCACATTTTGGTTTCCTAGGGTCCCCTATTAAGTGTACCCAACCAGCCTGCATGAACTTCCTACTCTGAAAGTGTTTCTCCTACCAGGTGATAAGAAATGTGTCCCACTCTCATTCTGATGCTAGAAGGAAGCAACTTCACCCTAAATTGTGTCTCTTTACCATTGCAAGATGTCTTTACAATCTTACAGATTTTCTAGGAAAGTCTGGAGGACAAAGTGCCTTAAAAGAAATAATGGGATTTAGTGTCACAATCACTGCTACTGAAGTTAACATTTATTGAAAACCTAGGAAAAGTTTGTAATACGAATTTTAATTAATTTATTTAAAAATTGAAGAATCATTTATTTCACATGAATAATAATGAAATATAATTATTACAATATAAAATCCACTAATAAACTATTAATCATTAAGCATTCTTAGTGTTGTGATTTTTACCATGGTAGAATTTTTTTATCAGCCACTGAAAGAAGCACATTTTGGCAGGAAAGAAGGCTGCCTCTACCAAAATTCTGATATCAAATCTGGTAGTACTTTCCCACTGTTGTTACATATTCTTAATCTGGGGCAGGGATTTAAAAATTGTATCAACATTTTCAAGACTTTTAATTTCTCTAAAGCTTTCAGAATTGGCCCTCTTTGGTTTTGATGTAATGTTGTGGCCAGGGTCTCAGTGTGACATGAAGGCCATCATAGTAATTTTAAGATGAGACAAGGCTGGGATGAATTGACATGCACTTTGCAAATTTCCTTTGATGAGAAAGTTGATACATTTTTCTAAAAAGTGATCTAGCCCTCAAGAAATCAACAATCAAGTCCAAAAACATACATGAGTATGTTGCCTCTGTCATAATTTAAAATCCTTATCCTATGCCCTATTTTGCTGTATAGCTTAGAATTCAGGAAAAAATAAAAAATAAAGAAGAATTCAGCCTACCCAGAAAACTAGTCATTAGCTCTTTTAATTTCAGTGATCAGTTTGCGCAGAACTGCCCAGGTCATCTGTAAGACCAAAGCATCTCCAAGAACCAGAGACAGCCATGCCAAATTTTCATGACTTTTTATTTTGTTACATGGGCACTGTGCACATTGACTCTTTTTTAAAGGAGAGCATGTATTTGTTATTATTAATACTACTCTATATTCCACCACTAATAACATCCACAACACACCTAATCTTCTTAAACCAAATTTCTAAGATGGTGTCCAAGCTATGAATGGATCACATAAACATCGAATCTGGAACATATTTTTTTAATGGAAGTAATAGGAAAGTTGATGGTTAGAATGCTACCTGAACACTGAAAGCCTTTAAAATTTATTCCAGTTTATATGGGATGACTTGGAATCCATTAAGCTGCTTCCTTGATATCTAAATTTACAGAAACAAACTGTCTTTGCTCATCTTCTGCTCCCCACCCTAATGAATAGAGTGTCTTCTTCCCTTCTAAGGTGATTCTTTCAAAAAAATAATGGATATGATTTTTTGCTGAGTTAGGCCACACTTTAATTCCTTTCAAAAAGCACTAGGCCTGAGTTTCATAACTTTAAGGAGCATTCACAGTGACAAATAAATGAGCAAGCAAACAGGTCATCATGCTGCCCTTTTGTTTTTTTTCAAACAGATGCTAGCACCTCATATCACATTCTGAAATTGCTGTGTTCTGAGATCATCATTGTGCTTTGAGCCTTTTTGCTTGATATTTCTTCCTTTGCGCTTTCAAATATCTGAGACATTGGACCCTGGACCCCATGTGCTGAGAAATTCTGTTCATACTATACAATTGCATTCCCGCTAAGGATCTAGTGCTTTCTTCCTCTGTTGAGCTCACTCCTGGGTGGATGTAGGACAAGCCATTGCAGGATATATTTGGAGCTCTATTACCTCATCAGAGGTGCATTTGATGGTCAGTACCACTCTCTGTTTTTCAGAAGTGTCTTATAAGGAAAGCAGGCAAAACTTTTGAATGTAATGCCCATGTAAACTTAAAATCTTTTGGATGTTTTTATTTTTACAATTATCTTTTTTTGGCGGAACTGGGGATTGAACTCAGGCCCTTGAGCTTGCCAGGGAAGCGCTTATTCCACTGAGCCATCTCCCCGGCCCTCTATTTTTACAATTATCTGATAGCCATCATTCTGATGAAAATTCATGCAAACTAATCTTTGTCCTCACCAAGGACACTAGGTAAGGTTACTAAAAAAGCTTTGATCTCATACATTCTAGATCATACCAGGTAACTTAAGATTTGAGATGTTTACTATAAACTTTGGTGTTCCAGAATGATTCTGGAGCTCACAGGAGATCTCTGTTTTCTGTAGCAATCCCCTCTTTCAGGTTCTGTCTGAGTTAGAGCAGGCTTTTTGTCTTTTCCCTCAATAAAGGAACATTGAAAAGAAAAATAGTTGTGTTTCATTCAATGCTCTTTTCCTTCCACAATCTTCTTCTTTCCAAAGTTCAGGACTCTTTACTATTCCTCAGCTAGAATTCTTTTATCCATTTCATGGTCATATAATGTGATACCCCAGAACCATATGCCAGAGAAGGTACATTCAATCCTTGCATCAGTATGCATTTTTTTGGGTAGTTGAGAATCTTTTGCTTTCATAGAAATTATAGTAGCATAATTTGGGGGCCAAAAGAAGTGGAGTGTATGAATCACAAAGGAAAGTTTGGTGAAGACTCAAAAGATGGAGTTTGGTGCTTTATAAAGCCCAGCTACTTTGTTCCCTACATAAGAAATGGGATGAGGGCAGGATGACCTCAGCCAATAGTGGAATGGAAGAATTTGAGATTACAGCAATGTGTTGCTCATGACAGGAAAAAGGATGGTAGCCTTTCAAAAGGTTAGCAGCAGGGCGAAAGAATGCTCATTTAAAGAATACGTCTTCAAACTGGAGATATTTAAAGAAGTTGTTAAGCATTGATGTGGAGATTCAACAATCTATGACCTTTTAGATAAGTGAACCTCAATAAATTGTGAATGAGCCAGTCTGAGAATGCCTGAACAGACATGTATTTCTCCGGTCATGATTACCTTAGTGCCTGGCATGATTATCTTGGTTCCTAGCATGATTCTCCTGCATCAAGACCACAAAAGTAGACCCTGTTCCCAGCATTTAAAATGGTAAAACTCCAAACATGATTCAAATAGAGAGCTGTTTATATGTCTCATACTGTGTCATTGAAAGTTGTAATAGGCCTGCATGACCTTCTACAACTCCCTGAAATAAGAACAATGATATTATTTTGAAACTTAACCCTTTTCTCTAACTATTGTATTGACCCCTATCTGTGGTTTCATGTTCTGTAGTTTCAGTGATAGTTAATTGTAGTTCAAAAATCATTAAATGGAAAGTTCTAGAAATAATTCAGAAATCTTACACTGCACATATTTCTGAGTGCAATGAAATTTCTCAATCATCCTGCCCCATTCTGAGATGTAATTCACCCCTTTGTTCAGCAAATCCACACAATAGATGTCACCAGCTCAAAACTTAGTGACCATCTGTGTCATCAGAGCCACTGCTGTGTTAACACAGTATTTGTGTTCAAGAAACTTGTATTTCACTTAACAGTGACTCCAAAGCCATGGGTTTATTATTTATTGAAGTTAGCATCTTAGTGAGCTTAATTTAAATTATACTTTACCGCCGATATATAGATACAGGGAAATATAATAAAGATAAATATAATAAAGATAGCACCAGGGTCTGGTGCTATCTGTGCTTACAAGCACCCTCTGAGAATTCCGAACACATACCCTATGCATAAAAGGAGACTATTGACCATTAACATTAATATTCTAACTTTTAAAAAAACGTAAGAACATCATATATTCTTTTAAAAACTAAAACATAGCCCATTTCTATGTTGGCTAGCTCTGCACTTCTTTTGTTCTCTGACTTACTCTATCAATTCATTCCTCTCTGTGCTCCTCTACACACACACACAGACACACACACACACACACACACACACACACACACACTCCCTGCTGGATCTACTCCAGACTTAGAGTCATTAGGTACATATTATAAAACAATTCAAATACCAAACTTGTGCATAATTTTCTCAATTGAGAAAAATGAACTGCTATAGTCTCAGGCTAACTGTTCACTTCCTTAGTACATGATTCAGTGCCTTCAGTTGGCCATTTAATGCATTTTGATTGATAAATCTATGGTTGGATAAGTATAGACTTTTGAGCATATTTTGATAAGAATTATCCTTTCCCCTGTTTTATTTTTATTTTTGTTAACATGTTATAACTGTACACAGAAAACACTCTTTGAGATCATGTTTTACCCCCCATAAGGTTATAGAACAAAGAAAGGATGAAGAAATCTTCTTGTATGGACTCCAAAGATAAGAACTTGAGAAGAAAGATACTTTGAAATTGGATTTCCCTTAAAATGTCACCTTACATTATATGGACTATTCTCCTTGAAAAGTACTAAAGATCTGAAAGGATATGGGGATGTAGAATATTTCTAAACAAAGCATTCACACAACCATTGATGGAAGATGAAGATTAAACTTAAGCTGAAGTAGTTGAGGAAACAAATTAAGCTATACTTAGATGAAATGCAAACTTGTAATGGAAAAGTGATTATCATTGCAGTGTATGTATTTTGGTATAATGAGTGCTTAATGAATCTGTGATCAGAAAGCTTAATCAATTATATATTTCATTTATTTGCTCACTTGCATAACAGGTGAAAGTGGCCTTTACATGTCAGATAGTTTGCTTTAGAGATAGGAGTCGATTAAGCATTGTACCTGCTAGTACAGGGCTTAGGATCTAATGGAGGGTCCACGTACAGTGAGGTAGTGAATGTGCAGGAGAGAGATGTCCCAGGTAGTTGTGAAAGTGGAGCCAAGCTCATCAGTGCAGCTCTAGGGTGTTGAGTTTTGGTGTGGTAGAAATCAAGACACACTGGTTATGAAACTGACTTTTTGCTCAGTTATTGGGTGGAGGGAAGAGGGAATGGCAGTTTAGGCAGAAAGAACATTCAAGCAGTCAATTAGGCCTGAAACAATATACAAACAAGAAGAAATTATAGAGGGAGTAGAAAGAAACAATAAAAATAATGAGCAAGGGGCTCATCTGCCCTGCTGAGGAGGCTAATCCAGGGTTAATGAGTCCAAAAGTGAAGAGTTCAGTAAAGATAATAATGCCAAGCATGTGAATTCTGTTTCTGATGTTATTATTTTACTAAATATTTCATTTATTTCTTCTTGTTATTTTTTTGAAAAAATAGAACTTGATTTCATCACAAAATAATAGGAGAATAACAATAGTTAATACATTGTGCATTGTTACCTGCAAAGTAGTAACTCAGAGTATAAAACATGGATGTCAAAAATTCTCCAAATGATATTAGCACAACCCTTTTTTTTCAATGAACTAAGAGAAATTAGTAGTTTAAATATCTTGTATTGTTTTTCTTATCCGGAATAAAGAAAATGGAAGAATGTAGTTGGGCCAGTAACAATGTCAAAATTAGGGGTGAGAAAATATAGAAGTTTTATTAACTTAGCCAAATCCATATAACTTGCTGGTACCAGATTGAGCCTGTGAAACAGGTCTCGTACCATATCTGGTGCAGTGCAAGTGTCCATTGATGCAGCAGAGATACCTTTACTCAGGGCTCTCACTACATTCAGAAATCCATGCCCGCCACCTCCCCACTCTCGCCTGGTCAGAAAGAAGGAATTGGATGGATTGGAGTAAGACAAACCCAAGCCTGTTGATGTGGGGAAATGCTGCTATTGTGTGTTCAAGTTTATTCTTCTCAGGAGAGAGAAAGCAAACAAGAGAGAACCCCTAAGAAACTGACAGTTCAGTAATAATCATAAGAAGCCCTGGTAAGAACAACAATACTTACTTGATTATCAGAAGTGAAGTGTCATGCAGAGAACTTTTAATTTACTTCTGAAACAGTCTTGTGGAGCAGGTTCTTTTGTCCCTGTGTTGCCTGTAGGCCAAATGAGATTCAGTAGCCCGCACCCATCATGTAAGTGACCAACAGTGGATGTGGAGTTCATTCTGACGTTCATTTGACCTCACAGCCCATGCGCTTCACTTCCACATGGAGCTGCCATCCCTGTGCTCTGCCACATGGGTTACATAACACCTGTACTGCACCATATGTGAGTTGTTGGTATTTAATAAGCCATATGGAGACTTTTCACTCTGTTCCAAGAATTCTGATGCAAAAGCTGCTGTTCTATACATATAGGAGCTCCATCCTAGAATGTTTACTAACTGCTCCTTGGTCCTGCTGTTAAAGAAGAAAAGGCAAATGTTGAGGCCCTAATGGAGCTGGGTTTACTATATGCTTACTAATTCAGCCCCAGGGATAGGCTATAATAGAAGTCTACTAGAAACTGTCTCTTGAAAATAACATGATATAAAAACCAAAAGAATGATATTAAGTGAACATCCTGAAAGCCCACTGATTTTCTGTAGTGTTTGAACTTTAGGTTTGCCGCCTGTCCCTAAGGACCCATCAGGGTACAGGGCTGTCTTCTTGCATTTCAATGCATTGGAAGCTATTTCTCCCTCCCTGTCGCAGAGAACACACAATCAGGTATTAAGATGTGACAGGATGATGGAAATGAGAAAGTGAAGGCAGCATGTGGGAAGACACTAATTAATCAAAATGCATATTTATTATAGTCTGTCATTGTTTACAAATAATGTAATGATCCCTGATTGTAGCATTAAACTCCAGGCTCTAGTCTGTGAAGTCAAACAACTCCAGCAGGTACAGATCACGTAGAATACTAACCAAATAAGTTCTCTGTGTGCAGAAGCTAGAGAGAGCCAGAGCATCTTCTTGTCCAAAATGAAACTTTGTTGAGAATATGAGTAATCAGGAATTGGGGTAGCTAACCCACAAGCCCCATGCTCCTCATCTGAAGAGGAATGCTATAACTTGTGTCTGGATGTCCTCCCAAAGCCTCATTCAGTCATAGGTGCAGCTTTTCAGAGGTAGCTGGATCTGGCGTGTGTGACAATGCTAGGATTGATTCATGGTGCAAGGCTAGAATCAGGGCACTGAGGCTACAGGCAAGCATGCTGCCTTTCCTAAGTAGCCTGGATAAGACAGAAGGGGCACAAGGTCGTGTGAAGGTCCTTCACCTGTTTTGCTTCCTTCTGCACGCCATGCACTGTTTCTCTTCTCTGATGCCTGTTTGCCACACCACCCTGAGCCTAATGGTTGTGAACGGAAGCCTCTACAAACTGTGAGAAAAATAAACCTTTTTTCCTTTAACCTATGGGTGTTGGGTATTTTGTCCTAACAAGGAGAAAAGTAACTCAGATAAGAAACAAGGAAATCTATGTTGGATAGACCCCACTCTGTCTTCATGTTTAGAAGTGACCATCTATTCTTGCCTGGACATTTCCCGTGGCCTCCTAGTTAGCCTTCCTGTCTCTTTTCTTGCTTTCATAGAACTCATTATCTAGTGAGAACCCAGAGGATGTGTAGAATAACCCCAAATAAATCATGCAGCTCCTTGCATGAAACCATCCTTATTTTTGTCTTGGTTTAAAATTGTCTCTGGTTGTAAGCCTTGAGGCCTTATATAATGTGGCATGGTCTCTCTCTTTCACCTTGTCTTGTGTTGTTCCTCCTTTGGGAACACATTCAGCCCAGGTAGGTCTTCGTTCCCTTCCTTATGCATTCTATTTTAGTCTGCCTTAGGACCTTTACATCTGCTCTTCCTTTTGCCAATAAAGGCTACTTCACAATCTTCATTGCATAGTTTATTTTAGATAAACCAATCTCAGTTTGATAAATAATGTTTGATAAATAAATTTCAGTTTAGATAAATAAATCTGTTTAGATAAATAAATCTCAGTTTCCCTGGAGATGACCTATGACCACCCTGCCAACTTACTACAACTCCCTCCCCCTAACTCATTCTACCATATTGTCCTGTTTTATTTTCCTTATAGCTTTCAATACTTTATTGTTTATTCGTTCATCTTGTTTAGTAAAATGTGAGTTTTCTATGGTCATAAAGTGTCTTGCAGGCAGTAGTTAAATATTAGTTGAGTGATTGGCTATGAGGATCAAATGGGGTAAAATGAATAGAAACAGTTCTATAAACTATTGTTAAACAACACTAGATGCTGTACTTTTTCATTTTGTGCAAGTCTTTTTTTTTGCCAAGCAATTTACATTTTATATTTTAAAGACAAGGACCTGATTGAGGGTGTAGGAGGTGGGATCTGAGGGGCAGTGGCTGTGTGGATTTTGTACAAGTCTTGAGTTTTATCAAATCTTTGATAAAGATTCTGGTTAGAAATAAGCATATTTTCTAACCAGAACTCTCAAATAGGAACTTGCTTTTCAGGAGCATGTAACTTAAATCTAAGGGAAGGCAAGGCTTACACAAGAGTAATGTAAAATCTCTTGCAGAAAAATGTAAGGTGCCTTGAATTCATTTTGCTAAGTGCAGTTTTCCTTTTTCCACTTTATGTACTACACAACTTATAAGTACATGCATGTCACATAGAATTATAGAAGGGAGGGGTCTTAGGGGATTCTACAAGATGCATGGAAAGCAGGAATTTGAAATAGTATTACCCAAGGAGGTGATCACAGTTTATTCCTGTGAACATTCTTCAGGCCTCCAACAATTCCCAAATTGAACTCATTCTCTTCATCTTCTCAGGTTGCCAGCCTCAGAGGATGACAGCATCAGGTGCCACCTGCCTAAGCCAAGGGCTGCCTAACCCTTCTTTACATGGCTCTTCTTTTAACCACACCTGAACCCTCACCTCCTGAATGGGTCTAGAATCTGGCTCCTTTTTCTACTTTCAATCTCTGTGTCTTCTGCTATCCATTTCCTCAATTCTTGATTATTTTATCTGCCTCTTAACTAGTCTCTGACCCCTCTGTCATTTCTTATAGCTGTCATTTCTCTTTTTATTTTAAAAGCAGTGATGATCTAGGCACTGATGGTGTCCCATGTCTTCTCTAATAAGACCCCCTGTGATCCAAATCCATGTCTCTCTTACCATTGCTACTCAGTTCTCACATCAGCAGCCAGTGTGCTGTTCTGGGTGACCAAACACAGCTGGCCTTCTCTCAACATTGGCCACTGCATATTAGTTTTGATATCTCACAGAGATTTTTATGGGTCTTGTCTCCCTAATTATCATAATTCTTTTTTAGTCCTATCTAAAGATAGATGCAATCTTCTCCAAGAATGCTGTTAGAACTTTTCCTACTATCTAAAGACATGTTGGGTGCCTTGGAACATATTCTTAAAAGTTTCATTTTATTGACCCAGAAGACTACCCTGATTGCTGTAATTTGTTTTCCAGATTTTTCTTAGAAACTGTGCTTCCCTCTCCTACCCTAACATTTTCTCCTTGCTTCTATTTCTCTTCTTTCTTTTTAATTTCATCCTTATCTCCTTCTTCTCTTCCTTTACTGTCTCAAAAATTTGCTTCCTTAATCTTATTTTGACAGTGGTGATTATATTTCTTTGTCTTCAGGTTTTCATTCATTTTTTTTTCTTTTGTGGAACCAGGGATTGAACTCAGGCCCTTGTGCTTGCCAGGCAAGCGCTTATTCTACTGAGCCATCTACCCGGCCCCTTGTCTTCAGGTTTTCACTGTTACCTTCTTATTCTTTTTGTTTTTTTCTTCTCTCCTCAATATTTGATTCCCACCACTTGGGGCAGAGTGATCAATATTATAGTTTCTAAATTGAGTGATTTAATAACTGCTTTCTTTTTTTCCCCACAATTTTATTCAGAAACAAATAGCAATGAGACAGTTTCAAATCAAATTGGTAGGACAGTTTCAATAATTAACACATTGCATACATTCTTCCTAGTGGTTAATTGCTGTTCAAGATGCAGACATGATATCCTATTTACAAATACCATTAGAACAAATCCCTCTATTCATTAAGAGACTGAAACTATATATCTATCCTAACCACTTTGAATACACAGATACAAAATGGACATTCATCTGTATCCCCTATTTTTGTTAAGTTCCATTATTTGAATATTATAGGTGTGTAAACTCAGCAAAATATTCTAAAAGAGTCCAGTAGCCCATAATAGTATTGGGTCTTCTGCTTGACTGGCAATGTCAGTAATAGTTGACCTGAGTCCCCTACAGCTCAACATAACAGCATGGCTTTACTTCTTATATTTCGTTTTTATATTTTTCTGCTTGATGGTTAAGACCAAGGTAAAGCAGGACCTATGCTTTCTTAACAATGTAATGATAATATTGTCTAACTTTAGATTTCTTAAATTATAACCAAACTTCTTTCAGGAATTCCTGTTTCCTTTAGAGTTAGCAAGATATGATGAGAATAAGAAAATTCTCTGACCCAAATGAGAAAGTAGAATGAGATGTTAAAGCCCCCAGAGATGTTCTATTTCTAGAACACTTCTCTTTTGGTTCTTTGCTTTAAAATGTCTTTCCCATCTCTTTTTCCAAATATTAACAACTGAGAGTATGTTACTGAGGGTTTATTCACCAACTCTTGGAAAAGAGCATGTTAAATAATGCTACTGAACAATGTAGAATTCAAATATCTCTCAGTGTAACTTTCTGGTATTTATTGCAAGTGTATGCTATCTTTTCCTTTTCCTTCTAGTCTGGAAATTATATTGCTAAATTATTTTGGCAGCTCATGTTTGTACTCACTGCTCATAAGATGCATCTTTCAAACCATTGAAAGACAGATATAAGTAAATTAAGCATAGAGGTAATAGTGAATTCCATGCCTGAAGGACATTTCTCCCCAGCAGAATGAGCTAGGTAATCTTATGAGGCTATGCACTTTTGTGTTATTAATTTGGCTTAGTAATAACAGGCACATATTCTATAAAGAGGGTACACAATGAACCATCACAATGTGCAGCTTACCATCCCTTTCAGGAATTTAAGGTATTCACAGGGTTCCTGGAAGGCAAATATGGCAGTCTTTCTCCCAGAGAGCCGAGAGCGAGAAGACTTCTGTATCAGTGGGTTGGTGTGTTGGTAATGATTCCTTCAATATCATCAGTCTATGCAAATGGGACCAGTCATGATAGCCAAAGAAGAAAGTTCAAAGAGGCACCAGCTAAGGAATTGTATGGGGAGTTTTGGGTAGAATGTATATTGAAAGAATAGCAAATGAAATAAGGGACTATCTGCAGTTGTTTTCATTGAATTTTCCTCTAGAATATTCACAGGTAATTTTAATATTACCAAGTTATGAATAAAAAACAGTTTTTCTTTTAGAAGCATTATTCAGTGTCCAGTGATTATATCCTGGGCATCATGATAATTCTGTGCATAAACCATATCACCCAGTTCACACCTTTCAACCAAAACAATATTGTTATTTCTAACATTTTTAAAATTTATTTATTTATTTGTTTTTTTGCATTTTATAGTTTTTCCATAATTTT
Organism: Octodon degus; assembly: GCF_000260255.1. Classification (NCBI taxonomy): domain Eukaryota; kingdom Metazoa; phylum Chordata; class Mammalia; order Rodentia; family Octodontidae; genus Octodon; species Octodon degus. The sequence goes on along the minus strand of NW_004524761.1, from coordinate 857,585 downwards.
ATTGAAAAACAAATAGCAATGAGATAGTTTCAAACAAAATTGGTAGGACAGTCTCAAAAATTAACACATTGTATACATTCTTCCAAGTGGTTAATTGTTGTACAAGATGCACACATGATATCCAATTTATAAACACCATTAGAACAAGTCCCTCTATTCATTAAGACAATGTAACTATATATCTATCCTAACCACTTTGAATACACAGATACAAAATGGACATTCATC